>NC_044031.1:695014493-695332477 GCF_901765095.1 Microcaecilia unicolor
GTTCTTACTTTTGCTGGCGGGGGACCCCAACCCCCGCCAGCCGAGGTCTGCTTCCACCTGCCGCTGCCGTAAAAACTTCTTCTTCAGCCGGCGGGGGACCCCAAACCCCCGCCAGCCGCCCCGCGGTGTTTAAAATTCATCTTCGGCCTCCCTGGCCGTGCTGCTGTGATAGGCGCTGTTGAAATCCACTTCGGAGTCTGACGTCGTTGTACGTTGTACATGCTGCGACGTCAGACTCCGAAGTGGATTTCAACAGCGCCTATCACAGCAGCACGGCCACGGAGGCCGAAGATGAATTTTAAACACCGCGGGGCGGCTGGCGGGGGTTTGGGGTCCCCCGTCGGCTGAAGAAGAAGTTTTTACGGCAGCGGCAGGTGGAAGCAGACCTCGGCTGGCGGGGGTTGGGGTCCCCCGCCAGCAAAAGTAAGAACGGCAGCGGGGGAGGGTTGATGGCGGTAGGGGGGTCGAGGGCAAAATCTGTGGGGGCCCAGGCCCCTGAGGCCCCACGCAGATACGCCCCTGCTTCCCAGTATGCCTGGTACTGGATTTTGGGTTTGGATTTAGATCACACCTTTCTCAGTAATAGCTCAAGGCAAGTTAAATTCAGGTATTTTCTTATCCGTGGAGGGCTTACAATTTAAGTTTTGTACCTGAGGAAATAGAAAGTTAAGTGACTTGCCCAAGATTTCAAGGAGCAGCAGTGGCCTCGCTAGTTCTTTGCCTGCTGTTTTGTTTGGTAGATGTGATATCCCAGGTGAGGGTTGTGGGGTGGCCCTGTGAATAACATAGCCAGTCAGGTATATAAATGTGAAATAAATGGTTTATTTAGGTGAGCCCTGAAACCTGCTACTTCACAGGCCAGGAACATCAGGTGCAAAAGTCTCTGTGGTTCAATAAACAGTCTTGAGCAGGCCTCTGGCTGGCAGGCCAAACAGTTTGTGGCTGGTGGGGCTGCCACACTCCAAACACAGCCTGTTAGTTCTCAGTTCTTCTGAGACCCAGGTCTAGCTTCAGCCAGACCTCAAAGCAAGGCCTGCACTTCTTAAACAAGCAGTAAAATTGGCTTATCTCAGCCATGACATAATTAGTGCACAGGATCTGCAGCAGCATCTGCAGGGCTTCTAGTCTTCCTTCCCTGGGCCTCCTTAACCTCAGTCAGGCCCCGTCTTATATATTTCCTGGTTCTGGCTCCACCCCTCCTCCCAGCTTACTACCTCTCATGCGGAACTAGGGCTCTTAAGATGGCTCTGGCTCAGGCTGTGTCTTTGGGACTACTCTTAAGGGAGAGGGGCAGAGTTCTATAAATACCCTCCCTCTCAACTCAGTCGTACCTAGTTGAGCACCTGCCATATCAGGGTCCACCTCCTGGGACAAAAAGTCCGCATTAGCATGCTCTTGGCCCGCCCGATGTTTCACCCGATAACTAAAGGGCTGGAGACTAAAGAACCAGTGCATTATCCAGGCAATCGAATCCTTATGTCAAGCCATCCACTGAAGGGGTTGATGGTCGGTGACCAGCTGAAAGTTTCAGGCCAGTACACAGTATTGGAATGTCTCCAAAGCCACTTGACAGCTAGAGTTTCCTTCTCAATTACTGCATAATTTTGCTATCTAGGGAATAGCTTCCGGCTAATGTATGCCACCGGTGGTCTGTTTCCTGGGCCAGAACGACCCCAAGTCCAACCTCCGATGCATCAATCTGCATGATGAAGGGCTGGCTAATGTCTGGACTGACCAGCACAATCTCTGAACAAATAGCCCTCTTCAGAGTTTTGAAGGCAACATTTAACTCTTCAGTCCAGTGTATCTTCTCTTGAGCCTTCTTCTGCAGGATGCAGGTTAGCGATTCTTTCTCAGCAAACCTGGGAATAAACCAGTGGTAATAACCAATGAGCCCGAGGAAGGCTCATACTTGCTTCTTCATCTGGGGTACTGGCATCTGGGTGATTGCCTCTATCTTCCTCTCAAGAATCATTTTTTGGGATTTGCTTTTAACCCAGCGGTCCATATATCCAGTACTGCTTCTACCTGGATGAGATGGGTCCTCCAATCTTTACTGTAGATGACAATGTTGTCTGAATAGGCAGCCATGTAGTTGCCACAGAGTTTATATAGGTGATCCACAAGGCGCTAGAAGGTAATTGGAGCTCTATGAAGGCCAAATGGTAGCACCGTGAACTAGAACAAACCCGGGGGTGTTGAAAAGGCTGTCTTCTCCTTGGCAATTGGGTTGAGAGGTACCTGCCAATATTCCTTGGTCAGGTCCATGGTAGAGATGGACCACAAAGGCATACCACAAAGATCAACCAATGTAACACACACAATTCCTCCACATATACTCAAAACTGTCTTATAATATCTGCTTGTCATGCTTGTTATACTATTATCTTGCTTTTCGTTATCATATTGCCCAAGATGTTATTTCCTAATGTCTTCCATTTTCAAGATGTATTGTAAGCCACATTGAGCCTGCAAAAAGGTGGGAAAACGTGGGATACAAATGCAATAAATAAAATAAAATAAATTGGGCCTCTCCTAGCCGTTCAATGAGTTTATCCACCCTTGGCATTGGATAGGCCTCTAGTTTAGAGACAGCATTCACCTTCCGGAAATCAATACAAAACCAAATGCTCCAATCTGGCTTTAGTAACAACACAATAGTAGATGACCAATTACTGGTTGACTTCCCGATGACTCCCAGTTCTAGCATGTCAGCCTGCTGTCAGGCTTCTGGGATTTGATAGGGGCACTGTCGGACTACCACCCTTGGATCAGTGATAATATCATGAGTTACAAGGTGGGTCCAGCCTGGTATTCCGGAAAACACATCTTCATTCTGGTGTACCAAATGCTCCAGATGGAGCTTCTGCAAGATGGAGAGCTTGTCACTAAATGGAACTTGCAATGGTCCAGATTTTGTTGGGACCTGTGGCCCAAAGTCATCCCTTTGGATTAGGGCTGCAGTCATGGGAACCCACTTCAACAAATTAATGTGGAAGATCTTTGACTTATCCCTCTTATCAGGTTGGGCCATCTTATAATTGACAGGCTCTGTCTTTTCTACAACTTTATAAGGACCTTGTCAGTTGCATAATAGTTTACATTTGGAAGAGAGTAAAAGAACTAGGGCTGTATCTCCTGGCTGGAAAGTTTGTTGTATTGCCTTCTGGTTGTAGGCTTGGGTTTGACCCACTTGAGCCTTTTCCAGGCAAAGCTTGGCAGCCTCATCAGCTTTCTTTAGCCTCGCCTGCATGGTGAGCATCTATTCAGCCAAGTTCTTTCCCAGGCTGGGTTCCTTTATCCAAACTTCTCGAACCACATCCAGGATTCCTCTGGGTCTTCTCCCATATAACAGTTCAAAAGGAGAGAATCTTGTTGAACTCTGGGGTACCTCCTGGATGATGAACAATACATACAAGAGTAGAGAATCCCAGTTTTTCCCATCTTCAGCCACAAACTTTATCAGCATCTGTTTCAGAGTCCTATTAAAGCGTTCCACCAGACTCTCTGTCTGTTGATGATACACCGATGTCCGCAAGGTCTTTACTTTGAGCAAGGCACACACTTGCTTCATAACTCTGGACATAAAAGTTGGTCAGTCAATATTTCTGCCATGATCCCCATCCAGGAGAAGACTTCCCACTGCCCATTGGCCACTGTGGTAATCTTCATGTTACACGAGCCAATGGCTTCTGGATAACGAGTGGAATAATCCAAGATGACCAGAATATACTTGTTGCCATGAGTAGTGAGTTCCAGGAGTCCCACAAAGTCCATTGCTATTTTCTTGAATGGGGTGTCAACAAGGGGCATCAGGGCAGGTGGGACCTTCACAGGATTACTCAGCTGGCAGGTTGGGCAGGACTGACAAAAGAGCTCAACTTGCTTGCATATACCTGGCCAGAAAAACCTGGCCAAAATCCACTCCCGGGTCTTCTCCTCCCCCAGTTCATCCCCTAACAGGTGACAGGTGACTGTGAGCTAGTTGCATGACCTGCCTATGGTAGGGTTGTGGGACTAACAGCTGCTCTATCTCTTCCTCCTCCAGGGTTTCCTTTGCCACTCTATACAACAAGTAATTCTTTATTATAAAATATGGAAGTACTACCTTAGAGGGGTCCTGGTTGCCCATGGGATTCCCATCTACTGTAACAATCCTAGCTTGGGCTGCTCTAAGGAAGTCATCCTCTGACTGGGCCCTCTTAAAGGTTCCTATAGCTCCCTTTCTACTCCATTCAGGTAGACTGTCAAAAGGGACGGGTTGTCCGGCCAATCATCTTCTTCTGGCTCCAGACTTCCATCCACAGCAGCTCCTAAATTCAGAGAGCACTGAAGTGTCTCTAACCACTGCTGGTGGCAGGGTTTGGGCAACTTTGGGTTTTTGGTATACAAATCAGGGTCCTCCAGCAGGAAGATCTCAGGAAAAGACTCCCCCTCCTTCTTTGGGCTATCGATCAGCTGGGCCCAGATGGTGCCAAAATTGGGAAAATCCCGGCTCAAAACTACTAGGTAAGGTAGCCATGGCAAGACTGCTATTTCCAGATTAGCTTGCCCCACAGGTGTTTTCAAAGACACTTGAGCTGTCAGATACTGTTTCTGCTAAATCAATACACTCTCTTATGTTCTACTATTCTGGTATTAAATTGGAGGAAAAAGCCTCAAATACGGATAGAAAACTCCTTTGTTGGACTTCAACCTAGGGGGGCTTCTGCCTAATCATCACAGGCTAAAAAACCTCACAGATTTTAATAGTGTGACTCCTAACACTGAAATCTGTAAATGTGTAGGGATCACTTATCTTGTAGCTGTTTCATCAATATATCTAACAGCCACGGCCCTCTGGCCGAGTTTCGACTTCTGCTTCAGGGTACCGTGGTGTCTGCGATTCGATATCTATAAAAAAACAGCATAGGTGTTACCATCTAGTAGTTTTGCGGCATCCCAATATTCAATAGTAATGTTCTCCTCACTTATCGTGCTCAATCTATCAGCTTTTAGTAAATACCAACATGACGGTAGCTTTATATCTCCTCACGTCAGACGCTGCCCAATGGAGCTCCTCCCTTTAAAGGGGAATTCTACAATAAGGAGTCATTTGGGATCTTTGGCTTCAAAAGAATTGATTCCATTCAATCCTTGAATTTAAACCTCCTGGATGTAATGATTTCAAACGATATATCCATCGCTGCTCTTGTTGTAATAACATCAGCTTTCTGTCATCTCCTTGAACCCTCCATTGCAGTTGCTGTAACACAACACATCTCAAGGATGTAAAAGGATGATTAATTACAATGCAGTGTGCTGCTAGAGGTGCTGTTGTCTTGTTGGTGTGGATGTTACTTTTATGCTCAGTCAATCTAGTGACTAGTTTCTTTTTTTTTTTTGTTACATTTGTACCCCGCGCTTTCCCACTCATGGCAGGCTCAATGCGGCTTACATGATGTTCGTCCAACATAAATTTTATTACAAGGATATATCAGTCCATATACTACCCATTCTGACAGGCTCATGGTAGTATGATTCAAAACATATTATTTGTCTGATTGAGGATCTTTAAATTTTTTGGTCTGTATCATGATGGCACACATCCCACAATTACCACAGCTCTTATGCCCTTCTGTGTGGTTGTCATCAGGCGCTGTCTCTCAGTGCCGCTGGGGCTAAAATCTCTTTCAGGTTTTTTCCCCTGCTGTAAGCCATTTTCAGTCGCATTTCTTGAAACCCTGGAAGTGTTTGTATAATATGCCAGTTACTTCGTAGTATTTCCGCTAGACGTGGGGCTGTATTTGAATATTGCAAGATGCATGTGATAACGCTCTCGTCTTCATCGTCCCCCTTCTGTCTTGGCAATAGTAAATAATCGCGGTTGTTAAATTTCGCTCTACGGTAAGCTTTGTGCACTATTTGTTTGAGATGACCTCTATTGGTTAATCTCCTTTCTAACTCTTTGGCTTTAGTTTTGAATTCATCGTCATCCGAGCAAATGCGCCTATAACGCAAAAACTGTGAGAATGGTAGACTTTCTTTTAGTTTCTTAGGGTGACAGCTCTTGTAATCTAGGAAGGTGTTTCTATCAGTATCTTTTCGGTATATTGTGGTATGTATACCATTTCTTGTTTTGGTGATTGGCTTATTGAAGATATCATGCTGGGACATCAGGCAAAAGGGGTTAGCCGTGGCTGTTAGATATATCGATGAAACAGCTACAAGATAAGTGATCCCTACACATTTATAGATTTGAGTGTTAGGAGTCACACTATTAAAATCTGTGAGGTTTTTTAGCCTGTGATGATTAGGTAGAAGCTCCCTTAGATTGAAGTCGAACAAAGGAGTTTTCTATCCGTATTTGAGGCTTTTTCCTCCAATTTAATACCAGAATAGTAGAACATAAGAGAGTATATTGATTTAGGAAGGGTTGTTGTATTTTACACTCTAGAAGCTCTAATTCAGTTAGATATAGTTCACGCTAAGGATACTGTTTCTTGTCACCATGTACACATGCCAGGGTCACAGCTTGCTCGTAATTCAACTGCAGACAATTAAGTATCTCTCTCTGGACAAGGGTCTTGACACTGCTGGAGTCCAATAAGGCTTGATATGGGTGTCCTTCTAGCTCTACTGGTAGCACACAGTTTCTGCTTCCTGAATGGGATGCTTCCACAAAATTGCAGTCATGAGTGGCTACCGCATTCACATCCATGGCATCCTCAAGTATTTCCTGACAGTCTCTCACTATGTGACATCTTTCCCCACATCTGAAACAGATGAGGGAGTATGGATCCCACAACCAGGATAAAGGTACATGGTATGTTCATGGGGACGAGGGCTTCCATCGCTCTGACCCCTTCCTTGGAGACTCTGGACTGGAGGGTGGTTTCTGATCTCTCTGGTTGTGCAGTTTGGGTTTTTCTCTTTTCCTTCCAGTTCTGACTCTGGTTGAGTTTGGTAGAAGGCTTCAGCTGCTTTTAAAGTACTCTTGGGAGTCAATTTAGGGTGCCACCTCACCCACTGCTTCATAGGCAGGAGTAACCCTTCCAGGAACTATTCCAGAAAGCAACTCTTATGATCTCCAGGCATGTCTTGCCTTCCGTTTGCAACCATCTCCATGCCACCTCCTTAAGTCAGTAGAAGAAACTCCGGGGGGGGGGGGGGGGGGGGGGGAGGTGTTCTTTAACTTGCAGGGACCCCTTCCGGAATCGCTGCCATAGGCCTCGTGGGTGCAGCCTGCCCTCTTCAATATGGTGGCTTTTACTTCCGCATAGGTAGCCATCCCAGTGGTATTGACATCTTGGAATGCTGTCTGTCTGCCACCAATCAGTAAATTCCCCAGATAAGCTGTCCATAACATTTCTAGCCAACCAGCAGGGTGGGCAGTTCTCTTGAAATTGATCAAGAAATAGTTCAGGTCAGCTTCCGGCACCATTTTCTTTAATACTGGAGGGGTTGCTTGCAGATTTGGTGCCTGGGCAGCCATGCCTACTTGGGCTTGAGAGTTCTGTTGTAGCTCTAGCAGCTTCTGCAATACTTGCTGCTGTATCTGTTGTTGTTCTTGCCATTGCTCAAAATGTGCCTGCATAAACTGTTGTTGTTGTTGTTGCTGCTGCTTTTGTAGGATCTCCTGCTGTTGCTGCTGGCCCTTCACCAGAGCCTGGAGTAGCCTTTCTATATTTCTGCTGTATCATTAGCTACCAAATCCACGCAGTGCACCAGTAAACAAAAATAAAACCTGCCTGTCCAGCACTAGCTATACGTCTCCCCCTAACTAGGGCAGGGCTAACCCCTTTTGCCTGATGTCCCAGTGTGATATCTTCAATAAGCCAAGAGCCCCAGAGGTCATAGATTCAGCTTGCTTGGACAGGATAAGCTCAAGGATCCTCACTGTCACCACATGTGATACCCCAGGCGAGGGTTGTGGGTGGCCCTGTGAATAACACAGCCAGACAGGTATAATGGTTTATTAGGCTGAGCCCTGAAACCTGTTATGTCACAAGCCAGGAACATCGGGTGCAAAGGTCTCTATGGTTCAATAAACAGTCTTGAGCAGGCCTCTGGCTGGCAGGCCAAACAGTTCTCAGTTCCTCAAGCAGTAAAATTAGCTTAACTCAGCTAGGTTACAATTAGTACACAGTAACTGCAGCAGCATCTGCTGGGCTTCTAGTCTTCCTTCCTTGGGCTTTCTTAACCTTAGTCAGCCCCTGTCTTATATACTTCCTGGTTATGTCCCCACCTCTCCTCCTGGCTCACTTCTTCTGGTATGGAACTAGGGCTCTTAAGGTGGCTCTGGCTGTCTACGGGACTATTCTTAAGGGTGAGGTGCAGAGTTCTATAAACCCCCTCACAGTAGAGCTAATACAGATAATGTATATTATCTATATTAGCTGTACCTAATCTTTTGTAACTCAACCACTAACTAAAGGCTAGCTATGCTGAAGCTTGGTGGCCATTTGGCCACCTACCAAAAACATTGATAGGTAAATTATTTTACTGTTGCGAGTAACCTCAGGATTTCTGTTACCATGCTGCTGAACATCACTGTTTACATGGCTAACAGGAAAAGGCTGGACTGGGGAATGAGTGCTGACTGACAGCCAAGTGTTAAAGTACCTGTATATAATTCCAGAATACTGCAACTACTTTACTGTTTAATATGTTACATCATTTTGATTTTTTTTTAATACATAAATCCCTGGAATGTATACAGTGTGCATAATACCATCAGTAACAGAGGTACTGGGGAACGCAGCTAGTAGACAGTGAAGGGGTCCTTCCCTGCTGTGTTCAAAAGTGACCCTACTGTCCCTTTTTTTTTTTTTTGACCAGTTCTTGTACAGGGGGAGCAGTGTTCCCTCTAAGCTGTGCTATGCATTCAGTCACTGCGTAAAATTCAGAGTAGCTATAAATACAGTTAAACTACAGCTGAACACAAAGGGAAAGCATGCAGAGCATGACTTATGGAATTCTTTCCATCCTCCCTGCAAATATTTATGTATGCGTGTGTATTTTATTAGTAAGACATGATCACAATATAATGCAATGGAAAATTTTTGTTCATGTCAACTCAATCCTTAGAGGGAATATTGCTCTAAATATTTCTTCTCTACACCTTCCCTGCCCTCCGTCCCCACCCACCCCTGTGAAAAGTTTAGTACCATACCTCTGTACTCCAGGGTGGTGATACTCTAACTGGCACAGTACCAAAAGCATCAACGCTGGCAGGTGCAGAGCTTTGAGCATCTGCGCATGCCCAAGGCCTGCCAGCTCCCTACTCCTCTGGAGGAGTAGGAAGCAGGCAGGGTTTGAGCATGCACAGATGTTCAAGGCCCCCCCGCACCCACCAGCATCGATGCTTTTGGTGTTGTGCCAGTTAGAGTTTCGTTGCCCTAGGGCACTAAACACTTTATGTGTGGGGGGGGGGGAGGGGGATGAGGAGGCAGAGAGAAGTGTTGGAGAACATGTGGGAGGAGAGATATGCTAGGCACCATGGTGGGGGGTTGAGAGGTAGGGAAGGATGCTGGACACTGTAGGGGGGATGACTATGGGATGGTAGATATGGGAAGGGGAGGTGCTGGAGCTGAGGGAGGAGGAGTGGAGCTTGGCCCCCCGGGCCCCATCAAACAAAAAGTTGTTCCACTGTACCTGATCCCTATTGTCCCTCAATAAATACCACTTCAATAGCCTTCATGTCTGTTGAATTCTCAAACATTCAGGGACAGTAGGTTGAATTTCATCCCATGCAGGGCTCTCCTGGAACCAAAAAATAAAATAACACTACCCTTGAGGAAAAAAAGGGGACTTAAACTTATAACCTTTGGTTCTCTGTTGGTTCCTAGCCAACTGCTCTAACCATTCAGTTATGGTTCAATGTAGGTAGCTATCAGGCTTATTTTCGAAAGGGATCGCCGGCGTTCTTCCGACACAAATTGGGAGATCGCCGGCGATCTCCTGATCCCGGCCAAATTGGTATTATCGAAAGCCGATTTTGGCCGGCTTCAACTGCTGTTTCGTCATGGCGCTGGCCAACCTTCAAGGGGGTGTGTTGGTAGGGTAGCGAAGGCAGGACGGGGGGTGGGGCGGGGGCGTGGGTACGAGATGGTCGGCTTCGCCTTATAATGGAAAAAAAGAGGCCGGCTCGAACGAGCATTTCGCCGGCCGGACTTGGTCCATTTATTTTTAGGACCAAGTTTGGGAAAAGTGCCCGAACTGACCAGATGACCACCGGATGGGAAGCCGGGATCACCTCCCCATACTCCCCCAGTGGTCACCAAACCCCTCCCACCCCCCACCCCCCAAAAAAACTTTTTTTGCCAGTCTGTATGCCAGCCTGAAATGTCATACCCAGCTCCTTGATAGCAGTATGCAGGTCCCTGGAGCAGTTTTTAGTGGGTGCATTGCACTTCAGGCAGGTGGACCCAGGCCCACCCCCCCCCCCCCACCTGTTCCACTTGTGGTGGTTAATGTAGAGCCCTCCAAACCCCCCTCCCCAAACCCCACTGTACCCACAGGTGTCCCCCTTCACCCCTTAGGGCTATGGTAATGGTGTAGAGTTGTGGCGAGTGGGTTTTGGGGGGATTTGGGGGGCTCAGTACACAAGGTAAGGGTGCTATGCACCTGGAAGCTATTTTTGTTTTTTTAAGTGCCCCCTAGGGTGCCCAGTTGGTGTCCTGGCATGTGAGGGGGGCCAGTGCACTACAAATGCTGGCTCCTCCCACGGCCAAATGCCTTGCATTTCGCCGGGTTTGAGATGGCCGGGCCCGGTTTCCATTATGGCTGAAAAACAAAGCCGGTCATCTCATATAAACCCGGCTATCCTTCTCTAAACCCTGCGAGCGATTTGGCCAGCGCCAAGCGTATTCTGAAAATACGCTTGGCTCCGCCCGCTTATAGCGCCGGCACCAAAGATGGCCGGCGCTGTTCGATTATGTCCATCCATGTGGATCTTTTATACTATGGAAGTCCCTTTGCTGCCACACAGACCTCCATGTCCCTGCTTTCTGCCCTTTTCTACTTAAGATGTGTCACTGTCTACAAAGGATGTTCCTTTTGGATGTTTATCAGCAAGTGCATTTGCCAGATAGCCCAGAACAGGATCTGTCAATATTTGTCTTGTTCCATCATTAGTGAGACATGGATGTCCAAGTGCTGGCTCCATCTAGCATAAATACACAGGTAAGAAATGGAAAAAATCCAAACTATGAATAGAGCAACACAAGGGACTTGGATGTTTCTGAAATTCTTCAATCTGTTTTATTTTGGCTTTATGTAAATTACAACCCTTGAAAAAAATATTTAGATTTCCAAGCTCTACATTCACTGATACACACTGTATCAGGCGAGTTCCCACTCAGACAGTTCCCACCCACCAATTCCCCCCCCCCCCCGAAACAATTCCTACCTAGGACAATTCTCCCTGGGACGATTCCCACCAAGGACTTCCCCCTCCCCCCAGTCATTTCCCACCCTCCCCAGCCTTTTTTTTTTAACCGACCGTAGCTTCCTTCTTGTATCTGGTCCAAAAAGTCCTGACAGTGCTTTTTTTTTTTTTAATGGCATCTGGAACAAGGAGGTTAGAGCAGCATACGGATGTACAGAGGACGTATACCCCAACCAATGTGTGCCTTGTTCCTTTTTAAACCTTTCATGGTTGCCCTAAAAACATTCTTTTTGAACAAGCATTTTCTCCACCTTAGAGTTGAATATTTCTGGGATGGTTATCTGTTGTTTTGGTTCAATCAGTTGCCTTTTACAGGTATAAGTATGTTTTATGTTTTAACAAGCCGTAAAGCCCGTTACAACGGGCAAAATTTCTGTTGTATGTAATGAAATAGCAAAACGGGCAAGATTTTTTATTTCTGAAATGTAATTTTTTTTTTTTTTGTAAATCGTGTTTATTAGCAACAATAATAAACATACAGTCACAATGGTAACACAATGTGATTGACACGATCCATACAATCAATACAGTCCTCAACTGTTTCTAGTGTTTTCCCCTCTTTTACCCCCATCCCCTCAATCCTCCCCCCTCCCCCCTCCCTCTCTTTAGGAAACTATTCAATCGTCGGGATGGTGGATTCACGTATACACAAATAAAACCTTACACCACAGCATTTCAATTCAAAAATATACACATACTCCTGCCTACTAGTATAAGTTTTAACAGTTTAAAAGTCTTCTTCTTGCAACTGGCGTAAGGGTGTCCCAGTATGGAGCCCAGGTCTTGCAAAATCCGTCTCCCCTTCTGGAAGCAAGGTCTCCAACTCCTCTTTTTTCCAGCATACAACACTGCATCATGGCTCCTCGCCACTGCGAAACACTCGGCCCCTCTTTTTGCAGCCATAGTTGTAAAATTATTCGCTTTCCCATCAAGACAGTCCGTTTCAAAAAAGCCCTCAAGCCTTCGGGCGATTGTCCTTGAACAATGAACTTGTCGAACAGTTGACCCGGAGAAGGGCACCACCGGACTCTCCACATCTGTGAGATTTTAAATCCCAGCTCTGACCAGAACTGTTTCACCAGGGGACAAGCCCAAAACATGTGTCCCAAGGTGGCTCCCACTCTCCCGCATTTTAGACAATCATCAGTCTGTTTCAGGGTTGCTCTATACGCTCGGTGTGGCGATATATACATTCGCATAACAAATTTGTATTGCATTTCTCTCCAGATTACGTTTTCCGTTACTTTATGTACTGTACATAAACAAAGTGCCAACTGTTCCGGATCAACCTTCCACTATAGTTCTGTTTGCCAGATAGTTGACACTTTTGTGCAGTCATTTGCTTCTTGCCGATCTCGTAGGTTACGGTGGAAATATTTCAAAGGTACTTTCAACTGCGCCTCCAGTCCCAGAAAATTATTCATATTATCCCATATGTCTTGTGTCAGGTTTTGGTCCGGTAAGGTCTTAAGATAGTGAGTAATTTGTAAGTAAGCAAAATAGTCCCCCTGATCTAACCCAAACTCGTCACACATACTTTGAAAGGTTTTAGGGGTCCCCTGTTCTGTAACTACCTGGAATAAATAATGTATTCCCCGGGAGGTCCATTTCTGAAACAATTTGGAGGTTCCTCCCTCAGGGAAGGCCAGGTTGCCCCTCAAAGGGAGCAGGGGTGAGACCGCACTGTTCCAGGTGAAAGCCTTACTCAGCCAGCGCCACACTTTCCGCAGGGGATTTATTATATACCCATAGGCTCCCACCATGGGTAACTCAGCCGACGGAGCGTGTAGCCAGTATGCAAAATCTAAGGGTGCCATTAATGATGTCTCCGCCCCCGTACATGAATAGAACTCTTTTGTGCGGAACCAATCCGACAGATGGCGAACTTTGCTAGCTATCGTGAACAATTTTAGATCCAACAACCCCAAACCCCCCTTCTTATGGGTTCTCATTAATTGTTTGAGCCCTATGCGCGCTCTCTTACCCTGCCACAAAAACCCCTTCAGTGTGTTGTGTAGCCACCTCTCCTCTTTGTATCCCAACACTGCTGGGATTATTTGAAATACATATGTCCATTTTGGAAAAATGAACATATTGTACAGTGCAATTCTGCCTTGTAAGGATACTGGCAACCCCTGCCACCCCTGTAAAAGCTCTTGTGTGCGCCTCCGCAGCGGGCTCATGTTTTCTCGATACAAATTGGCTATGTCTGCCGTAATAATAATCCCTAGATACTTTAAGCGCTCTGTAGCCCATTGAAAGGGAAAATGTCCCTCCCACTCTGAGCGCAGCGTCGTTGGTATTGGCAAAGCTAATGATTTTTGTAGGTTTAATTGTAGCCCAGAGAAGAAACTGAATTCATCTATCACTTCCAACAATCTCTCTACTGACGTTCTCGGGTGTGTGAGTGTAAGAAACATGTCGTCTGCAAAGGCCAGTATTTTAATTTTTTCCCTATGTATGGTTACCCCCTGTATCTCTGGGTCTAACAAGATAGTACGGAGTAGGGGTTCAAGATATAGTAAAAACAGTAACGGTGACATCGGGCAGCCCTGTCGCACCCCTCGCTCCACCCGAAAGGAAGCGGATCTAGTTCCATTTATCAATATCTCTGCCTGGGTGTCTTTATACAACGCTTTCACCGCCTCCAGATACCAGCCCCCCAGCCCAATGTAATCTAACACCTGGAACCATAGGCGGTCGGTGGCCCAACTGTTTGGGGAGGCTAAAGGGGGCGGGTTAGGGGGTGGGACCAGAGGCGGGGCTTACATCCATAATTGTCTGACAACAGAAAAAAAATAAGTAAAAATAAGTCACAATTAATACCTTTTATTAAATTTAGATATTAAATATGTATCATATGTCAAAGAATAAAGTGGTTGCTCAAAGCATGTACTAACCACAATTGCTCAACTGCAAAACACTATGCACAAATTTGTGCAAAAACACATGCATAAACCTTACTGTACCATAACACTGGGCAGACCCTAATAAACCAATATACCACCCATACGGAAAATGCAGACCGTCAACAATATGAAACAAGGGATCATAATATCACAATTCTCATGTAGAGCCACAAAACACCCTTTTAGGGTGGAAAGTGTTCACAATGAGCTCCTTTTATGAACGACTATATGTAGATCCTTCAAGAGGTAGTGTGTCATGATTTAGGCTCTAAAACCCTTTCTGATGATTTGGTGCCACCTCAGTAAGGCCAAAACACAATCTCTCCACTGCAAAACACTATACACAAACTTGTGCAAAAGCACACTCATATAGCCTTACCAAACCATAACAGTACTAATTCCAAGGACAGGACGAGCTAAACCTTATGCGTGGAAAGGCAGCACTGTAATTACACGGGGCTCTAAAACTCCAGTGCACAACCTAGTGAAACAAACAAAAAAACAACAACCCAAAAAGGGCTGAAAATACTACACGCTAGCAGAATACTGCACCTTGATCACACATGAAAAACACATGACACAACAGATATGAAGGCAAAATACTGAACTGGAAAGTTACCTCAAGAAGTCAGACTCAGCATGCAGCAATACTAGAAAAATTGAAATTTACATGCAAAACATCACAGATGCACATTTCCAAAAGTTGACATATTCCAGTTAATAAATTCTGAATAAAATACTTTTTTCTACCTTTGTTGTCTGATCATTCAGTTTTTCTATTCGCTTTGGTCCCAGTGTCTTCTGTTTTATGCAGTGTCTTCTTTCCATTTGATATTTTTTCTCTCACCATGTCCACATCCTCCTGTGTCCTTATACGTCCTGTCTACCATCTGTAGCCCTGTCCCTATCCTTCAGTATCCTGATCCAGCTCTTATATTCAACAGTTTTCCCTCCATCCATATCCAGCATTTCTCCTCACTCCCCTCCATCCATGTGCATATACTTCCCTCCCCTCCATCCATATCCAGCACCTTCCCTCTTTCTCTCCTACCATGTCATCCAGTGTTATCCCTCTTTCTCTCTCCATCCTTCCACCCATTATCCTCTCCCAATCCTTCCATCCATTGTCTTCCTCTATCTCCCCTTCCTTCTAGACAGTTCTCTCTTGACCCTTTTCCATTCAGCATGTCCTCTCTCACCCTATCCTTCCAGTGTCTTTCCTCTTTCCCTCCCTACCAGTTTCTTCCCTCCTTCCAGCATTTTTCCTCTTTCTCCCTCCTTTCATCCAGCCAGCATTTCTCAGTCTGACAGCTAGGGTCTCCCCCAGTTTCTCCCCAGCAGCTTCTCTCTCTCCTGCCCATGTCCCCTCTTTCTCTCTCCATCTCTTTCTGGCTCTCCCCTGCTTTTTTCCATGTCCCTGGCTCTCCTCTGCGCTTTTCTAAGGCCCCTCTTTCTCTCCCCATCTCTTTCTGGCTCTCCCCTGTTTTTTTTCCATGTCCCTGGCTCTCCTCTGCTCTTTTCTATGGCCCCTCTTTCTCTCCCCATCTCTTTCTGGCTCTCCTCTGCTTTTTTCCATGTCCCCTCTTTCTCTCCCTATTGCTCTCTGGCTCTCCACTGCACTGGCCATGTCCCCTGGCTCTCCCCTGCTCTTCTTCTCTCTCCGCCTACCGTTTCCAGCCAGTGGCCACGTTCTCTTCTCTCCCTCCGGCCCGGGCCTCTTAACAGCAGCGCTGATAGAAGAAGAAAAAGAGGCGCAGGGCCGCAGCAGCCTTCAGACATGCGCTGTCGGCTCTGCCGGTCCTCTGCCCCCCGGAACGGGAAATTGACGTCACGGGGCAGAGACCGGCAGAGCCGACAGCGCATGTCTGAAGGCTGCTGCGGCCCTGCGCTTCTTTTCTTCTTATGCTGGCTCCGAGAGAAGCGGCGGCAACGGATCAGCTGCATAGATGTCGTTCCTGGCTGCCGCTGCGCTGCTCAATAGAAGCGGCGGCAGCAGAAGATTTTGTCAGGAGTCTCGGCAGGGCCGCGGGGCAGGTCAGAGCTGGGCTGGGGAGGCTTAGCCTCCCCAAGCCTCTTATACGGGGCGCCTATGCCTGGAACAAATAATCCCAATTCACCTTATCAAAGGCTTTGGCAGCATCTAGGCTTACCAATAGTAGTGGCTCTCCCGTATTCTGCCCGTATGCCCCTGCTAGAAGCACCCTATGCACATGTTGTGTAGCCTGCCGCCCCCTCACAAACCCTACTTGATGTTCTCCAACAAGGCTAGGTATATAAGACATCAATCTCTCTGCCAGCACCCGAGACAGTATTTTAACGTCTACATTCAGTAGCGATATGGGTCGGTATGCCTCAACCTGGTCCTGTGACTTATCTGGCTTCAGGATTAGGGTTATTAAAGCCATATTCTCTCCAGGCGAGAAGAACCCCCGTTCCACCACCGCATCAAAATACTCCACCAGGGGCCCGTTCACTTGCTGTAACAACAACTGATAATATTCATTGGAGAGCCCATCCGCCCCCGGTGCAGAACCCAGATGCAACGTCTTTAGGACTCTATGGACCTCCTGTGCTCTTATCGGGGCTTGCAACGCCCGTTGTGCCTCTTCCGTTAGCTTAGGCATTCTAGCGTCCTCCAAATAGTCCCATGTTAGTGGGCCCTGAAAGCGTTCCTGTGCAGCGTATATATCTGTGAAATAAGTTTGAAACGTCTTTGTGATCTCCTGCGGTTGGGTTACTCTCTTTCCCTTATTATTCACTACGGCTGGTATAAATTGTCGTGGCGTGTTAGCTCTTGCTATTCTTGCTAGAAGTTTACCCGACTTATTGCCAAAACGCTGAAAATTCAAGCGCCTGACCATCAGTTGCTTCAACGCCTGATCGTGTATAAGGGAATTCAATGCTACCTGGGCCGCAGACATCAACTCCTTATTGGACTCGTTTGGGTGTAACAAATATTTCCTCCTTGCTGATCCATATTCCCTCTCTAGTCTCAGGATACCTGAAGCCAGGCGTTTCTTCCTGGCACTCAGGTATGCTATCACATGCCCCCTCATAACTGCCTTGGAGGCTTCCCAAAATGTTATTGGCGACTCGCAAGTGGCTAAATTCGTGTCTACATAGAATTGCCATTTCTTAAGTAAATAGTCTTTAAATTGTGAATCCTGGTATAGGTATGAAGGAAATCTTCAGCGCCCACCCTCTGGAATCCCCCCCCCCGAAAACTCTAGATCAATCCAGATCATAGTATGATCCGATACTGCCATTGGGCCTATTGTTGCTGCCTGGACGTTAAAGAACCACGAGGTAGATATCAAGATGTAATCTATTCTAGACCAAGATTGATGGGCCTTTGACTGGTGAGTATAATCTTTAGTGGTGGGGTGGAGGGATCTCCATGCATCTGTCAGATGTAATTGATCACAAAGAATCGGCAGTCCCTTTCCTCTTCCCACCCCTGGAGTCGACTGGGGGGAAAGTCTGTCTAATGTAGGGTCTTGTACTTGATTGAAATCTCTGAAATGTAATTTAAAAGTTGATGAACGTAATGTCAGTTGATGTGTATAGTACACTTTTATATACTATGTTCTTTGTGTAAACAGCATTAGATCCTTCAGAATTTGAACCTTGATATTGTTTGACTTATGTGATTTCCCATGTCCCTTATTGTTCAAATTTTTTCTGTGTGTGTGTGTGTGAGAAAGAGAGTGAGTGTATGAGAGAGAAAGTGTCTGTGTGTGCGTCTGTCTGAAAGAGAGAGAGAGAGTGTGAGAGTGAGTTGAGAGTTGTTTATTGTTCTAATATTGTGTGTGTGAGAGAGAGAGAGAGAGAGAAAGTGTGTGTGCGTGTCTGTCTGAAAGAGAGAGAGTGTGAGAGTGAGTTGAGAGAGAGAGTATGCGTGTGTGTGTGTGAGAGAGAGAGAGAGAGAGAGAGCTGGTAGGAGTCCCTGTGACAGTGGAGGGTCAGTCGCTCCTTATAGGCAGTTGTTTATTGTTCTAATATTTGTGTGTGTGTGTGAGAGAGAGAGAGAGAGAGTGAGAGTGTGTGTGTGTGAGAGAGAGATAAAGTGTGTGTGTGTGCATCTGTGTGAAAGAGAGAGAGAGTGTGAGAGTGAGTTCAGCGAGAGAGAGTGAGATAGAAAATGAAAAAAAGGCGAAGAACTTCAGCACCGGTGGGAAGGGGGAGCTGTTCAACTGTAAGCACCAGGAAAAAAAAATTCAAAAACCAAGCCACTGTCACCCCTGTACGTTGGTGAGAGGAAAGCAGCAGGCTGCGCACATTTGGCAACTGCAACCTGGGAGAAGAGAGCTGTGCAAAGCCACAGCTGTTCCCCTGCATGCCCCTGGAGCTTCCACGTCCGTACCTTTCAGTAACGAAAAATGCGACCCCATCTGACCACACTGTTTCGGGAAAGGTAGGGGGAGGGGGTGCTGCTAATATGCTTTGGGGTGGGGGGCTTTCGCCGCCATGCCGCCTTTCTTGTTCACCGAGTTCTTCGCTCGTTCACTCAAAACTACCGCCTGTCAGGAGAGGGTAGTCAGTGCGGTGGCCAAGCCCCCTCCCAGGATGCACGGCACATCAGGAGAGATCTGTGACGTGCCATGCATGCATAGAACAGCTGCGCTGTTCTGTGCATGCGTGGCACGTCAGTCACTCTTCATTTATATAGTAGGATATTGTATTTTTAATAGCTTCTTTTCTTTTCTTTTTTATGACTGAATGCTCTTTGTCCTTGCCTCTTTCCTGTCAAGAATGGTGTTCTTTTTCTTATTTAGTATATAGTCAGTACACCGCTTTGACCTGTCCAGGAAAGGCGGTATAGAAAGTCTTTTAATAAACTATGCGTGTGTGGGAACAGAAGACATTTCATATCATCAAAAGGGCACATTGGGAGTCAAGTGAAAGAATAGCTTCATAGTCAGAGCAGGCTGCAGTGAACCAGACCTGAGAAGGTGGTGGTTATGGGGTTAGTGGTTTAAGTCCCACTGCAACTTTTCTTCCTTAACATTCTGTCTCTATTGTCAGCCCGCCAGGGACAGGAACACATTTCCAGTGATTTCCCTACTGCATTCATTGGAGAACTGGTCAGTACCAGCACTTTTCTCTTACCTGGATGTGACAAGTCCCAGGTATGACATCCACATCCATCTTTTATTTAATTTTATTTATTCAAATTTCTATTCAGTACAATCCTACATTCTTGGAGGATTACAAAGATCACATACATAATAATAAAAAACACATAATAAAACACATCACAAGACATGGATGTCCTTTCCCTGTCTGCAAATGGGATTGGACATCTACCTTTGGATCCCCTCCCCATTCAAAGCATGTCCAAACCAAGCTCCCTTGTCATATGCACCGACAGCAGTTGTAGACTTCTATATCCTGGCTTAATTAGAGGATCTGCATGTCCATCCAATATGGATATCTATATGGTAGGTTTCAGATGGGCCAAAGAAGAGCTAAAATAAGTATTTGGCCACAGCACACAAGCCCTTACCACAGTGGGTGGCAGTAAGTGTTCACATGGTTAGGTATTTATTATGGGTGTGCAGGAAAGTAACATGAACACATCGCTATTACAAGAACAAATAGAAATAAAACCATGTGTAGCACTGTGGTAAAACTGGCCTTTGGAAGGTCGTTTGGGGGAGTGGCCACTCCCTTGGTGACCCATCTAGCTACACCTCTTTCCTTGCCTCTGCCTCATCCTTCCTTTCAGACAGTGACGAGGAGGATGATTCAGAGGAAAGTAAGCTATTGGATGTGACATACTGCCTTTCTATGCTACAATCAATGCTGATTACATTTTTTTATGCAGGTACCTTCTCCAACCCTACTGGCCTCACAATTTCCTTTGTGGAACCTGAGCTAATGAAGGGTTAAGTAACTTGGCCAGGATCACAAGAATCCACAGAGGGAATCAAACCCTGTTCCCCTTAGTCTCAGTGCACTTCACTAACCATTAGGCTACTCCTCCGCTCACAAGTGTTATGTAATGGGAACATTCATAGAGAGGACATAGGGTTGGAGCCAGTAAATAGACCTATGACATTGACAAATGCACATGTCATACACGGTTTAGCTATATACAATCTGATCCCTTGCATGTAACATTACTGTCACCATTTCTGCTATTAATGGCTACAGCACTGTATATGCCCAATCACTGCTTGAACTCCTGTTACACATTCCATCACATGCTCCAAATAGTCAGTTGTCAGAGATGGATAGCATGCACATATGTGTATCATCTGGGGGGGGGGGGGGGGGTCACAGAGACCATGTGTACATGGGCCTCTAAACACATATAGGGTGACCAGCCATCCTGATAGACTCTGTGTGCTGTCATAGAATGGCTAAATGCATAAGAACATAAGCATTGCCATACTGGGACAGACCGAAGGTCCATCAAGCCCAGTATCCAGTTTCCTACAGTGGCCAATCCAGGTCAGAAGTACCTGGCAAGATCCTAGAACAGCAAAACAGATTTTATGCTGCTAGTCCTAGAATATGCAGTGGATTTACCCAAGTCCATCTTAATAATGGCTTATGGACTTTTCTTTAAGGAAATTATCTAAACCTTTTTTTAAACCCTGCTAAGCTAACTGCTTTTACCACATTGGCTGGCAAAGAATTCCAGAGTTTAATTACTTGTTGAGTGAAGAAATATTTTCTCCTATTCGTTTTAAATTTTCTACTTAGTAGCTTCTTTGTGTGCCCCCTAGTCCTAGTATTTTTGGAAAGACTAAATAAGCGATTCACATCTAACTGTTCACCTCTTTTCAGTATTTTATAAACTTCTATTATATCTCCCCTCAGCCATCTTTTCTCCAAGTTGAAGAGCCCTAGCTGATTTAGTCTTTCCTCATAGGGAAGCTGTCCCATTCCTTTTATCATTTTCGTCACCATTCTCTGTAACTTTTCTAATTCCACTATCTCTTTTTGGAGATGCGGTGACCAGAACTGCACACAGTATTCAAGGTGCGGTCACACCATGGAGCGATACAAAGGCATTATAACATTCTCAGTTTTGTTTTCCATTCCTTTCTTAATAACTCCTAACATTGTATTTGCTTTCTTAGCTGCCGCTGCACATTGAGCAGAGCTGAGCACATACCAGGAAATGCAGATGCTGGGTGACAATTGATGCAGATTACCTAGCCTTACTATTGGACAGCATAGTTTGGCTGTGATTGCATGTGAGTGCACTTACTGAACCTCTTTCCAGGTACCACCCGTTAGTCTGAAGCTGTCAACTGTCTTGTTGTTCTGTTTTAAGGCCCATACAAGGAGCACTAGCCAGACCATTTATGAGATACATGCAGAAAGTTATGTGGTCAGGTACTTAGAGGGTTTGGACACATCAGAACTTGATACCGGGGATAAACAGGTGGGGATAAAGGTTGGCCCTTTAGAAGCAGCTGACCCAGGCTAATGACACAGTTATTAGTATGTCTGGGCCTAACCTGATCACATGCGTCCATCTTTTGTTTCGAAAATACCAAGGACGTCCGTGGATTTGGACGTCTTTAGACATGGACGTCTTTGACTTTCGGCGATTTTCAAAACCAAAGACGTCCATGTCAAAAACGACCAAATGCAAGCCATTTGGATTTGGGAGGAGCCAGCATTTCTAGTGCACTGGTCCCTCTGACATGCCAGGACACCAACCGGGCACCCTAGGGGGCACTGCAATGGACTTCACAAATTGATCTCAGGTACATAATTCCCTTACCATGTGTGCTGAGCCCCCACACCCCTCCCCCCAAAACCCACTACCTCCAACTGTACACCACTACCATAGCCCTTACGGATGAAGGGGGGAATCTAGATGTGGGGGTTTGTGGTGGGTTTTTGGAGGGCTCCACAGATGTAATAGGTAGGGGGGGTATGGGCCTGGGTCCGCCTGTCTGAAGTGCACTGCAGTACACACTAAAACTGCTCCAGGGACCTGTATGCGCTGTCGTGGACCTGAGTATGACATCTGAGGCTGGCACAAAATATTTTTAAAGATGTTTTTTGAGGGTGGGCAGGGGGTTAGTGACCACTGGGGGAGTAACGGGAGGTCATCCCCGATTCCCTCCGGTGGTCATCTGGTCATTTCAGGCACCTTTTTGTGCCTTATTCATAATAAAAACAGGTCTGGGTGAAAACGTCCAAGTTTTAGTCCTGGACGTCCTTGCTTTTTTCCATTATGGCTCAAAGACGTCCAAGTCTTAGGAACGCCCAAGTCCCGCCTTCACCACGCCTCCGACATGCCCCCTTGAAATTTGGACGTCCTTGTGACGGATTTCAGTTAGAGACATCCAAAATCGGGTTTCGATTATACCGATTTGGACGTCTCTGGGAGATGCACCTATCGAGAGGCTATTCTGTAAAGGAAGGTAGGCACCTTGCCTATGATCTGCCCAGCTCCATCCATGTGTATCTGTACCTGTAAAATACACACTAAGTAAGTTATGTGCTTAATTACAAATAGCACTTGGATGGATGTTTGACATTTATATATGTGCACACAAATGCACATATATGTCCATATTGACACATGTATTTGGCATGTAAATGTTAGCACCTTTATAGTTACCCCTTAAATTCAGCCATTAAACTTACATGTCCTCTAGCCATGAATTTTCAGTGCCTCTATGGGGGTAATTCTATAAATTGTATACACATTAATGACCAGAATACTGGCATATTCATGAGTTATGTGCACACATACGGGCATGAACACAAATAGCAAAGATATTTACATGTAGCAGGTATTCTCCGAGGACTGCAGGCTGATTATTCTCACATGTGGGTCTACGTCTGTGTCAGCCCGGGAACCGGCATTTTCCCATAGCAAAAAACAAAAACTTCGCAAGCGCGTACTACTACTAATATTTAGCATTTCTATAGCACTACAAGGCGCACGCAGCACTGCACAAACATAGAAGAAAGACAGTCCCTCCTCAAAGAGCTTACAATCTAATAGACAGAAATAAAGTAAGCAAATCAAATCAATTAATGTGTACAGGAAGGAGGAGAGGAGGGTAGGTGGAGGCGAGTGGTTACGAGTCAAAAGCAATGTTAAAGAGGTGGGCTTTCAGTCTAGATTTAAAGGTGGCCAAGGATGGGGCAAGACGTAGGGGCTCAGGAAGTTTATTCCAGGCATAGGGTGCAGCGAGACAGAAGGCGTGAAGTCTGGAGTTGGCAGTAGTGGAGAAGGGAACAGATAAGAAGGATTTATCCATGGAGCGGAGTGCACGGGAAGGGGTGTAGGGAAGGACGAGTGTGGAGAGACACTGGGGAGCAGCAGAGTGAGTACATTTATAGGTTAGTAGAAGAAGTTTGAACAGGATGCGAAAACGGATAGGGAGCCAGTGAAGCGACTTAAGGAGAGGGGTAGCATGAGTAAAGCGACCCTGGCGGAAGATGAGACGGGCAGCAGAGTTTTGAACCGATTGGAGAGGGGGGAGGCGACTAAGTGGGAGGCCAGCAAGAAGCAGATTGCAGTAGTCTAAACGAGAGGTGACAAGGGTGTGGATGAGGGTTTTGGTTGATTGCTCGGAAAGAAAGGGGCGGATTTTACAAATGTTGTAAAGAAAGAAACGACAGGTCTTGGCGATCTGCTGGATATGAGCAGAGAAGGAGAGAGAAGAGTCAAAGATGACCCCAAGGTTTCGAACTGAGGAGACAGGGAGAATGAGAGAGCCATCAACAGAAATAGAAAACGGGGGGAGCGGGGAGGTGGGTTTGGGGGGGAAAATGAGAAGCTCGGTTTTGGTCATGTTTAATTTCAGGTGGCGTTGAGACATCCAGATAGCAATGTCAGACAAGCACGCTGAAACTTTGGTACCTCAGGTCAGTCTAAAAGTATAACAAATAACAATTCCAAAGGGAGGTGGGAGGGATTGTGAGAATAATCAGCCTGCTGTCCTCGGAGAATACCTGCTACAAGAAAGTATTTTCGCTTTCTCAGAGGACAAGCAGGCTGCATTATTCTTACACGTGGGGTATCCCTAGCATCCAGACCAGTGGCATAACCAAGGGTGGGCCTGGGTGGGCCCAGGCCCACCCAGTACCAGCACACCTATGATGTAGCTGGCAGGGATCCCCAAGCCCACCAGCCAAAAACTCTCAACAACTGTCCCTCCTGCATACCTTGTATAGAGCAGATCTTCACCTGCAGTGAGCAGCGACTGATACATACTGTTCGCACCAGCCTCACAGCGTTCCCTCTGATGTATTCCTGCCTATGCGTAAATAGGAAGTTGCATCAGAGGGAAGTCTGTGGGGCCAATATGAGCAGTGTGCATTAGTTGCTGCTTGCTGCCGGTGAAAATCTGCTATTTAAAAGGTATGCGGGGGAGGGGGGATTTTTGAGAGACTATCCAGCTTATTTTCGAAAGAGAAAGACGCCCATATTTCGACCCAAATCGGGAGATGGGCGTCTGTTTCCCGTGGGCACCCAAATCGGTATAATCAAAACACGATTTTTGGCGTCCTCAACTGCAGTCCGTCACGGAGACGAACAAAGATCACGGGGGCGTGTCGGAGGCGTGGCGAAGGCGGGACTGGGGCGTGGTTATCGGCCAAGGAGAGATGGGCGTCTTTAGCTGATAATCGAAACATGAAGGGCGTTTTTGAGAAGAATTTGGTCCGCTTTATTTGGACCCTTTTTTTTCAGGTCCAAGTCCCAAAAAAGTGCCCCAACTGACCAGATGACCACCGGAGGGAATCAGGGATGACCTCCCCTGACTCCCCAGTGGTCACTAACCCCCTCCCACCAAAAAAACCCACTTTACAAACTTTTTCTCCCAGCTTGTATGCCAGCCTCAAATGCCATACCCACCTCCATGACAGCAGAATGTGTTCTATCCTCTGACAGCCTTTCCCTGGTTCTGATGTGGGTCTCGGGTGAGTGTGACACCTTTTCTGTTAAGGGCACTGCAGAGTCACATCAGCAATGCATTGTGGTGGGTGTAGGGTATTGGGCTCCTTGATTCCACTAGCTTGTGTTAAATGCTCACGATGTTGGTAGTTGGTAGGCTCTACTCCCATGGTGCTTTTCCCTCTACTTACTGGGTCAGAGTGTGCCCTGTTTTGTTTCCAGTAGTCCATGAGGTAGTGGCCATTTGTGTAAGACACTTTTAGATCCCTTTCATGTGTTAGCCACGTTACAGCACTTAGTTGTTACCTTGAATATTGCTGAAAGAGCGCATTGTACACCATTCTGCCAGCTCGGACCTACTGCTAATCTCAGTACCAGCGAGACTCGTTGCCAGTGGGGCACAACCTCTGAACTGCAGTTAACTGTGAGTAAAGGTGCTTATTCAAATAAAGGACGTTTTCAGCGAGATTAGTCTTCAGGTGTGAACTGATGTGCCAAGGTTATATACCAGCAACAAGTCCTGTCCCTGGAGCACTTTTAGTGGGTACTGCAGTGCACTTCAGGCAGGCAGACCCAGGCCCATCCCCCCCACCCGTAACACTTGTGGTGGTAAATGGGAGGCCTCTAAAACCCACTGTACCCACATGTAGTTCCCCCTTCACCCCTAAGAGCTTGGTAGTGTTGTACATTTGTCCCTCCCACGACCAAATGGCTGGGATTGGGACGTTTCTGAGCTGGGCGTTTTTAGTTTCCATTATCGCTAAAAAAAAAAAAAACCACTCACCTCAGAAGGGACCAAATCCATGGCATTTGGTCCATCCAAACCGTATTTTCAAAACGAAAGATGGACGCCCATCTTTTTCGATAATACGGTCTGTCCTGCCTTTTCATATACCCGTTTTCGGACATAGACGCCCATGGAGATGGGCGTTCGCGTTCGATTATGCCCCTCCACATGGCATGCAGGCGAGAGGAGAGACCAAATCACTTGTCGGATAGGGCAGATAGGAGTGATTTGTCCTGAGAGCGGAGGTTACGGGTGGGAACATACAGGGAGAGGAGGGAAGAGAGGTAATGGGGGCTGCAGATTGAGTGCACTTGAAGGTCAATAGGAGAAGCTTGAACTGTATATGGTAGCGGATTGGGAGCCAGTGAAGCGACTTGAGGAGAGGGGTGATGTGAGAGTATTGGTTCACGCGGTAGATAAGACGTGCGGCGGAATTTTGGACAGATTGAAGGGGGGATAGATGGCTAAGCGGGAGGCCAGCGAGAAGAAGGTTGCAATAGTCAAGACGAGAGGTAACGAGTGAGTGGACGAGGGTTCGGGTGGTCTGTTCAGAGAGGAAAGGGCGAATTTTGCTGATATTATAGAGGAAGAAGCGACAGGTCTTAGCTGTCTGCTGGATATGGGCAGAGAAGGTGAGGGAGGAGTCGAAGATGACTCCGAGATTGCGGGCTGAGGAGACGGGGAGGATGAGGGCGTTGTCAACAGAGACGGAAAGTGGGGGAAGAGGAGAAGAGGGTTTGGGTGGAAAGACAAGGAGCTCAGTCTTAGCCATGTTCAGTTTCAGATGCCGGTTGGACATCCAGGCAGCGATGTCTGTAAGGCAGGCCGAAACTTTGGCCTGGGTTTCGACTGTGATGTCGGGAGTGGAGAGATAAAGCTGGGTGTCATCAGCATAGAGATGGTACTGGAAACCATGTGATGAGATCAGCGAGCCCAGGGAAGAGGTGTAGATCGAGAAAAGAAGCAGTCCAAGGACAGATCCTTGAGGAACCCCAACAGAGAGCGGGATAGGGGTGGAAGAAGAGCTATTAGAACATACTCTGAAGGTGCGTTGGGAAAGATACGAAGAGAACCAGGAGAGGACGGAGCCCTGGAACCCGAATGAGGAAAGTGTGTCAAGAAGTAAGTCATGATTGACGGTGTCAAAGGCGGCAGATAGGTCGAGGAGGATGAGGATGGAATAATGTCCTTTGGATTTGGCAAGGAACAGGTCATTGCAGACTTTAGAGAGTGCTGTTTCTGTCGAGTGTAGTGGGCGAAAGCTGGATTGAAGCGGATCGAGGATGGCCTGAGAGGAGAGGAAGTCAAGGCAGCGGCTGTGGACAGCGCGTTCAAGTAATTTGGATAGGAAGGGTAGAAGAGAGATGGGGCGGTAGTTGGAGGGACAGGTGGGGTCAAGTGATGGTTTTTTGAGAAGTGGTGTGACTACAGCATGCTTGAAGGTGTCAGGGACAGTAGCAGTGGAGAGAGAGAGGTTGAGGATGTGACAGATTGAGGGGTTAACTGTAGGAGAGATGTTGGTAAGCAGATTGGTAGGAATTGGATCAGAGGAACAGGTGGTGCACTTAGAGGAAGAAAGAAGGCGAGCAGTTTCCTCTTCGGTGATCTCAGGGAAGGAGGAGAATGAGAAGGAGGCCAGGTTAGGTTGGTTGAGGGAGTGGGTTAAGAAGTCACAGGGAGGAGAAGGCTTGGAAGTGAATTCAAGGTTTATCTTCTGCACTTTATCGCGGAAGTAGTCAGCTAGTGTTTGAGGAGAGAGTGAGGGTGGGGGGTGGGAGCGGAGGGCACTTTAAGTAGGGAGTTGAGGGTGGCGAAGAGGTGACAAGGGTTGGAGCCAAGAGAATTGGTTAATTGAGAGTAATATTCCTGTTTGGCAAGGAACAGGGAGGACTGGAAGGAGGATAGCATGAATTTGTAATGGGTGAAGCCTGACAGGGTGCGAGATTTCCTCCAGAGTCGTTCAGCAGATCGGGTGCAGGAGCGGAGGTAACGGATGCATGGGGTTAACCAGGGCTGAGGATTAATGCGCTTCGTGGGGCGAGAGACAGATGGTGCCAGGGTATCCAGAGCAGTGGAGAGAATTTCATTGTAGGTAGAGACAGCCGTGTCGACGGATTCAGAAGACAAGATGGAAGGGAAGAGATTGGAGATGTGAGAGGATAGGGTAGGGGGGGTCGACCGCTTGGAGATTCCTGAAGGCAGTGGTTATAGTTGGGCGAGGTTGAGGGGGAGGGTAATGAAGTGTGAGGGTGATTAGGTGATGATCTGAGATTGGAAGGACAGAGGTGCAGAAGTTGGAAGGAGAGCAGGAAGAGAAGAGAACGAGGTCGAGACAATGGCCATTACGGTGAGTAGGGGTGGTAGAGCATAGTCGGAGGTTGAAGGAGGATGTCAGAGTGAGAAATTTAGAAGCGTAGGAGTTGGATGGGTTATCAACGTGAATATTAAAGTCACCAAGAATGAGGGATGGAGATGAGGGATCAAGAAAGACGGTGAGCCAAGCGTCGAAGTCAGTAAGGAATGAAGAGAGGGGCTTATCAGGGGGGCGGTAGATGACTGCAACGCTGAGTGGTGTCGGGTAGAATAGCCGGATGGCATGAGTTTCGAAGGATGAGAAGCAGTGAGACTGTGGCAGGAGGAGGGGTTGGAAACTACAGGAGGGTGAGAGAAGAAACCCAACGCCTCCACCGCGTGCATCTGGGCGGGGAGTGTGGGAGAAGAGATAACCTCCATGGCATAGGGCTGCGATTGAGGCAGTGTTGTTAGGGTTATCCAAGTTTCAGTTAAAGCGAGCAGTTGAAGGGAACAGGAGATGAATAAATCGTGGGTGAAGGAGAGTTTGTTGCATACTGAGTGGGCATTCCATAGGGCACACGAGAAAGGGAGGGAAGCGGGGGGGAGAGGAGGAATAGAGATGAGATTGGAGGCATTCTGGGATCGGTACGTGGATATGGAGAGGAGAGGTGGGGGGGACCTGGATTGGGATTGATGTCACCTGCGGAAAGTAGGAGAAGGAGTAAGAGAGTGCGGAGGAGGGTGGGGGAGGAGGGTCGACGAAGATGACGAAGACGGGATGTGTTAAGGAGGAATGGGGATGGGTTAATGGTGGGGAGGAAGTGTAGAAGTTTGAGAGCTAGGAATGATGAGGGGGGCAGGAGAGCTGGGGAGGTCGTGGGGGGTGGGGGGAGGTAGGGTGGGGGAGTAATGAGCAGGATGGGAGGGGACCAGGGTGGGCAATGAGTTCCTGAGGTAGACAGTGGAAGGGGAGGGGGGAAGATGTTAGGAAGGGACAGGGCGATGAAGAGAATGTGTATAGGGGCCATATATAGGGCTAAGGTGGATGTGGATAGATGTGAAGTGGCTGAGGTGATAGGAGTAGAGGAGGAAGGCAGGAAAGCTAGGACTGGGACAGCAGTCTTATATATACAACTTGAGGTAATAACTTGAGGATTTAAACAGTAGCATTAAAGCAGTGCAATCAATAATAAATTAGATTACAGTGAGATGCAGGTAAGCCTAAATGCTAAATGCAGTTCAATCAACAATTGGAGTAAATTATAGTGAGATGCAGCTAAGCCTAAATGCTGGCAATATTGCAGATTGTAAAGCGGCAATTAATAATGCAAATAAGATGAGGATTTGCACTATACCCTGAGCAGCGATTCTGGATGCCACATCAAAAGTATTGTAAGCGCCCCTGGCCAGGAATTTATGACATGCCTTCTGCTGCCTGACCACCTGGCGAAAAGGCTCGGCCTGTTCTGGAGGGAGGGCATCGACCAAGCTGCCTCACCGAGTTCCGCAAGTGTATGCTCATGAAGAGCTGGTAAGACTGGATACGGGCAGCATGCATAGCGGCCTGATACGTCTTCCTCCCAAAAGAGTCCTAGCTTCTCTGCCTGGGGGCGCTGAGGCATAGTCCCTAGTGCCCTTAGCTCTTTTGAGGGCGGAGTCCACCACCATGGAATTGTGTGGTAACTGAGACCTCATCAATCCAGGTTCACCGTGGATCCGATACTGGGAATCAGTCTTCTTCGGGATCATGGGACCAGACAGAGGGAACGACCAGTTTTGCATAAGGACTTCCTTGAGTACCTTATAGGAGCTGTCACAGCCTCCTTAGATGGAGAGGGATAATCCAGGACCTTGAGCATCTCAGCCCTGGGTTCATCTTCAATCTCCTTAGGGAATGGAATGGCCATAGCCATTTCCCGGACAAAAGATGTAAAGGAGAGACTCTCAGGAGGAGATAGTCTCCTTTCAGGTGGAGGGGAAGGTTCAGAGGGAATCCCAAAAGACATCGGAGGAAACGTATCTGGGATCTTCCTCTGACTCCCACAAACACTCCTCTTCAGTATCGGAAAGCACTTCCCTAAGGGAACTCTGAAACCGAGCCTGCCTCGACGCAAAGGATTGACGTCTTCGATGGTGATGTCAAGAAGCCGATGTCTGCATGGACTGCAGTGAATCTTCCTCCACGTGTCGAAGGGGAGTCTACCTGGGTGGCAGCTGACACCAGTGCCACAAGCAGCACCGAGGACAGGGACCTCACTGCAGGTGATGGGCCAGACGCCGATGCAGCAGGTGGCATGGAAGGGCAAGCACCTCCGATGCCAAAGCAGATTGGCGCAGCAGTCCTTCCAGAAGTTCTGGAAGCAGGGCCCGGATGCGCTCATCAAGAGCTGCCATCAGAGAAGGCTGCGGGGCCGGTGGAGCAACCGGTGGCAGGATCTGCTGAGGTTCAGGAGCAGGCACCGGGCTACTAAGAGGCCGACGCATCAGCACCTCCTGTATGGAGGAGGAGCGGTCTTCCCAGTGCCGACGCTTCTCGAGTGCAGAATCCTTCGACGCCCTGGACCTCCTGGCACTGTGTGTTGAAGGAGATTGGTGACGGTGCTTCTTCACCTTTGTTCGATGCCCATCACCGATGCTCCTCGGAGCTGACGAGGACAACGTGGAATCCTCACGTCTCCTCGGGGTTGGGTCTGATGATGATTCGAGACAGGTGGAGACCCACTCGACATCTCACTGCTCCCAGCGCGACTTGACCTCTCAGCAGCCATTACCTGTGCTCCTGATGTCGATGCTTCCCGCGATGTCGACGTCGACACCGCCAACCTCGGTACCAATGCCGAGCCCTGAAAAGATTCTCACGTTGGGCTTCTTGAGCTACTTCGGTCCGCTTTTTCATACGAAGACACAGAGCACAAGTAGCTGGACTGTGGTCAGGCCCAAGGCACTGGGTACACCAGGAATGGTTATCGGTACCTGAGATGATCCGGTTGCACCGAGTACAACGTTTGAAGCCGCTGGGTGTCTTTGATGACATGGAAGGAAAAACGGCTCTGGCGAAATCAAAAGACTCGATTGTGCCAATAAAAAGGGCACAAAAAGGAGGAGAAAGCCGGCCGCGACGAAAAAGAAAAGAAACTTTAAAATGGGGAAAAAAAGACTAAGGTTTACTCGAAATGGAAACCTAAACCTTATATATATATATATATAAAGGAAAACAAATGTAGAAAAAAGACGTTGAAAAAGCACTCACAGAACAAACTCTTTCCTGGGCCAGTATCTGGGCGGACTGACCATATGGACAACTGGGCAGTGCCCTAGGGCCCAGGGCAGTGGGGGCCCCAATACTTCCCTCCTACGTGCCCAACATTTATTTATGTAGAAAGCATTTACTATACTGCCTTAACTAACAGATAGATCTAGGCGGTTTAAAATTCTAACAATTAACGGAAAGCAGGAAACAGAACTTCAAGTGCATGTGCACCCAAAGGACAAGATAGAACTGGTTAAAAAATTGGAAGGGAGGGGAACATGGAAGCTTGGGGGAGAATGAGTGATGCTGGCAACAATTTGTCTTAGGAGGGATTGTAGGTCTGGGAAAAGACATCCCCCTCTCACACTCCTGTCTCCAAACCTCCTCTTTCCTCCATGCAGGCAGGGGCACCAGCAGCTATACTGGCTGTCTGCTGCTGATGCCGGAACTTCCCTCTGCCACAACCTGCCTTTGTGGAAGAAGGAAGTTACATCAGGAGGGGGGCAGCTGCGGCAGAGAACAGTTCTGGCATCAGTGGCAGATGGCCAATGTAGCTGCTGGTGCCCCTGCCTGCAGGGAGGAAAGGAGGCTTTGAGACACCTGCTTGCTGAGATGTACTTGCAGCAGCCCGACTAAAGGAAAAGGTCAGTGGCACTGGCAGCATAAAGGCAAGGGGAGAGGGAGGGGGAGGAAAAGGAGGGGGAGCCCAATGATCCTTTCTGCCCCGGGGCCCAGATCACTGTCAGTCCGCCCCTGGGCAGAGCTCACACTTACGCATATAGCTTGTACTGTAAGTTACACATGTACGTCCTGTATTTACATGTATTTACCCACTGATGCTAGTTGGCACCTACTCTAGCCCTTCATAGAATAGCCCTCTATGGGGGGGAGGGGGCATTCTATAACGGTCACTACCATTTAGCTGCTCAAATTACAAGGGCTGCGAACTTATTCTATAAGAGAAGTTATGCACCTAAGTCATCATTTATGCATCTAAATTTAAACACGCCCACTTATGCTATACAAATAGCAAACGTAAATGTGGCTTTTTAGAGCATAACTTTATAGTATTCTGTAAATTACATGTGTAAATGTTGGCCACACCCATACTCCTATCCCTGTGAATATCCCCTTGTAGTTACTCGCTAAGACAGTTGTTCGTTCTTATGCATAACTGTAACAGTCATGGGTATCTGATACTAATGTATAACTTACAAGTGCAGTTGGCACCTACCTTTAGGTGACTTATCTGGGCAAGTCACTTGGCCCCAGGTACAAAAAACTTAGCTTGTGAGTCCACTAGAGACAGAGAAAATATCTATATAAAATATCTAAACTGTATTGGTTGTACCACAGAAAGGCACCCATTATCCTCCTTTAGCTCTATGTATAGCAGATGAATATAGGGGGGAATTCAATAAATCACGCTCAAAATTGGGCGCTGGTAAAGGTTGGTGCTAAGCACTTTTCTATAAACAGTGTGTGCTCTTTACAGAATAATGCTTAGTGCCAGTTTCTGCACCCAATTCTGGGTGCCAGACTTATGCCTGTTGAAACCTGATATAAATCCCAGCACCCAAATTGTGCGTGGAGACCCATTATTCTGTAATACTGCATGCAACTTTTTGGAATGCCAATGAACTGCCTATTCCCCTCTTGGCCATGCCCCCTTTTGGGTTGCGTGCTATGGGATTAAATACACAGCATTATAGAATAGAGTGCAGCCAGGTGCACATACAAATTCTAATAGGAGCTAATTAACATCAATAACTGGTTGTCAGCGCCACATTATTTAATAATTAGCTCGTTAAGCAATTCAGTTGCGCTTGCCTCTAGGTAGAGTGCCCAAATTTGAGCATTATATATAGAATCCAAGGGATAGCTCAAACTTTGTGTGCCCATCAGTCTCTCTCTTTCTCTCTCTTATGTACCCCAACTCTTCACCCAGTTTCTCTCTCTCATACTCCCACCCAGTTTCTCTCTCTCATACATTCCCCCCCCCATCTTCACTCAGTCTCTCTCTCATTTACTCCCATCTTTGCCCAGTCTCTCTCTCATGTACCCCCATCTTCACCCAGTCTCTCTCTCATGTACCCCTATCTTCGCCTAGTCTCTCTTTCTCTCTCTGAAACCTCCCCCCCATCCTTCACCCAGTCTCTCTCTCTCATGTATCTCCTGCCCCTAGCCTTCACCCAGTCTCTTTCTCAAAGCTTGCAACCTATTCCCCTCACCTGGCTGACTTCAGATGCTGAAGAAACAGCATATTTCCTGCTTCTCTGATGTGACTCAAGAAGTTTGGGTTGGTCTCGCTGTTTTTCTGAAGCACCACAACCACAAACCATTCAGGAGCATTAAATCCCACACACCAGAGTGCAATATTTATGTGCCATGGTGACTTGGTGCCAGGGGTTTGTTGAGCCCTGACTTATGTCATTTTTCATAACTAGCTGCCAAGCCAAATAGCAGCACTTGGTGGGCCAGGTTCTAGCTTGTGGGCCGAGTGTTGGACAAGCCTGATACAGCTGATTGTGGTCGGTCTGTGGTCTATACATACATTCAGCACCGCTGACTACCCAGATAGTGGCACCAAATATTTGTGTTTTTAAAAATATGCATTTATAAAAACCTGTTGACCACTGTGGCTGAAGATTGACCTGTTTGTGTAGTATATATATTTTTGGACCACCCAGAACATTCCCCTTTGAATTTGTATGTCCTCTGGCAATTCTTTGAGTAAACAGCCAGATTCTAAAATTTGCACTTATGCACAGATAAAATCTACACATGTAAATACTGCTATTCCAAACAGAATTTCCAGGCAAAGTTTCTAAAATGACCTCCAAAGATTCATATTTCCAACTGTAACATGCATTACAAATCCACTGAAAACTAATCCTCTGACATGAACATTTGATGATTATTATATTACAAGAGAAAGTGGAACAGCAAAGGGAGTTAATATTGGCTTTTTTTCTCCTAGATATTTAGCCAGAGCTTTCCAAACCTGTCCTGAGAATACCACTGCCAGTTGGGTTTTCAGGATATCCACAATGAATATGCATGAGATCAAATTTGTGAATATTGAGTCTCCAGTGCATGATGATTGATTTCATGCATATTCACTGTAGATATCCTTGAAACTCAACTGACAGGGTGTCCTCAGGATAGGTTTGGGAAACTGCATTTAAAGATACAATAGGACTGATATTTCTATACAGCAGAGAGGTTAAAGAATTTAACTGCAATTTCAAACATTTAATGATGCAAATATAATGTCTGATTTACTAAGCTTCACCCCCCTCCATATACACGCAGAATAGGAGAATATCAGTTCCATATCTGCCATTTATTCAGATCTGTAATTATTTTTTTATGTACTAGTAGTGGATGAAAAAAACATGATCATTCTCATTATTGTAATCGGGAAGTATCTCTAAGTTGAGTTACCAAAGTTCTATTATAGCTTTTTCCTCTCACAATTGCAAACCATGGGGAAAAGCTCGTGGTTCCTCTCCATAAAGAGCTTTGTCTCTCAGATACTCTTCCAGGCATTCAACGACATAGTCATCCACAAGGACATCAAACTTATTGACAAATAGATGATGCTGCTGAAGCATCCAGTGGAGATCTCCAGCCCCATTAATACAGACGGACCGTCGCACAATACCTGTGCATAGGGGATAAGCTGCCCCTTTACTTATATCTCCAGAATGATATTGCCATTTCTGTAGCCTTGCAATTGCATTTGAGTCTGAAAGGTCATATTTTTCATGGTATGGAGAAGATCCAGGGACACCGGGCATTCGATTTAGTGTTGCCCACAGGTGTTCTTCCGGCATATGGGTATCCTTTGACCATTCTATTAGCTTTTGCACTTCAGGATTTTCCAATACGTACTTCACAAATTCTCTTGTAACCAAAAAATAAGCACTTCCAACAAACAATGGAGAACTGATTGGTGGAGGACCCTTTGTAATATCAGTTTTCTCTATAGATGCACTACTAGTTTTATAAGCAAACTTCCAACGATCTTCTTTACCTCCTGGCTTTTCAGACTCTAAGCTGTTCTTACCATTCAATACCTTCAGGGCTCTGACTATCTCAGCATTGGTTTTTATTGGGAAGTCAGTGCCACAAGTGTTTATCAGATATCTCCAGGGCACTGCACTTTTCAGCAGATCCTCCATGCAGTTCAGATCAGCTTGAGCCCTGAACCATGATGTGTAAACCAGTTTTTCTAACTTGGATGCTATAAATACATTTTTAAAACAAGAAACAATGGCTCGAACAGCTTTCTTGTATATCTCAGGAGACTTTTCATCCACATGGACACAGTAGATATTCTGAGGGTTGTAAATTGCCCTCAAAAGTCTTTCAAACATTTCAATTTGTTCATGGATAGCCATGGAATATGCAATGGGAAAATTCTCTTCCTCTTTGCTTAGTGGAAAAGGAATAAACTTCCGGCTTGTCTTGTAATGCTCACAGTCTTTAGTAAAGTTCAAATAGTCCATTTCGTTTACACGCAGCTCCTTATTGCTAGCATTCTTTTGGAGCAAAAGTGCCCATTGCACCGCTTGTTGATCTCCTTTTATTATTTTGAAACAGTTGGTTTGATCTCTGGAAGACAATTTCATTGAGGTGAAGAATTGGGTCTTGCAGTACCAGTTTCTCAGATTGTTTGCCTCTTGGTGCAGATCATCCAGGCCACATGGTTGAAAAACATATTTAAGCATTATGATGGCAATTGAAAGCAGTCCAAGAAACAAGAAATAGTGATTCCGTCTCATTAAAAGCCTTCTCCAACACATTTTTCAAATTCATATGATTTGCCAGTTTTTGTTTTATATCTGTTGGTTGTATTTTTCTCTAGTCCATATGCTGTGATAGGGAAGCTCCTTCTGGTGAGCTCCTCCTATACACACTCTGGTATTCCCTTTCAGATTTTCTCTGGGTCCTCAATAAAACCTAGCCCCTCCCCTGCTCCACTTAAATGGGGAGTGCTTCTAGGGATCTTCTCTGCCTTTTAAGCACAGAGCTGGCAAGAAGTGCACAACTGAAGCCAGTTTAAATGAACGCCCATAATACAAACTTATTATAAATAATTTGGTAAAGCCTAATACCAACTCATTACAGTTCAAAACATCAAAAATATTATTCATGCCTTACAGAAATGCACATGGTGCCATCAGGCACAAAGACAATGGGCACCAGTTTCTACCTTACTCAAACAGGACTTTCTGACACTCTCGAATCAGTGCTACAGTCCCTTATTGCCTGCTTGCAGCTCAACAGAACTTCTGAGTTCCTTCTGCCCCTTCCCCTTTCAGACAAACCCTCATCTCTTTAGTACTGACAAGGTTGCCTGTTTCTTTAGGAGAGTTAAATACAATATTCTAACAAATATTTTCACAAACAGCTTAACTAGCCCTGCTAACATTTCTCTCTTGTTTCATAGGAGAATTAGGCTATATGGTAGTCCTTTCCCTCTAACCAGCAATCTTTTAGAACAATGCCCTTCTACAGCTTTTCTTCAACCAAACACTTTATTTCTAACAAAGACCATAACAAACAACTAAGCCTGACAGAGTAAGGGTGCAAAAGTGTAGTGCTTTGGAATTGTTTTGTTAAAGGGGGAGAGATACCACATAGTCTGATCCTCTGTTATTGGGAAAGGAGAGATAAAAGGTTATTTCACAGGTGGGCAACCTTGGTTGGGTTTTCAGGATTTCCACATTATGCCTGAGATCTAGTTGCTTGCACTGCTGCCTTTGTATGCAAATAGATCTCATGCATCTTCATTGGGGAAATCCTGAAAACATGACTGGGTTGCCATCCTCGAGGACCAAGGTTGCCTACCCATGAAATAACCTTTTATCCCTCCTTTCTCAATAACAGAGGACCAGACTATCTGATATCCCCCCCCCCCCTTTAATAGTCAATTCCAAAGCACTACACTTTTGCATCCTTACTCTGTGAGGCACTTAAACACTTTCATAACACTGCACAAACAGGCTTAACTTAACCTAGCTATTACAGGACACTCCTCTCTTTGATTCTCTCACTGTCAGAATTTTTGCCTTGAAGGATTAATACTTCTATCCCTTTAGCCCTACCTGGGTTCTGACCTCACAGGCTGCCGTGGCTTCCTTTGGCTGTGGTTCTCCCTGTTCCTCAGGAGTACAAGCAAGTGCTAGCTGGGTTCACATGAAAAGTTTCCTGACTCCTCCTTCCCCTCTTCAGGTGCCTCTGCTTGACTAGAAATAGCCAGAGGGGACAGCTCAAAGGCTAGCTCTGCTTCTGGCCAGAGGGCTTCTCCTCTTCAGCTAGAGGTATCTTTTCTTCTCCTCTTCTTTCTTTTTAAATTCCTTTCTTTCTGAGTCAGCTTCTCCAGCTTCTCTCATTACAGCCCTCCTGGCTTCAGAGCATATGGGCTTATGGCAGTGTTTCTCAACTTTTGTTCTGTTGTGACACTCCTGATGGACAAGGTTCATGTATGTGACACACTGTTTCATTGTTTAACTCAGTATGAATTTGCCTATCCTTTTTAAAAAAATATTTTTATTTATAACCATTTAAATTTTTACAAGCGATAAAACAACTTGCTGGAAATACAGAGAAAGTAATATATAGGAATTATTTCAGTCAGATAATTCTATTCTCTTCCTTAGACCACTAAATAGGGAGAGTGAAACAAGACAAGGAGATCAATTAAACAGTAAACAGAAAAAAATGTGGTATGAACCTGATTATCTCCAGATATTATTCGTCTAATTCATTATTCCACATTGATCATTTGGTTGGCTTCTTCAAGGCCAATACAGTGTATAGTCAAATCATTTCATTGAAAACATACTTATTGTCCAATATTAGTTAGAAATAATACATCTGATTACATTCTTTCTCTTTTAAAAACCAGACGTTAATTTACAATACATATACAGTACTTAAGTCTCTAATTCAAATCCCACTGATTAAAGTAATCCCAGTTTTCACAGGCTTCAGTCCTTTTAAAGTAATAATTGAGGAAATATTTCAGAGGAAAACTTTTGGCGTCATACCCGGAACTCTGGGAAAAACAATAATCTTAAGAATGACTTACAAACAAACCTCCTTCCGCAAATTACTGAAGACTCATCTGTTTGAAACAATTTATGGCAAGAGCCAAAACACATAGAGTCCACACTCACTGATCATCAATGTTCCATACATCCACTCCTAACCCTCATCCCCCGTAATTCCACATCACTCATACATCTGCTCACAGGAATATGTACACCATATATCTCTGTGTCTTAACACTGCCCTTTAAGCTTCCCATTGTCTCTTTCCAACGTTTCAATGTTGATGTCCCTTTGTCTTATTCTTAATGATACTTCGATGGTTTCACAAAACTTGTACAATGTAACCTATAACCAAGTTGTAACAAATGTATTTCCATTATTCATATCTTATTGTAAGCCACACTGAGCCCGCAAAGAGGTGGGAAAATGTGGGATACAAATGCAATAAATAAAAATAAATAAATAATCATCCTATATAATAAAAAGCACCTCCAAAGTTCTGAAGCTGGCAGTGTGGACAAAAGCATTGAAGCATTCGTGCTTCTGTATCCATCTCCTAACATGATGCGTCACCAACGAATGTGCCCAATCACAGCACAGCATTGCGAGTAAACGTGTCACCTGGGAAACTGCGACATGTTTTGTAATTCAATTTAGAACCCTAAAAAGAAAACATAAAAAAGATGCATGTGCGCTGCTGCAAGTGAGCAGGAGGGAGCAGCAGCAAAAGGAGACACAACAAGGCACGCCAGAAAGAAGGCCTCCCCTCTTCTATCTCCTCGAGTCCTCCCCTTACCACAGAATTTGGGATGCTGCGGGGGTCCGCGGAGCTTCGGCTGCCAAAATTGAAAGTATTCTTTGTAAGTTCAGCCATGCTGATCGCAATCTCAACCCTCCTGCTATTCTATGCTTCTGACACATCACCCAGCCTGCCTGCAGCCGCGCGACTTCCCCTTTAAATGTTCCTACCTGCACGGACCCCCCCGAGACATTGTCCTGGTGCCAGATTTCGGCTCGCGGCGGTGAGTGGGGAGAAACAGAGCGCAGCCTCCAGGCCTCTGGCTCTACGGAGATGAGTTACGAATCGCCTCTCTCTAGCTCTTTGTCTCCAGCCCAGGCACCGGAGCCTCAGGAATGCAGCTTCCATGCAGCAGCACCGGGACACAGACAGAGCGGAAGTGCCGGAGCCGAGACTATGATTGGTCGCTTCGGGGCTGCGGGGGCGGGACATCTGAGTGTGCCGGAAGCACAGAGGTGAGAGCCTCAAAAGGGTGAAAGGAAGGCGGGGGTCTTTATAGTAGAAGCGCAGAGTTTTATAGGGCATCAGAAAATGTCATAGGCACAGTACAGGAGTTAGAATATAATGGGAGCTTTACAAAGCGATTTCCTGTCAATAGAGACGAAGCCGAACCAGCGCTCAATCTGTCTAAAACAAAATCTCTCTCATACACACACACTGATACAGCACATGGACAGATGGACACACACTCTCTGTATAGGTGGATGGAGGAGAGGGTAGGGGAGACAAGAAATTTGCTGGATATGGTTGGATGAAGGAGAGGGCAGGGGAGAATGGAGAGTTGCTGGACATGGATGGATGGAGGGGAGGGAAGTCAGGAAGGAGAAGCACAATGATGGAGGGGAGGGAAGACAGGAGGTAAAAGCCATTACATGATAACCTTGCTAGCGCCCGTTTCATTTGTGTGAGAAACGGGCCTTTTTTACTAGTCTTTAATAATATTCATTTTATTATACAAAGTTTCTGGTCTATTATCATTTTCAAAATCATAACCACTTTTTGCTCGTGTAGAATCATTTGTTATATCAATTTTTCACTCTCAAAGGGTTCAGTTAAATTGTCCATGTAACTCTCTAGTAAAATTATATCTGAAACAAAATTAATTACTGCCACCGTTAGGTCCCGAAGCGCCTTCCAGATGGTATTCAATGTAACCTCCACGGGAGCCAAAAACTCAAAGTTGATTTCTCTTAGGTGTTTAGGAGTGGTTCCGCCGATTTGGGTTCTGCTGTAAATGTCCTCCGTTTCAGCGTATGCCTCTAACTCACTCCTCCACTCCTTTGAACATGGTGGTTGAATAATTCGGGAGCGATAGAGTTGTTTTTTCCAGGTCCAAGAGCATCGACGCTCCTTCGCTGGCGCTAATCAAAGGACTCGCCAACCCTTTCATCTGTGGGCAGTTCATCGCGCAGCGGTCCCGCACTTGCTGCTGAGGGGACAAAATGCTGGCCATCGACGGCTGACCTCCGGTTGTCCCCTTCCTCTCAGTTAAGATAACTGCAATTGCAGAGAGGAAATTTACGTAAAGAAGACGAAACTTCAGAGAGCAGCTGGGCCGTTGGGCTTACGAACTTCAGGCTGCTATCTTACCACTTTCCCAGTTTGGGACACTCTTTGTCTGGTTTCTCCTCAGAGGCCTGCCTGATATGGGTAACCCTTCAGCATAGCCCTCTGAGTCATTGAAACACAGAAGCCCCTCCACCACTACAAGGTGGTGTCCCTTTGGAGGGGGGATTTGCCTATCCCATATCAAAAGCTGTACACAACACATCAGTTCCAGATTTCTCACTTGCCATACAACAAAAAATATATATATACTCAGCTTCTAATGTCACCTCAGTAACAGCAACACAAAATTCCTCCACTGCCAGATACTGTGAAGCAACACGAAAACCTACAAATATGCTACTCAAACTATATAGCAAATAGAATCTATGGATGGCAGACCTGCAACATTTTCTGTTGGGGCTGAAGGCTGCAGTTATTATTGGGGGTAGTGGGGAAGCAGAAATAGGGACCAGTTGTGGGGGATTTCAAGAGCCTGACTCAAGATTGCTGGTCTTCCCAGCTTTCAGGCACTGATCGATGTACAGGAAATTCAGGCTTGCTGTCTATACCACATTTTTTGTGACATACCTCCCACCTCTTGGGGAAATACCAGTGTGTCTCAAAACACTGTCCCAGAAACACTGACTTAAGGGAAGGGTCCATCGAGCCCAGCATCCTGTCCACGACAGCGGCCAATCCAGGCCAAGGGCACATGGCAAGCTTCCCAAACATACAAACATTCTATACATGTTATTCCTGGAATTGTGGATTTTTCCCAAGTCCATTTAGTAGTGGTTTATGGACTTGTCCTTTAGGAAACCGTCTAACCCTTTTTTGAACCCTGCTAAGCTAACCACCTTCACCATGTTCTCCGGCAACGAATTCCAGAGTTTAATTATGCATTGGGTGAAGAAACATGTACTACGATTTGTTTTAAATTTACTACACTGTTGTTTCATCGCATGCCCCCTAGTCCTAGTATTATTGGAAAGCGTGAACAGACACGTAACATCCACCTGTTCCACTCCACTCATTATTTTATATACCTCTATCATGTCTCCCCTCAGCATCTCTTCTCCAAGCTGAAAAGCCCTAGTCTCATTAGTCTTTCTTCATAGGGAAGTCATCCCATCCCCACTATCATTTTAGTCGCCCTTCGCTGCACCTTTTCCAATTCTACTATATCTTTCTTGAGATGCGGCAACCAGAATTGAACACAATACTCAAGGTGCGGTCGCACCATGGAGCGATACAACGGCATTATTACATCCTCACACCTGTTTTCCATACCTTTCCTAATAATACCCAACATTCTATTCGCTTTCCTAGCCGTAGCAGCACACTGAGTAGAAGGTTTCAGTGTATGCTTAAATCATTTTTATTGATGACAATCAGAGCATATACATTTCTGTTTCCTTGTAATGATTTCCATCATCAGTTCCATTATTATTCCCTTCCCACCCTCTCCTCCCCCCCCCCCTCCCCCTTCCCTCCTTTCCTTCCCTTTATTCCAAACTATCTTTTACATACAAGGCTAACTATTAGCTAATAATTTGGCTACATATTCAACAGTTGGCTTCGTGCAGCCGGGGGTAAAATCTTCAGGAATGGGGTCCATCTTGTCAAGAATTGATCAAGTTCTTGACTTGCGGTCTTTACAGTTTAATCTCTCCATTCTTAGAAGGAAAATCATCTGGGCGCACCACGTTTGGATCCGAGGCCCCCTCGCTTCTAACCAATCCACAAGAATGGCCTTTTTTGCCACCATCACTGCCCGTTTCACAAAGTCCGTATATCCTCTGGGTTTTGATGTGCCCAGCTCTAGCTTTCCAAACAACATCAAGGGGGTGCTTATCCATGTTGCGTCCCATGTTCTCCAAGTATGTTCCACAATGGTCAACCAGAACTTTTGAACTTTCGGGTAACTCCAAAACATGTGGCCCAGTGTTGCTCCTTCCCCTCCACATTTTGGGCACGCTCCATCCGGGGCAAGCCCATGTGGAATGCTCTGCGAGGGGGAATATGGAGTCTTGCCACAAACTTATATTGGAGTTCCCAATATGCTGTCCAAGGGGTCGTGCTTCGGATCGTCAACACATGAGACTTAAACACACTTGCTGATATTGGAGTTGATAAGTCTCCACTCCAAACCTTGGCTTGTTTAGCATAGTCCATTTCCAGCTTAGTGTCCTTGATGTGTCTGTTGTGAGTTCAAAGACAGAGCTGAAGCCAGTTCCTCCTGGGCATCTTTTGTCAATGCCTCCCATGGTAAGCTCCTCACATAATGCTTTAACTGCCAATAGTGAAAGTGATCTCTGGGTCCAAAGAGTTGCGCTTCTTTTAAGTCAGTAAAAGTTTTCAATCTCACTTCTTTGGTGATGATATTCAACAAATATATTACTCCTTTAGCCTTCCATTTTCCAAAGATTTCGTGTAGATCGCCCAGAGGGAACGCCGGGTTTCCATGCAGCGGCAAGAAGGGAGTGACTGTAGGAGAGCAGTGGTGCAGTTTGCAGATCCATGTCCACGCTTTCTGTAGGGTGGGTAAAATGTGTGACGTCATCAGCGTTGGTATTGGCGTGCATTTCAACCCGTGCAAGTAGCTACTGAAATGGTAGTTTTTAAAGAGGTTCAACTCAATTTGTGTTGTGGAGAAATCCGTCGTGCCTCGGAACCAGTCATTTAGATGTCTCATGGCACATGCTATTGATAGTGTTCTTATGTTCATTAAACTCAAGCCGCCATACTCCGTTGGCGTGCACACCATGTCCAACATTAGTCTCGACCTCTTTCCCTTCCATATGAATTTTTGAAGTGCAGCGTTCAGCTTTTGTTCATCTGCTCTACTGAGATATAGGGGTAACATCTGAAATCTATAGAGCCAACAAGGTGCTATCATCATGTTACACATTGCTATACGCCCCTGCCATGGTTTCAATTTTGTTGTGGTCTCCCTTAACAAGGGGTGTATGTTACGCTCATAGAGTTTCGTTAAGTCTTGTGGGATTTGCACTCCTAAGTACTTAACCTCCTCCACTCCCTGTAGGTTAAATTCCCTTTCCCCCCCTTCTACCTGCCCCGAAGGGTATAGTTACATAATGCTGGATTTTTGAATGTTTATCTTAAATCCCGATAACACTCCAAATTGAGAAATTTCCTGAATTAGTGTTTTAACTGATGTGTTGGGTTGCTCTGTCACTATCAGCAGATCGTCTGCAAATGCCATTGCTTTGAGCTTTTCTCCTCCTATTTCCACTCCCACTATTGATTCTTTCTTAGCTAGTGTCTTTAAAAGGGGTTCTATGGCCAGGAGGAACAATGCTGGGGAGAGGGGGCACCCTTGTCTAGTCCCTCTCTTTATGGGAAATTGCCTAGTTCGTTCTCCATTCACTAGCACCGCAGCTCTGGGATTAGAGTAAAGCGCCATGATCGCCTGGAGAGCCCATCCCTCCAAGCCCGTGTAGTGTACTACTTCAAATAAATATCCCCAGTCAATGCTATCAAACGCTTTCTCTGTGTCTAGGCTGATCAGCGCTGATTTTATCTTCTCTTGTTGGCAATGTCCCATTGCTAGTAATACTCGCCGCACATTCACTACCGACTGGTGATTCCTAACAAACCCAACCTGCTCCGGGCCTATCAAACTTGGGAGGTGTTGGTGCAACCTATTTGAGATCAATTTGGCCAGAATTTTTACTTCAACATTGATCAATGATATCGGCCGATATGATTCTGCTTGCATTTCTACTTTTCCAGGTTTTAAGATCAGTGAAATCAGAGCTTCGTTTGTGTGTGGGGGGAAGCTTCGTTTTCCCACTACTTCCTCAAAGTAGTCTAGGAGGGCCGCTATTGCCATGGGCCCTAAGATTTTATAAAATTCGCTCGAAAAGCCATCTGGGCCTGGTGCAGAGTGGTTAGGCAATGAGTTAATAATTTCTTGTAACTCTTTTCCTGAAATGGGGCTGTTTATGGACTCTACGACCTCACTAGGGAATTGGGTCATGCCAGCCTGTCTCAGATATTCTTGTATTCCTACCTGGCTCGGCGTCTGTCTTGCTTCATATAGGGAGCTAAAGAATTCCTCCAAAACCCGGGCTACTTTCTCTTTTTCATGTTGGAGCTTCCCTTTCTGGTCTTTTATTGCTGTTATCACCCTACTACCCCCCTGGTGTTTGACTAATCTGGCCATTAGCGTTCCCGATTTATTACCAAATCGTTGGAGCTTATATTTCCTAACTATTAATGCTCTAGTCGCTCTCTCATGTAGTAATGTGTTTAATGCTATTTGTGCTGTTTGCATTTGCTCTTTGAGGTACTTATTGGGGGAGTGTAAGAATCTTCTTTTTGCTTTTTGGAATTTCTGCTCTAAGTTGATAATGGCCCAGGACAGCCTTCTTTCTCTCTTAGCCGTGAAGGCAATTATATCTCCCCTTATCACCGCTTTCGCGGCTGGCCAGAATACAAATGGGCGATCTTTGAAGGCTGCATTGTTTTCTGAATAGCCTACCCATCTACTTTGGATATAACTCTTGAATTCGTAGGATTTAGTGTCCTCCATGCATCTACGACTAACAGGGATTGCATGAATTTATTTAAAGCTCTTTTGCTTTGTCCTCCTCGTGTTGCTCGTCTGGGTATTGAACAGTCTAACCTAGGGTCTGCCACCAAATTGAAGTCACCTAAGATAATTAACGGTAGGGATCTATAGAGGAGGCAAGATTGCACTATTTTATCATAGAATGATCTCTCATATAAATTCGGGCCATACATCCCTACTACCAGGTACTCTTTGTGATGGAGCCATAAATGCACCATCACATACCTTCCCTGGGGGTCACTTTCTATGAGTTGGGTTTTGGCCACTATTCCTTTACGGGTTAATATGGCTACTCCTTTTTTCCTCCCCTCAGCCGATGACGCATGTACCTCTCCCACCCAAGTTCGTTTTAACTTTTGATGTTCGTCTGGTGTTAATCTAGTTTCCTGTAGACATTTCACGTCCACTTTGTGTCTATTAAGTGCAGCTAATATTTTTGCCCTTTTAATTGGGCTGGAGACCCCTCCCACGTTCCAGGTCAGGAACCTTATAGAATTAGTTTTCATGGTCAATGGAGGTCCTAATATAGTTTATGCATTGGCTTTCCTCCCTTGACGCCCATGGTGCCCAGCTCACCTGGACTTCTTGATTTCGCTCCTGTCCTCTTTCCCCATAGGGCTGCCTGTTCCAATTGGTCTGTGACATGTATATGGGTCCCCATCTTGGGTTGTCACCTCCCCGGCTATTCCTCTGACGTAGCCTAATCCCTTGTATGTTCCTGTTAGAATTCTCATTGCTCTTTTGCCCCCACCCCTCCCTCAGCCCTCCCCCCCTCTTCCTTCTTCTTCTCCATTCCTTACTCTTAGCCCCACACTCTCTATCCGAACGCCGGGTAGAAGAGTAAAGGTCTAATGATGGTGGTACTCCCCCCTCTCACCTTGGCTATATTTGTTAGTATAACATTTGCGCTTAAGATTATAACATAACAATAACTCACAACATGCTCAAATATGAACTGTAACCGTTACTTTACATTTGTCTTTTACTGCCCAGGAAGCTGTTTAGTATACCAGCTGCTCCTTCCTCCAATTTCAAGAAGTCTGTTCCTCATTTTGCTTTGTCCGATATCTGAAATTTGTAATTCCATCAGGTGTTCTCTGTGGCTAGCGTGGTCTCCTGGTTCAGAGCAACTTGCACCTCTGATGGTGTTGTGAAGGTCTTCCATGTCCCGTTCATTTGGATTTTCAACTGTGCTGGATACAGTCATTTGAAACGCTGTTTCCTGGCCACCAATCTCAGGCATATAGGGCTGAAGGCCTTCCTTCTTTCCTGCACCACCAGGGAGTAGTCTTGAAATATCTTGATATGCTCTCCTTCCAGCGTTAAAGTGTCCCATTTGGAGCGGGCCCCCCTCAGAATCTCTTCCTTGTGTATAAAGTTGTGAATTTTTATGAGCACTGCTCTTGGTCTGGTAGTCGCAATTAGTGTTACAGATAATGATAAGACATGATAGTAGTATGACAAGCAGATATTATAAGACATTTCTAATTACATGTGGAGGATTTATGTATATTCACGTTGGTTGATCTTTGTGATAAGCCTTGCTGAAGAGATAGGTCTTCAGTAGTTTGCGGAAGTTGGTTAGTTCGTAGGTCATTTTTAAATTGCGCGGCAGTGCGTTCCATAACTGTGTGCTTAAGTAGGTGAAGTTTGACGCGTGCAGTTTCCTTTGCAGTTAGGGAAGTGCAGATCAAGGAATGTACGGGATGTTCTTTTGGCATTCCTGGGTGGTAAGTCTGTCAGGTCTGACATGTAGGCTGGTGCATTTCCATGAATGATTTTGTGAACTAGGGAGCAAATTTTGAACGTGATGCGTTCTTTGAGTGGGAGCCAGTGTAGTTTTTCTCGTAGGGGCTTGGCACTTTCATATTTTGTTTTGTCGAATATGAGTCTATCTGCAGTGTGCTGGGCTGTCTGAAGTTTCTTGATTATTTGCTCTTTGCAGCTGGCATAGAGTGCATTGCAGTTATCTAGATGACTGAGCACCATTGATTGTACCAGATTACGGAAAACATTCCTTGGGAAGAAAGGTCTTACTCTTTTTAATTTCCACATTGAGTGGAACATCTTCTTGGTTGTGTTTTTTGCATGGCGTTCGAGTGTTAGGTGTCGATCGATGGTAACTCCAAGAATTTTTAGGGTGTCCGAAATAGGAAGGTTCAGATTTGGTGTGTTGATGGCTGTGAATTTGTTCTTGTTATGTTGAGATGTGAGTATTAGGCATTGGGTTTTTTCTGCATTGTTTCAATCTAAAAGCATCCGCCCATGAATGCATGATATGGAGACTTTGGTTGATGTCATTGGATATTTCCTTTAAATCTTGTTTAAATGGGATGTAAATCGTTACATCGTCTGCTTATATGTATGGGTTAAGGTTTTGGTTTGATAGTAGCTTGGCTAAGGGTATCATCATTAAGTTGAATAGGGTCGGCGATAGGGGGGATCCCTGTGGGACTCCGCATTCAGGTATCCATGTGGCTGAAGTAGTCGAGTTGGATGTCACTTGATATGATCGTGTGGTTAGGAATCCCTTGAACCAATTGAGAACATTGCCTCCAATTCCGAAGTATTCAAGGATATGTAGTAATATTCCATGATCAACCATGTCGAAAGCGCTTGACATGTCGAATTGTAGAAGTAGTATGTTCTTTCCTGTTGCGATCGTTTGTTTGAATTTAGTCATGAGGGTAACTAGTACTGATTCAGTACTGTGGTTAGACCGAAATCCTGACTGGGAGTCCTGGAGTATTGAGAATTTATTTAGATAGCTTGTGAGTTGTTTGGTCACCAACCCTTCCATTATTTTGGTTATTAATGGAATGGATGCTACTGACCTGTAGTTGGTTAGTTCACTGGCGCTTTTCTTTGCATCTTTGGGGATGGGGGTGAGTAGAATATTTCCTTTCTCCTTCGGGAAGAGTCCATTTTGTAACATGTAGTTCAAGTGTTTCGTTATGTCTGTTATAAATTGTTGAGGAGCTGATGTCATAAGGTTGTTTGGACATATGTCTAGTTTGCAATGAGATTTGGCAAATCTTTTGAGCGTTTGGGAGATGATATTCTCTGGTAATGTCTCGAAGTTGGTCCAGGTTCTGTCTGCTGGGTAAATGCCAGGGTCTGGGTCTAGACAGTCAAGGAGTTCAGCATAGTCAATGGTACTGGCAGGTATCTTAAGTCGTAGTTGTACGACTTTCTTGTTGAAGTATCTCGCAAGATTGTCTGCTCCTGGTGCATCTTTACTGTTGGTTGTGACTGGTGTAATATCTAGTAGTTTATTCACGAGTTGGAAGAGTTTATGTGTGTCCTTGAAGTTTGGTCCAATTATAGTTTTGTAATGTAATCTTTTTGTTTGTCTTATGGTATATTTGTATTTTCTTTGGAGTTGTTTCCAGGTGTTAAGTGTGGGTTCATCTTTCTTTTTATTCCATGCTCGTTCTAACCTTCTAACTTGTGTTTTAATTTTTTTCAGTTCTTCATTGAACCATGGTATTGAATTCTTCCTATGTGAGGTTCTGGTTTGGATTGGAGCTATCTTGTCTAATATGGATCTGCATCTGTTGTCCCATTCTAGGAGGAATTGGATTGTATCTGTTTTTATTGTCCATTCATTGTAGTAGATCTGTTGCCAGAATATTAGAGGATCTATTTTTCCTCTCGTGGAGTAGGTTTTCCGTTCTTGTTTGTTCGGCGAGTTTTTTGCAACGCCATTGGAGGGAGATGTTTGCTTTATAATGATCGGACCATGGTGCGGGTGTCCATTTTGTGTCTGTTAGTATAAGGTTCAACTCTGGATCAAATTTGTGTGTGACAATGACTAGTGTGTGTCCTTTGATGTGAGTTGGCTGCGTGTTTGTCCTGTGAAACTCCCATAGTTGTAGGAAATCTTCACATTCTAGGGTGCTTGGTGAGTTGAGATCTTCAAGGTGCAGGTTGATATCTCCTATTATGATAAGATTTGACGTAGAGACGCAAGTGTTCGAGATAAAGTCCATGAAGTGTGTTTGGGAGTCTTGCCAATTGCCTGGTGGTCTGTAGAGCAGGACTGCGTTAAGGTGTTCCTGCAAGTTAGGGTGATTAATTCTTACCAAGGCGATTTCGAGTTGTGGCAGAATGGCTGTGGTTGTGATTGTGAACTCAGATTTGTATATTATGGCTATTCCTCCTCCTCTTTTTCCATTTCTTGTCCAGTGGGTAATTTTGTATACTGGTGGGCATAAATCTAAGATTATGGGGTCTTTGAGGTCGTGAATCCAGGTTTCAGTGATGAATAGGATGTCAAGATTTTAAAAATCGGCGTTACATTGGCCACCCTCCAATCTTCTGGTACCACGCTCGACTTTAAGGATAAATTGCATATCACTAACAGTAGCTCCGCAAGCTCATTTTTCAGTTCTATCAGTATTCTAGGATGAATACCATCCGGTCCAGGAGATGTAGTTTCCTATTATTTTCAGTTGGATCCTTTCTTTTAGCTCTAATAGCTTCCTTCACCTCACTTTTTAACCATGCCGGCTGTCAATTTTGTCTTCCTTCCTCCTTTTTTAATACACGGAATATATTTGGCCTGGGCTTTCAGGATGGTATTTTTGAACAGCATCCACGGCTGATGTAAATTTTTGACCTTCACAGCTGCTTATTTAAGTTTTTTTTCACCGTTCTTCTCATTTTATCATATTCTCCTATTTGAAAGTTAATGCTAATGTATTGGATTTCCTGTGTGTACTTATTCCAGAGCTTATATCAAATATGATCATGTTATGATCATTGTTATCAAGAGGCCCTCCCTTCTTCCTCTTCCTCCCTTGTCCAGCAGATCTCCAGCCACTTCCTCCTCTCCCTCCCTTGTCCAGCAGCTCTCTCCCTTCCATCCAGATCCCCTCCTTCTTTCCTCCCACCTCCAGCAACTCTCTCCCTTCCATTCAGATCCCCTCCTCCTCTTCCTCCCACATCCAGTAGCTCTCTCCCTTCCCTCCAATCACCTTCCTCCCACAAGTCCGACTCTGGCAAAACTATCCCTTCCCTCCAGCCCCCCCCCCCCCCAAAGTCCAGCACTTACTTTAGTTCTGCCCTCCAGGCCTGCCCATCCAAAATCCTTCGCTCGCTGTCGCTGCCTTTTCTCCGTGGCTCCCGGTACGGCTATCCGGGAGGCCGTGTTCAGCATTGCCTGCCCTGAAATTCTTCTTCTCCCCAGGCTCCGCTGCCTTGGTCCCTGCATTCTTTTTCTCACCAGTCACACAGCGCTGCCATTCACACAGGCAGCTCCACTCCCCTTTGCTGTGTCTATCCGGCCCTCTCTGATGCACTTCCTGTTTACGTAGGGCCAGATGGAAGCAGCAGGGAGGAGTGGAGCTGCCTGTGTGAATGACAACACTGCACGATGAGTGAAAAAAAGAATGCAGGGACCAAGGCAGCGGAGCCTGGGGAGAATAAGAATTTCAAGGCAGGCAGGCAACGCTAAACGCTTCCTCCCTGACGGCTGTACTTGGAGCCATTTGAGAAAAGGCAGTGACAGCGAGCGAAAGATGTTGGATGGGCAGGCCTAGAGGGAAAGTGGCTGGGCCTGGGCCCGTCTGTGGCTATGCCCCTGGTTGCAATCTCCTTCCATTTTCCAAACCATATATCTAACCATCCTGTTAAGGAACTATCTATAACTGAGTTTTCTGCCAATTCATCTGCTAGGGTTGTAAGTCCTAGGAGGGTTTTAGTGATGGTCCCATCAGGAATTGTGTTATTGGATATGTGTGACAGGGCTGACATTCTGTATTCCCTAAAGAAGCAGTTGAGCCCTGAACTACAGGTCCCAGAAGTCCTTGCAAGAGGAAGAGAGGAGAGGAGTCCGGAAAATAGGGAGTGGATCTCCCTTCCCAGCAGGGGGAGCCCAGGCTCGAGGCCAGGTAAGCTACTGTAGGTACTCCTTTCCCCACTAGAGGGAGATGGAAGGATGAAGCTCAGTTTCCCTGGCTTCACCGTCAATATATAATTCCCCCCAGCTGTGAGAAGGGGGAGGCAGATTTCCTGGAGGCTTTGGGTCATCAGGAGAAAAAGGAGACGTATGAAGGGAAAGAGGTCATGGAGTATGTGGAGGAAGGAAGGAGTCTGGTCCTAGAGCAGCCTAAAGAGGAAGAGCCAGCTTCCATGGAGTGGGAGACTGCAAAGGTTGCCCTACACAGTCCCTAAAGGTACTGGAAAAGGTCCTAGGGAAGAGGCCAAGAGAGGTGGGGGAGAAACTGTCAGCCCTACCCCCCCTAGGGTTATCCCAGATCGGGTGAAAGGCAGGTGGCTGGCTATTGCTGACAAGGGCAGCGACTATTAATGATGAGATGCTGCTTTCTGAGCCATGGAGCGGTAAGGGAGACCGGCTGGACTGTGGGATGGTGAAACTGCCCTTCTGAAAGGGGAAAAGTTAAAACCCATAAGGGGGCCTGGACTCCAGTGGAGCTGAAGTTTGCTGAGGGATTTGGGGCCTGGTTAATACTGAGTGTTTGGAGAAGACTTGCATTCCAAGGACTGTTTTTCTTTCATGGGAGCTATATCCTGAAAATTGTTTTGTCCTAATCTTTTTTTTTTTCTGTATTTTTCTGAACAATTGGATAAGGCCTGGAGGCCTTATCCTGGTGGACACTATAACATGGTTTAGGGGTTTTTGAAATCCCCTGCTATATAAACAGTCCCTAGTTAACCTGAGAACCTATACCAAAACAGGACTCATAAAATCCAATTGATGAAGCAAGGCTTAATTAATTTATTGTCTTAAAAATAAAAAATAACACTCTTTGAAGAATGGGTGGCTTTAGAATTAGAATCAAGCAAGCACACAAACCTACCACAGTCCAAGATTATATAGCGTATGTTCTTTGTCTGCCCCCTAAGTTGTCTCATTGGACATTGATCACATGTACCCCCCCTCCCCTTACATTCCTCTCTGTGAAACTTTCCATAGAACAAGAAAAATAAAACTATTTTGCTGAAACTACTTCACCTGGAGAAAATGCCCCCATGACAGCACTGAGGTTCCATGAATACCATACAGACCAGAGCACTAGGTCCAGAAAATAACAATATGCAATATTTCCCACAGAAACGTGGAGCCAAAGGCACTAAGCCTAGAAACTCTCACCTCTAAAGATCCAGAAAAAAAGAAAAACCCACAGCACCTGGTATTCCCAGGCAGTCTCCCATCCAAATAGAAACCAGCCAGGCCCAACCCTGCTGAGCTTCCAAGATCAGGCACACTCAGGGTGGTGTGCTTATTAGCAATGCCTGTACTGCCAGTATAAAAAGAGTTTCACAAAGGAAGGAAGGAAACTTCCAAGCTGTTCAAGCAACTGCCCTCAGAGAAAAACTGAGGGAACAGAGAAGTCTGTAAATAAAAATACTAAATAGGCCCTTTCAGAGGCCCAACATACAAGGAGCCCTGCTCCGATGCCATTCCACTGTTTTCCATACCAGGAATAGCCTTAACTAAAGCAGGAAACTATAAGAATTTCTAAACTCACCACAGACAGTGATGCCTATTGCTATCAATGTACCCACTTAGGCAAACAACATAGCTTTCCAGCTCAGGTGAAAGGGACTGCCCTAAAAATAGTCCATCAAAATAGAGGAAGACAGAGGAGCAATGTACCATACTGCTGAGTTGGAGAGAAAACATCCCCTCTTCGGAGCAGGGTCCATCAGAAGAGACTGAGGCCCAGATGCATCAAACCTTTCGTAAAAAAATGTAAAAGTCCTTAATGAATTTTAAAAAACGAAGAATGCACCAAAAAAACAAGTCTTTAATGTTCGGTATGGTATTGTAAAGTACAATGCATTAAAGATATGTTAAATTGGTGTAATCCCCATCGGTAATCAGCCCCTAAAGCATGCGCAGAGCAGCCAAATGTCACAAATGTCAAAACCAAAACACAAATACGTGGCTCCCCGCTTTCCCCTGCATACAATATAAAATCTTAACAAACATCAAAAAAGGATCAGGAGGGGGCAAAGGCGCTCATCAGGAGCGTCCTGTATGGACGGCCTTGCCCTCCCCCACCGAGGTCGCAGCTGCTCCCCGCTTCTCCCTGTATGAAAAAAACCCTCAAAATACAAATCAAACCTTTTGCAGCGCCGGGCCCCCCTCTTGTCTCTCTCTTCTCCTTCTCCCACCACTGCTCCGCCTCCCGCCATCCTATGCCCCCGTGTCCCGCCCCGCTGAAGTCGTCGCCGCTGCTCCCCCCTCCACTGGTCCCCCTCCTCCTTACCGGGCCCACGCAGCGCTTCTCACCTCTGTGTGAAGGCGCTGCACGGGCAGAAAGAACAGCTGATGCCTCCAGTCTTCGCGTCTCTCCTTTCCTCTTGGGCCCGCCCTTGTCTGACGTAAGTAACCTACGTTTTTCTGTTTAGTTATGCAGATGTATGGACTCAAAATCAAAATCTGGAAGGACGTCATCAGAGAAGTGGACACTGTTCCATTTGTTCAATCACGAAGGAGGGATCTTCATTTTTGTCAACAACAGGGAAGAAGTTTGAGGTAAGGAGTAAAACCTCATGCGACTCTATAAATGTGGTATATGCTTTCTGGTGCCCTTGCGGTTTGATGTATGTGGGCCATACTACTCAACAGTTTAGAACTAGAGTTATAGAACATCGCCATTGTATTACAAAGATGAAGTTGGAAGCACCGATGACACGCCATTGTGTCCATTCTCAACATCAGTTCGACCAATTGACCTGTATGGTCATAGATCAAGTGACATTGGGTAAGAGAGGGGGGGATATTATTTTGCTCCGTGGCACCAGGCAAGGCTGTCCATTATCCCCATACCTCTTCAATATTGCATTAGAGCCTCTTCTAATTGCGATTAGATCTCATGCATGTGTACATGGAATTGTCTATAAAGATCTAGAATTTAAGTACTCTGCCTATGCAGATGATGTCTTACTTTATATTTCTGATCCGAACCAGTCTATCCCAGCGCTCCTGGACCTAATTGCTCACTTTTCCAAATTTTCGGGCTACAAAATCAATCAGCAGAAGACGGAATTATTTCCTCTCAACGCATTAGCGCTTCTGAATATAGCTCAGTCTTTTAACTTGGTGTGGGCCACCCCAAAAATTAAATACTTAGGAATAGAATTGCACGCCAACTCCATAGATTCTATTCATCATAACTCCGACTTAATCCTGAAAACCCTTAAAGCTTTGCTGCATTCCTGGCATCCTCTACACTTGTCCTGGTGGGGCCGGCTTGAAACTATTAAAATGATGATATCTCCAAAAATTAATTATATCCTCAGTATGCTTCCGATCGTCCTTCCCCCTTCCATTCTACTCACAAGTTGACAAATTATTATCTTCCTTTCTATGGTCAAATAAGCCTCCAAAGATTGCTTTGAGGAAACTTAAATGCACCAGGGAAAAAGGTGGAGTTTTATTTCCCGACTTCCTCACTTATCATAAATCTTACATTTCACAGAAGGGGTGCAGATGGTTCTTCCGCGCTTCTGAATACAAGCCCATGTGGCTGCAATTGGAGGAGGCCATGGTAGCTCCTCTACCGCTTCTTCTTACTGCTTCTTCATTTCCATCACATAGAGTTAATCAGATTATAGTCTCCATGGTCAAATGTCTATTGGACCTAGACAAATTTCAAGCAATACCTCTCAGTAAGTCATCACATCAGTCACTTTGGTATAATCCGCATATCTTAATAAATAAGGCTCCATTCTTTTGGAAAGAGTGGATAGATAAGGGAGTCTTCTATCTGTCTGATATTGTTAATGCTGATAATAGTTTTTGGTCCTTTTCTGAGGTGGCATCCAAATTTTCTCTACCTCCTACTATGTTCTTTCAATGGATGCAACTTACTCATAGTTGAAGGCATCTGTTGAGCTGGCATCATTGTCATCTCAGCTGCCTTCTTTATTTGCCAATGCCCAGACACTAGTATTAGCTGGGCACACAGCTTCATCTATTTATAAAATTTTTATTAACGCAACACACAACTTCAATACTGCCCTTCAACATAATTGGCAGCTTGATATAGAGTCTGTGGTAGATGAAAATATGTGGTTCTGTTTCTGGTCTAAAGTTATGAAACCTCTTTCCTCTGCAGCGGTTTTGCAGTCTATGTTTTTTTTATATCATAAAACCAATTGGACTCCTCGAAAACTTGCTACTGCTGGCCTGAGCTCATCAGACAAATGTTGGCACTGTTCGCTGTAAGTGGGTACTTTCTCTCATATGCTATATGAGTGTCCTCCGATCTTTCAATTCTGGAAGGCTGTTTGGAATATTATACAAAAACTTTTGCCCATAACTGATGACCTGACTTATTCAATTGTAATTTTTAAGTCCGTTCATGGCAACTTTTGATTTGACCTCCCCGCAATCAAAACTATTGGACATTCTCCTCACTATTGCTCAACGGCATATTTTGCAAAACTGGAAAAAACGCACAGTTGCTGAATATTCATTTCTGGTGGAATACAGTCCTGCAGCATCAGAAGTTTGAGCTCGCCATGGCTGCGAAAAGTCGGATGATAGTATCTAAGAAAAAAATTTGGTCTATTTTGGACAACTACCTCCAAACTATTCAGGCCACACCTTAAACCAGTACAAAGGACTTATTTGTTAAACACCTGGATGCTTTCCCCTCCTTTTTCTCTTCTTTCCTTTCTCTTTTTTTTTCCTTTCCCACCTGTTGTGTTTCTTGCTTCCTATGTTTTTCCATCATTGTTTTCCTGTTATTTGTATTCTTGGAAATTAATAAAATATTTGGAGAAAAAAAAAAGAGAGGGAGGGATATTAAAAACATTCTATGGAGAAAAGAACAATATTGGATTCACTTATTACAAACTGTGGAACCAAGGGGTTTAAATCGCAATATTGAATGGAATGCTTATTATTAACCTGCGTGTAGCCACCCCCTAGGGGGTGGGTCTGAGAGAGCCCATTGGAACAGCTGAAACTTGGTGAGCGGGGTTCTCTATGCAGAGTGAGTGACGTGGATAGGTTTAAAAACTTTGACGGTGTCTTTTCCACTGCGCCATCTTATTAGTGCATGTTCTAAGTTTTTGTGGACTGTTTGCTGAGAGAGGTCCGTGGAAGGACCCATCGTAGTGCCCTTCCTGAAGCAGCTTATATACTGGCGAAACAAGGCACACTTGTTGAAGGGTGCCATGGGATGGTGTCAACATTTCAGATTAAACAGCGCGGTGATTTCCCCGATTGCACTGCCATCAGCCTGGACTTACAATACTAACTTAGCCTGCTGTTATCACAAGAAGATAAGTGATTTTGATGTTTAGAGAGATATTGATTGGGAACTGTCTCTTTGCATTTGCAACTTGAACATGGGGCGGTTAGTTTTTTAGTTTTACATTGGGGGTACAGGCTTTAAATAGATGTGCGGGTTCGGGGGGATGCAAGTACCGGTCTTTTACCGGATTGGTGGTTTTGAGGGGAGGTGTTTCATTTTGTTAATTTTATAAGTAGTGTAGGGGGAGGGAGAGTTTTTATACCATCCGTTTTCTCATGTATTCATGAGTTTTGCGGTTGGTTTTTTTTTCTCTCCCATTCTCCTCACTGTACCAGTGTATAGTATCTTACTCCCTTGAAGTAAATAGTGGGTGGTGCATTTATGCAGTACATTCCCTATAGGAGGTTTGAGGCTCCTTGTTGATTATTGAAATAGATTCTGGTTGTGTAATCTTAGAATTACAAAGTGAGACACCTACAAAACTTAATATTTCAAACCTTTTTTGCTACTTAGAATTTGAATTAAACGTTGAAATTGAGTAAAACCCAAGGACGTCCCATATTGTACTCAGTTTCTGGTCGCTGTATCTCAAAAAAGTAGCGGAATTCGAAAAGGTTCAAAGAAGAGCGACCAACTGATAAAGGGGATGGAACTCCTTTCACATGAGGAAGGGCTAAATAGGTTAGGGCTCTTAGCCTTGTAAAGAGACGGCTGAAAGGAGATATGATTAATGTGTACAAAATCCTGAGTGGAGTAGAACTAGTAGAAGTGAATCAATTTTTTACACTTTCAAAAAGTACAAAGACTAGGGGCACTCAAGGAAATTACATGGAAATACTTTAAAACAAATAGGAGCAAATATTTTTTCACTGAAGGAATAGTTAAGCTCTGGAACTCTTTGCCGAAGGATGTGGTAACAGCGATTAGTGTATCTGGGCTTAAAAAAAGGTTGGACAAGTTCTTGGAAGAATGTTCATAATCTGCTATTGAGACAGACATGGGGAAAGCACTGCTTGCTGTGGGATTGGTAGCATGGAATGTTACTATTACTGTAGTTTGGGTTTCTGCCAGGTACTTGTGACCTGGATTGGCCACTGTTGCAAACAGGATACTGGGCTAGATTGACCATTGTTATGACCCAGTATGGCTATTCTTATGTTCTCTACTCCACTCCTCTATCCGGGGTACATATGTCTTGTGTGGTTGAAATTTGTGAAGCTCCCTATGCAGCTAAGACAGAATGTTTTAAACTACATTAATATGAACCACTGTAACTCTTTAATGCACATTAGTAAATGAGGCCCATAATTTGAAAATACAAAACTGTGTATATTATTTTCATTTTGAGTAAAACATGTCGTCAGGAACACCTCCTGGCAAATGGGTAAAAGTAAATGCATTGTGGGGTTTTATCCATGCTAAGAAAGTTAATTTTCAAAAAATCAATTAACCTGGGTAAAATGTGTTTTACCTGCAGAAATCAGCTATCAGAGTTGCCGTCTATCTTAAGAGGAACAGATATTTTTTTGGTGAGGGCTCCAAGGTTAAAATGGGAGGTGGGCACTAGGTATACAGATCTGCTTTTTATCTGCAACACCCTATATTAGCCTTCTACAACCCCCACCCCCCCTTATGTCTGCCTTCCTCCTCACTCACCCTTTATAACAGTACCAGCTAACTAGTGAAAAGCTGTCTCTCTGCTTCCCACAGCTCTGTTTCCTGGCTCTTGGAATATCTTCCAGTCACTCATAGATCCTTCCCTCGCTTGCTCCCTACCTGCTGAGTATTGCCCTTAATTGGTTAAGTGCTGACTCCACCCCGGAATGTCCCCAGAATAGCTGGTTTCATCTTGAGCACTAACCAGCAAACTTGCCAAGGTTGCGGTTAAGCCGCCGAATTGGGCGGCTTTTCGGAAACGGGCTGCGGGGAATTTTCTAATTGCGTGGGTTGCAGGGATTTGGGCGGGTTTTCGAGTGGCCGCGGTGCGGGATTGGGTGGGTTTCGCGGCCGCCAATTGGCCGGTTTTCCCGCTGCCGGGGGCTTCTATTGGTCCAATTTGGTCCAATAGAAGCCTTTCAGGGGCGGGGTTGACGTCAGGGGGTGATGTCGGGGACTGGGCTTAGTGATTGTGGGAGGCGGGGTTAGTGACACGGGGGCGGGGTTCGGTGACGCGGGAGACAGGGGTTGGCTGCGGGGCGGTTTTTGGGCGGGTTTACGGGCTGGTTTTGGGCTGGGAAAATTTTTCCCAGCTGGCAACCTTGCTAACCAGGCATGTAAGTGCCACTGAAAATTCCTGATTAGCCCGGACAGGTGATTTAAACAGCCAGGAGCCTCCCTTAGCCTTTTAATCATTTTGAATATTAGCCCCAACATATTTAAAAGACAGCTTGATTAACACTCAAATATAACACAGTAATTAAATACTGTTCAAGGTATAAAGGAGACTTATAATAAACTAACCCCCACATATTCATTTGGTAGCAGGGATGCCTGAGAACATAGGAGAAAGCATATCTCAGAGGAGACCAAGAATTGTAATATTTTGAACATTGTTGATACTTTTTGCTACTACTTTACTTTGGGGGCCCTTTTACAAAGCTGCAGTAAGCACTAACGTATGCTAACTGTAGCAAAAAGTAGCATACCGCAGGGTGCGCTGAGGCATCCTGTGGTAATTTCAGGATGTATGTTGTGTTTCCCACATGTTAAAAGATAATTTTTTTGTGGTGGGGTTTAATTTAGTTTATAAAAAATTGAGTATACTGCCCAAACTGAATGTCGGATCAGGGCAGTTTACAATCTAAAATAACATTAAAATAAGAAAATGTAAAGGAACTACAATGTACTGATAGGACAGGTTCAAGCATTCAGCAGTAAGATCAGTAACTCGATATAAACAAAAGGATAGACGGAGGTAAGGAAGACACGGATTTTAGAAGGAGAGAGGAAAAACAGAGAAGATGATGCAACACACCCCCCACCCCTAAATCTACCTAAGCTAGACTAAACACTTGCTCAATAGCTAGTTTTTAGCGTTCTTAAACTTTTAAAGATGAATCCGAATGGATAGGAGAGTGGAAGAGAATTCCAGTGGAAAGGAAGCTGAAGATAGCACAAATGAGAGTAGATTCTAGCTGGGCTTGTTTTGGATTTAGAAGAACTAAACGGTGGTCATTTATGGAGCGAAAGCAGACGTGCAGGGGAGCATGGAACCAGTGAAGGTAGATAAATAGGAAACCAATTCTATGCACTTTAAATGTAAGTGTAAGCAGCTTGAAAAGAAAACGTTTTTCCACTGGAAGCCAGTGAAAACTCTTAAAACAGAGGGAAGACATGGTCAAATTTGTATGCATGATAAATAAGTTTTGTAACTGCAATTGGAGCCTTTCACATTTGTACAAGAACCCAAGTAAATTATATTACAGTAGTCAAGCTGCAAAATTAAGAGGGGACAAAACAAGGGAATGGAAAGCTTTCTCATGAAAGTAGCTTCATTCAGGACAGATCATAGCTGACAAAGTTAGAAAAAGTTCGTTTTGCAGAGAGCAGAAATTTCTGGAGAGAAATCAAATGGGAATCCAGGATTACACCAAAATATCAAAAATACTCAACTGGGCTGATAGGGGTATCAAAAACACTCAAGGAGATTGTGGGGACAGATAGACCTCCTGAAAACCAACATGCCACTGTCTTTTCTTTATTTAGTATTAGGTTTTGGTTATGTTGACCAATTTGAAATTTATGCAAGACAGGCCTGGAGTGAACCAGAGATGGGATTATACGGACCTGTAGGAAAGAGAAGAAGATATCGTCTGCATAAAAATGAAATGAAATACCGGTTGATTGAATCAAATGTAGCAAGGGGGCTCAGAAATAGATTAAAAAGGAGTGGGGAACTGGAACCCTGAGGAACACCACATATCAATGGATGGGAAGAAGCATTGGATAGAACTAGTGACCACCTTAATAATCTATATGACAGGAAGAAGTGAACCACGCCAAGACAGTTCCACTGATACCCACTGTGTACAATTCTATGAACATAAGAATAGCCATACTGGATCAAACCAATGTTTCATCTAGCCCAGTATCCTGTTTCCAACAGTGGCCAATCCAGGTCCAGATTTTGCAGAAAGCTCGTACAGTTTCATCTGTACAGTTTCAGGTTGTGATGGGTTCTATGTTTCAAGACCCTGTCGGCCTTCACTCTTGCTAAGAGGCGAGAATTTAAACCTGTCTTGGAAGTATTGCAAGAGGAACAGATCAAATATAGTTTGGTCTTTCCCACTAATGTTAAGCTTCCCTTCGAAAGGCTCTCTTTGTAGGGCCAAAAAGCCTTTATGATGCTTGGAAGGTTAAAGGTAGCTGGCCTAGTAACTCAGCTATTTCATCCTCAGTGAGCAGAGCCAGAGTTGGGCCCTGTGCCCAGAAAGGGGAAGAGACTGCAGCATCACCCAGACAGTGCTCAGACTTGAGAGTTCTTTTGTGAACATTTTCTTTTACCATATCTAAAGATATAAAAGAGGAGGCATCTTAATTTGATGTTGGGGGTCTTGCAAATGTTTATGTTAAAGATTGTTTATGGTTGAGATATGTGTTCTGTGGCACTTGCTTATCTTGGAGGAGGAGGTGGGATATCCCTGCAGGGGAAAGACGGATTTCCTGTCACTAGGTTCTTATCCTCTCTTTGAGGATTCTAGGATGCGCATAGAGAGTTGGGGATAGGATATGTGTCATGGCCTCAGGGCCTTTGCAAACTGTCACGGATTCAGGGAAACATGAGCTTGACTAGGCAGGACTGGAACAGACTAGAGGTGCAATGAGCACACAGGCAGGAATGGGGTACTGTCAGACTCATGAGTCCTTATGCCGAAGTAGCACCCAGAAGTGTCCTGCGGAAGATGAAGACCCTGGTCCTGACTCGGCTGTCGCGCAACCCTGAGACTTCACCTGCGATGACCACCGTTCCCCAGAGTTGAGCCCCTAGGTGCAGGCAACCCGACAGGGCTTATGAGAGCAGGGGCCAAGCGGAACAGGAGCCAAGAGGAGGAGAAGATCTAGGTTTGGGACCCAACAGAAGCCCAGAGGGTAATCGGTAGGCAGCAGACACAGAGAGTAGTCAGGGAACACACTGGGTAAAGGCAGGCAGCAGGCACAGAGAGTAGTCAGGTCCACACTGGGGTCAAAGCAGGCAGCAGGCACAGAGAGTCATCAGGGAACACGCTGGGTCAAAAGGCAGGCAGCAGACAGACAGTCAGGGGACACTCTGGGTCAAAGCAGGCAGAAGGCACAGAGAGTAGTCAGGGAACACGCTGGGTCAACGGCAGGCAGCAGGCACAGAGAGTAGTCAGGGGACACACTGGGTCAAAAGGCAGGCAAAGAGTAGTCAGGTCCACACTGGGTCAGAGCATGCAGTAGGGTACAGAAATGAGAGCAAGAAAATTTACACACAGCAGCTTAAAGGATGACCTACCAGAGTAGAAGCTGAAGCATGGAGCCCAGGAAAAGATCAACTGATAAAGTGCTGGTGTCTGACGTCAGCAGGAGCCTAGCAGGGTGAGAAAGAGATGCCATAGGGTAGAGAGAAGGATGAGGGAACAACTGGTAGGCCAATAGGAGAGGGGCAAGGGAAAACAAGAGGGAAGAAAGCAACCAATAGGCTACGTGAGAAGAAAGGGGGAGGAGCAAAGGAAACAGGTCACTGGAAGCCCAATCCCCAGTGGAGTATCCAGGAATGAATCAGGCGCCAAGCAAACGTGAGGTGCACCACGGAGTGGAAGCGATGAAAAAGAAAAAATGGCTGCACTGCCTGAGGGAGCCGGCAGTGTGCGCTGCGCCGATTAAGGCGGCACCCCAATGGAACCCCCCGCTGACCGAGGACGCCACGTGCGTTGAGGTAGGGGACATGACAGATACAAAAAAAAAATTGCCTCACCCCACGCCTGGAATAAACTCCCTGAGCCCATACGCCAGGCCCCCTCCCTGCCCATCTTCAAATCCTTGCTCAAAGCCCACCTCTTCAATGTCGCCTTCGGCACCTAACCACTATACCTCTATTCAGGAAATCTAGACTGCCCCAACTTGACATTTTCGTCCTTTAGATTGTAAGCTCCTTTGAGCAGGGGACTGTCCTTTTTTGTTAAACTGTACAGCGCTGCGTAACCCTAGTAGCGCTCTAGAAAATGTTAAGTAGTAGTAAAGACTGGAACAGACTAGAAGTGCAAGAAGCACACAGGCAGGAACGGGATACACAGGAACTGAGCTTGGCTATGCAGGAACAGAGTACACAGGAGCAGAACTTGACTAGGCAAGAACAGGGTATACAGGAGCAGAGCTAAGTAAAGTAGAAGAAAGACTTTCAAACGGGCTGCAAGGCCAAACTGGAACCCAAGCACAACGGCAGAAGGCAAAAGAGAAGGCACATACACACAGGCAGAAGCAGACTAGACAGAACACTAGATAAGGCAGACTAGGCAGAAACACTAGGTAATGCAGGCTAGGCATAACTCAAGGCAAGGCAGACTAGGCAGAACACTAGGCTGGGCCACACGGCCACTCAAAGGGTAGAGAGAAGTCACATAGAGGAGTAAGACTGTGCCACACAGCCACTCTGATTCAAACAACAGATCAAACAGACAATAACCAAGACAGAAGTGCTAAACCCTAGCACACAAACAGTCAATAACCAAGGCAGACGTGCTATCCCTAGCACACAGGCAAACAGATAAAAACTAAGGCTGAAGTGCCACACAGACACACTATCGAGGAAAAAAGTCAGAAGTGCTGCACAAGCACACCAACTAGGAAACAAGGCAGAAATGATAAGTAGTAGTAGTAGTAGAAGTGCTACACAAGCTCACTGACAAACCTGGAGACCTTTGGCAAAGCAAAAGCCCTGAATGAATGTCCTCAGCTTCCTTATGAAGGCCTTCACCGATGATGTCATGACTACAGGAAAGAGGCTAGAAAACACACAGAATTACCAGAGTGAGGCTTAAAACACAGAAGTGGTAGCAGAGGCAACAATGCAAGGAAAAACAGACTGGAACCACCTCTAAAGCTGACCACTGGAAGACAAGGCGAGTCCAAAAGTGGAGTCATGACCACAGTTGTGACAGCATGGATGGGGTAAAGGATGGTTTGCAATAGGAGGGGGCAGGTGTACAGTGGGGGTGCTGTTTTGTGGGCAAGGGGGGGGGGGTTGTTTTCTTGGTGTGAACCGTGGGCGGGTGATGGGATGTGGGTATGTGTTTGCATTTTCTTTTCTGCTCTATGACATCTGAAGTTCATATTGTGACTATAAATGCTAATAGCCTTAATTCACGTGGTAAGCTCCATTTATTACTACAGGATGTGCTCTGACAGGGGGATCATATATTTTTGTACATGAGACACATTTTAAAAAGAAACATGTTACTACACCATAGAGCATACCCACATACCTTATTTGCTTCTGACACTTCTGTTGGGGAAAAAAGGGGAGTGGCTTTGCTTTTTCATAAAGACTTAAGGGTACAGGTATAGACCTGTTAAAAGGACCCTCGGGGGAGATATATATTCACGGAAATTCAATTAGAGGAGGTTGAGTTGACCTTGGCCAATATATGTGCTCCCGATATGGAAGTGGATTTTTAGCAGCAGTTAAAACTTCAGTTGGGAGGAGTTCTAATTTTGTCGCTATAATCCAGAGTTTCCTCCAGGCCTAATCCCCTCACATTTCTACTACTACTACTTAACATTCTAAAGCGCTACTAGGGTTACGCAGCGCTGTACAATTTAACATGGAAGGACAGTCCCTGCTCAAGGAGCTTTAGAACTTGGGAACAGAAAGGGTTGCAGCAGTGGGGTCAACTTTATGATGAGGATGATAAATTAATTTTCTTCTGAACAATGGCCAGGGATATAAGCTTCCACATTCACACCCTTATGCCTACTTACAGTTAGTGCATTTATGGGGTCTTTTACAAAGGCATGGTATCGTTTTTATATGCACTAAATGCTAGAGATGCCCATAGCATGTGCTAAAAATGCTCCTTTGTAAAAGGCCCACTTAGTGTCCTCAAAAAAATCAGATCATGATTGATGGGCCCTTATACCTTTTTAGAGGACATTTGTGAGAATTTGAGGTCTACCAAGATTTGGTGGGTACGCTCTATGGTTACCTTAGGGATCTTAGGGTTCCTGAGCTGAGTCTTAGAAGCAAATGGGAACAAGAATTAGGGTAAAACTATTCTATGGAGGAGTGGGACTCTATGGACCAATCTCTAGCTAAAATTGTGATAACTTCTAATGTTTAAGGGAACAATGTTAAATATTATATAGTTGGTATTTAACTCCTGATCGTCTTTGCCATTGCTTCTCTCAATCTTCACCATTGTGTTGGAGAGACTGGGGAGCCAGGACACTATAGGACATATTTGGTGTCATGCCCAAGGCGAATGTTTTTGAAATACTATTCATTTTCAGATTAAATGGATTACTGGCCTGACAATTCCATGGGATTCAGGAATCTCTCTTTGAACAGGAAAATTCCGGGACTGCAGAAATGCCAGACTATCTTGGTTCATCATCTGTTGCTAATGGGAAAAGGGCTCGGTTCACAATTTGCCCTTTGTGGGTGAATAGGGTTATTGGGTATTATCTTTTCCTTTTCTTGTGTGCTGTAGGGCACCAGGTTGGTAGCAGACTTGATGCTTTCTCTCTCCTCTTTTTTTTTTTTTGTGTTTCTAGGGTTTATTTCTCAAAACTCACTTGACAAAAAGGGGAGTTGTATGTGTATGTGAGGACTTCCTTGCTATGCTGGTATTGGTGTCATTTTGTATTAGTTCTGAGGTTATGATTGCCTGTGTTACATGGTTGTTTTCTTTCATGTGTTTAATACATACTTCTCATTTAAATGAAAAAAAAAAGGAGCGTAGCCAGATACCCAATTTTGAGTGGCATGAGAACCCCATCCCCCGCCCGGCATCTCTCCCTCCCAGTGGCTTAGGAAGGGGGGGGCGGTGGGGTGGTCCGCCCCAGGTGCACGCGCTGGGGGGGGGGGGGGGGGATGTCAGCTCGCTGGTTCCCTGCTCTTTCTGCCCCGGAACAGGTTACTTCCTGTTCCGGGGCAGAGAAAGCAGGGAAGCAGCAGAGCCGACGCAGCTCCCAGTGACGTGCACTGGGGGCGGATCGCCCTCCCGCCTGCCCCCTGCTGAAAGGTAGGGTGCGGTCGGGGGGGGGAGCGCTCTGGAGGGGGGGGCGCCGTGCCCTGCACCCAGGGGGGGTGGCGCAGCGGCGACCCGCCCCGGGTGTCAAGCACCCTCGCTACGGCACTGCTCCCTCCCGTCTCCCTCAGGTGATCGGAGGTCTCCTAACTGCACTCCCCCAACCCTCTCCCCTTACCTTTTAAAGTCACAGGAATCGGAGGTGGAAGACGAGGATGACGTCCAAAAACAGTAAAGAAGGGTGATGTCCGAGAAGCAGAATGAAAGCTATTGTTGTAGGCAACTCGGCCCAGGGCAGAAGATCAGTCAATTATCTTGACGAGCATTAGTGAAGGCCCGGAGAAAGGCTTTAAGGGTCTGGTTCGTACGTCTTCTGCCATGCCGTTGGCTGTGGATGATAAGCGGAAGAAAAATTGTGTGGCAACCCCAAAGGCTGAGCATAAAGACCTCCAAAATCTAGAGGTGAATTGAGAACCTCTATCACTGATGATGCGCTGCGGTAGTCCATGCAACCGAAAAATGTGCTGGATAAACTGGGAGGCAAGAACCGCCGCAGATGGCAGAGACCGCATGGGGACGAAGTGCGCCATGCGGGAAAAAACGATCCACCACCACCAGATGATCGTGTTGCCCTTGGAGCAAGGGAGATCAGTTATAAAGTCCATGGAGACCTCCTGCCAAGGTAGCTGGGGTACAGGGCAACGGTTGAAGAAAGACCCCACGGCTTGCCTGGCAAAGACTTGGTGCGGGCACAAGTAGGACATGTAGAGACAAACTGCCGAATCTCCTGAGCCATGTGCGGCCACCAAAATAGCGGGAAATCAGATGATAAGTCTTACGAAACCCAAAAATGTCCCGCCGAAAAAGCAGCAGAATGACCCCACTGAAGAACCTTGCGATGAGACCGGACAGGAACAAGGAGTCTTAAGGCAGGCGGACGCCCCCACAGTAGGGGAAAGGCAAGCAGTATTGAGCATAGGATAGAGCTCCTCAGGCTCCTCTGGTACATCAAAGGCTCGGGAGAGCGCATCCCGCCTGTACATTCTTCTCCGCGGGACGGAACACCAAGTGAAAGGTAAAACTGAGCAAAAAACAGGGACCATCGGGCCTGCGGGATTCAGGGCGTTTGGCATCCACTTCCACAATGAAAGGCTTCGTGACATCAGGACTACGGAGTACAGGAAGCAGACAGGAAAGCCGTCTTCAAGGTAGAAAAAAGCTTCCAGAGCAGCTGGAGACCAGTGTCGAACATCCGCACCCTTCCGAGTAAGGGCTGTCAAAAGGAGCCGTGATGAGAGAATAATGGGAATGAATTGTCTGTAGTAATTAGCAAATCAAGGAAACGCTGCAGAGCCCGGAGGCCCTTGCGGAACCGAGGCCAGTCACGGATAGCCTGTAGTTTAGCAGGAATCCATTTGTAATCCAACAGCAGAGATAATATGTCCCAAAAAAGGAATAGTGGATTGATGAAAAGCACATTTTTCCAATTTGGCAAACAGGCTGTGATCCCGGAGTCGTTGAAGTACTGTGCGCACATGTCTGGGATGATCCTGAGGAGAAGCAGAGAAGATCAGAATATCATCCAGTAAACAATGACTGAAGCATAAAGGAGATCTCGAAAAATGAAGTTGATAAAATCTTGAAACACCGCAGGGGCGTTACACAGACCAAAAGGCATGACACGATACTCAAAATGGCCTTCATGAGTATTAAACGCAGTCTTCCACTCGTCCCCCTGGCGGATACGAATCAGTTGTAGGCCCCTCGGAGATCCAGTTTAGTAAAAATCGTAGCTCCCTGGAGCCGATCAAAAAGCTCCGGGATAAGCGAAGGGGGTAACGGTTCTTGACTGTGATGTTGTTAAGCCCACGATAGTCAATGCAGGGTCGCAAGGACCCATCCTTTTTGGAGACAAAAAAAAAACCTGCTCCGGCAGGAGAAGAAGAAGGTCGAATAAACCCTTTACGAAGGTTCTCCCGAATGTAGTCCCGCATGGCTGCCGAGTCGTCCCGGACAGGGCATATAATCTTCCTCTGGGAGGCATCGTGTCAAGGCAACAAATCAATGGGACAATCAAAAGGGCGATGGGGTGGGAGGGAATCCGCCTCCCGGGCATCAAAGACATCAGAAAAATCCTCATACTCCTTCGGAAGACAGGCCTCACAGGGATGAAGGATTCCAGGAAGAGCTGGCACTTTAGTAGGAGGAGGGTGCACTGGTGTCAGACAGGTTCAAAACAACGCGTACTCCATTGACTGATCTCACCAAAGGCCAGTCTATGCAAGGAGCATGCAGCCGCAACCAGGGTATACCTAAATTCAGGATGAATGGCTTGAGGTAATATAAGAAACTGTATCTCCTCATGATGAAGAAGGCCCACCTGCATCGAAGCGGAAGGGTGAGATGAGTAATCGGCTGGGGAAGAGTAGAACCATGAATGGAAGTCACCTGCAGAGCTGGTTTACAGGGAATAACCGGCCCTTCCTAGTCCCTGAAGTAGGCTAGCATCAATAAAGTTGCCCCCCGCTCCTGAATCCAGCAAGGCTAGGGTATTTATCTGAATTCCTCGCCAAAGTAAGATAATCGGTACTGTCATTAAATTATCTGGAAGGGCTCCTGACTGACCCAAAACCACCCCTCCACAAGGTTAGGGTCTAAGCATTTCCCAGCTTGTTGGGACACCCCTTCACAAAATGACCAGGTTTGCCACAATACATGCATAATTTGTTGTCCCTCCGGTGAGCCCGCCAATCGGTGCCTGCCAATCACCATAGGTTCCTCAGATCCCTCCGCCGCCGGACCTGCCGCTTCCTGAGGAGAGACAGTCCGTTGTCTCTGAGGGGAGCTCCTTCGAGACGGACGAGAGGCACCCAGTTCTCGTGCCCGTTCCTGGAAGCGGACATCAATCCGGATACATAGAGAGATTAGAGCGTCCAGAGTACTAGGAATTTCACGGCCGGCTAACTCATCCTTAATACGCCCACTCAAGCCTTGCCAGAAAATGGCCGTAAGAGCCTCTTGATTCCATTTAAGTTCTGCAGCCAAGGTGCGGAATCGAATAGCGTAGGCTCCTACCGAGCTGTTACCTTGCTGAATCCGTAGTAGCTCCCCTGCAGCAGAGGAGGGGCGTCCCGGAACATCAAATACCATGCGGAACCGACGCAGGAATTCTCCAAGGTCTGAGAGGAGAGGATCCTGTTGTTCCCAGAGTGGTGATGCCCATGCCAGGGCAGGACCAGAGAGTAACGAGATGATGTAGGTAATCTTTAATTTGTCCGTAGGGAAAGAAGCAGGTTGCATGTCAAAGAACATTTGACATTGATTCAAGAATCCGCGGCATGCGGAAGGCGTCCCGTCAAACCGGGGAGGTTTGGGCAGACGAAAGGCAGGTTGAGAGGGAGCTGACCTACTTGCCCCGGAAGACGGTCCTCGCTGTGCTGACATCTGTGAGCACACATCTTGTAGTACCCCAGACAATCTGTTAAGCTGAGCCTGCTGTTGTTGCAGGGCTTGGGCCAAGTCAGTCAGATCAGGCTTATCTGGCGAGCTCATGGCTTCGGCTTTCTGTCAGGCTGATACCACGATCTGTGAGCCCCTGTGCCAAACAACGTCTGGCAGCCAGACAGTTCTGATCTTACCTGAAGAATCAGGGCTGGAACCTCCAAGGAGGACAGGGCTGGACGCAGGATGTGCAGCAGGCAGATGGAAAAAGCCACTCCCAGGACCAACCAAGGCTTGCGGCAGGAAGCAGAGTCCAGGTCCGAGCAGAGGTACAAGGCAAGCGGCAGGCAACAGCAACGTCCAGGTCCAAACAGAAGTTCAAGGCAGGCGGCAGGCAGAAGCAAAGTCCAGGTCCAAACAGAGGTTCAAGGCAGGCGGCAGGCAAAAGCAAAGTCCAGGTCCAAACAGAAGTTCAAGGCAGGCGGCAGGCAAAAGCAAAGTCCAGGTCCAAACAGAAGTACAAGGCAGGCGGCAGGCAAAAGCAAAGTCCAGGTCCAAACAGAAGTTCAAGGCAGGTGGCAGGCAAAGCAAAGTCCAGGTCCAAGCAGAAGTTCAAGGCAGGCGGCAGGCAAAAGCAAAGTCCAGGTCCAAACAGAAGTTCAAGGCAGGCGGCAGGCAAAAGCAAAGTCCAGGTCCAAACAGAAGTTCAAGGCAGGCGGCAGGCAAAAGCAAAGTCCAGGTCCAAACAGAAGTTCAAGGCAGGCGGCAGGCAAAAGCAAAGTCCAGGTCCAAACAGAAGTTCAAGGCAGGCGGCAGGCAAAAGCAAAGTCCAGATCCAAACAGAAGTTCAAGGCAGTTACACAATCCAAAGACACTGAACTCAGGAATCCACACTAGCAGAAGCCGAAGCAAAGAGTTCTGTCAGAGTCTCATTTAAGTAGCCCCCTCCATCAGGGAAACCACCATCAGCTGTCCGGAAGGCATGGCCAACAACCAGCCCAAGAGGCTCTGGATAGGCTGGTCACAAGGAGCGGGCGGAGCCTAGCCGCAACCAGCCAATCCGAGCCCAGAAGAGGCGTTCCCCATGCTCCTGGGTCCCGCACCCGGAAGAGACTCTCCAGCTAGAGTGCACCGGCCATTTTGGCAGCGTCGGCGCTCTCCAGACGCTACTGCTGCATAGCGGCGGACCGGAGCCATCCAGGAGGAAGCCAAGACTCCCCTACCATGCCGCCCGTAGCCAGCGATACCCCGCTCTCTCCTGCTCGTGGAGCGAGGCATCCCTGCAGGCAGAGCGGCACAGGTAAGGGACGTGACACATACTGCATATACTGTATATGCTTATGTTGGATTCCAGACAGCACCAGCGTTTATTGCCTTTCACTCCATGAGAATTCTGGAGGCACATCTGTATACGTCAATTTGAAGACCCCTGAAGAAGGCCGGTTGGCCGAAACACGGACCGTGTAGGGTCCTAATAAACTTCTTTGGTGCTCTTACTCTTTATGGTTTTTATCTGGTCTATTTTGGTTTTCCTTCCGCTCTCTTTGTTGTCTTACAACTCACTATCACTCAGAAACCTCCATGCAATACCATAATTTATTCCTCTGTACCATGTATGTATGCACCTTAATGCAAAACCATTTGTAATTTTGTACCCGGAAAAGGAGGTCACTCAGAAACCACTATGCAATACCACAATGCACTCTTCTTAACCATGTATGTAGGCACCTTAATGTAATACCATTTGTAATCCTGTACCCGGAAATGGCGCTCGTCATCACGGCAAAATGTAAGCCACACTGAGCCTGCAAATAGGTGGGAAAATGTGGGATACAAATGCTACAAATAAATAAAAATGTCATACTCAGGTCCATGACAGCAGCATGCAGGTCCCTGGAGTATTTTAGTGCACTTCAGACAGGTGGACTCAGGCCCATTACCTCACTACCTGTTTCACTTGTGCAGAAAAACCGACCAGAAACCCACTGTACCCACATATAGCTGAGGAGGAGTGTGATATGACCCTCACCTCATCTGCCACAAGTGTCAAAGGCTGCACTGTGGGTTGAGAGATAGGGTGTATAGTTTTGGTGGTAGAGGCTGACCAAAACTGTCTGAAGTGAAAGCTTTTGACAGAAAGCAAAACTGCAGCCAAAACCCACCACCTGGTTTTGGCCAAAACCGAAAACTCAAGTTTGGTTGTGTGACTGTAAACCAGTGAGTGCCCCTGGAAATTGTCAGAGCTTGCAGTTTGCATCTCTCTGCTAAACCCACAGTATCAAAGCCAGAATAATTTACTAATGAAGACCATATTTTACCTTCAAGAAAAATAGCCTCCACACATGGACCACAGCTGATGAAAACTGAAACTAAAAGCCACAGTGCTTTTACACAGGCTGACTACGCTACACATGTAGAGTCAGCTGGTATCATTTAAAACTATTGGGAAGATCGTAATTGCATTACGTGAAATCACAGTGCAAAAAAAGAAAAGGAAGAAAAAAATACAAAGGGCCCCCCCCCCCCCGCCCCAAGATTACCTTACATTCGCTGTTGGTTTAGTGGTGTAGTCAGGGTAGGAGCGATGCCCCAATCTTGGCAGCCATTTTGAGAGCAGAGCTGGAATATTCAGAAGTAACTGGGGATTGCTCCTGTCCCACCTACATCTCTAGGCCACCAGGGGTTGCAAAATAAGCCCGGGGGGGGGGGGGGGGGGGGGGCCTACAGGTGGGGTGAGGAAGAGGAAGACAAATGGGACAAAATACAAATTTTCAGCTTCCACCAAAAGCACATGGCCATTGTTGGCTGAAACTGGGCTGAAAAACAATTTTGGGCCAGTTTCGATGCTGAAACCAAAACTGAAATTTGGTCTGCCTCTGTTTCGTGGCTGCACATTTCTTTTGGGTACTTAGAGCTGCAGCAGTTTTTACTCTTGAAGTGCTGTTTCAGCTAATATATTTTTCTGATGCCACAGTCTTATTCACGATGGTCTTTTTTGATGTGCTCTTTGGGTTTATGGTCTTCTTTGTCTTTGACTTCACTGGTGAGTCTATTGGGTGACATGACCTTAAAACCAATTAGTTCATGCAGATAAAGCAAAGGAAAAAGGCAGAACATACAGGTTTCCATTCCACTGCAAAAAAAAAACATAAATCCCGTGAAAGTTTTTGTAACATGAAGACTATTCTTTATATAACCTCAGTGTTGCTTCTTTTCTGTTAATTCCAGAAAACTTAGGAATTGAACAACCAACTTTACACATACTAATGTGCATATTCTCCCAGATTCTGTATAGGTAATCCAAGTGTGGGCGCAGATTCCAGATCCATGCGTACTCTAAGCCATTTAAGTGCTAACAATCAATAATTGGTGTTAACAATCACTTAATTGGCAGTAATAATGACTTGCACGTGGATCTGCCTTAGGTCCTTTTCTATAACATCTGTGCCTAAATTTATACACAGCAAAACAAGGGAACATTTATACGTGAAGTGCAAGAAGAAAGAAGAAGCAGAGAGTGTGACCCAAGCGTCAACACAGGGAATGTCTGTCACAATTCCTTTATTGCACCAAACAGAGACCTAACATAGGGCCGTGTTTCGGTGGTAAGAACCGCCTGCCTCAGGGGTCAAAAATACAATATCTGTTGTTGAATGAATTTCAAATCCACGGTGCCCAAAAGGAAACGTGTTGAATACACATATTCCAAAGGTGTGTAAAAAAAAACGCCTTGGTGCCAAAATCGCCACTGTAGCACACCTTTGGAATTTGTGTATTCAACACATTTCCTTTTGGGCACTATTGATTTCTAATTCATTCAACAGACTCCTGAGGCAGGTGGTTCTTACCACTGAAACACGGCCCCGTGACGGGTCTCTGGTGCAATAAAGGAATTGTGACAGACACTCCCTGTCTTGAAGCTTGTGTCACACTCTGTAATCCTTCTTTCTTCCTAAATTTTATAGTATGCAACTCAAAATGGAGCATGAGTGGGTCATGGGTGCTCCCAGAAATTAGACGCAATGTTAAAGAATACTTTCATTTGCGCACTTGTCTGCCATCAGTGAACTATAACCCTCACATTAAATTTTAATGTGAAGACATGTAGAGTTGTGCATGGCAGAAATCCAAAGGAGCTGTATGCAATAAGGGGTGAGAGGCAGATGTTTATTGGTTCAGGAGAGAGACCTCAGGTTGGCAGTGTCTGAGGAACTCAAGATGGCAGCCAAAAGTAGAAGGATGTTAGGCAGCATAAAGACAGCTATAACCAGCAGGAAAGAAGAGGTAACATGAGGTCTCACTTGGAGTACTTTAGTCAGTTTGTGACATAGGAGCTAGCTTTGTGGGTGCTTGAACACCCCCAATATGAGCAAACTCCTTGACTAATACTACTACTACTATGTAGCATTTCTATAGCGCTACAAGGTGTATGCAGCGCTGCACAAACATAGAAGAAAGACAGTCCCTGCTCAAGAGCTTACAATCTAATAGACAAAAAAAAATAAAGCAAGCAAATCAAATCAATTAATGTGTACAGGAAGGAGAGGAGGGTAGGTGGAGGCGAGTGGTTACAAGTGGTTACGAGTCAAAAGCAATGTTAAAGAGGTGAGCTTTCAGTCTAGATTTAAAGGTGGCCAAGGATGGGGCAAGACGTAGGGGCTCAGGAAGTTTATTCCAGGCGTAGGGTGCAGCGAGACAGAAGGCGCGAAGTCTGGAGTTGGCAGTAGTGGAGAAGGGAACAGATAAGAAGGATTTATCCATGGAGCGGAGTGCACAGGAAGGGGTGTAGGGAAGGACGGGTGTGAAGAGATACTGGGGAACAGCAGAGTGAGTACATTTATAGGTTAGTAGAAGAAGTTTGAACAGGATGCGAAAATGGATAGGGAGCCAGTGAAGTGACTTGAGGAGAGGGGTAGTATGAGTAAAACGACCCTGGCGGAAGAAGAGACGGGCAGCAGAGTTTTGAACCGGTTGGAGAGGGGAGAGGTGACTAAGTGGGAGGCCAACAAGAAGCAGATTGCAGTAGTCTAAACGAGAGGTGACAAGGGTGTGGATGAGGGTTTTGGTAGAGTGCTCGGAAAGAAAGGGGCGGATTTTATGGATGTTGTAAGGAAAGAAACGACAGGTCTTGGTGATCTGCTGGATATGAGCAGAGAAGGAGAGAGAAGAGTCAAAGATGACCCCAAGGTTTCGAGCTGAGGAGACAGGGAGAATGAGAGAGCCATCAACAGAAATAGAAAACGGGGGGAGTGGGGAGGTGGGTTTGGGGGGAAAAATGAGAAGCTCGGTTTTGGTCATGTTTAATTTCAGGTGGCATTGAGACATCCAGACAGCAATGTCAGACAAGCACGCTGAATCTTTGGTTTGGATGCAAGGTGAGATATCAGGGTTAGAAAGGTAGATTTGGGAGTCATCAGCATAGAGATGGTAGGAAAAGCCATGGGATGAGATTAATGAACCAAGGGAAGAAGTGTAGATAGAAAAGAGGAGGGGACCAAGAACAGAACCCGACAGGCAGAGGGATAGAAGTAGAAGAGGATCCGCCAGAGTGAACACTGAAGGTGCGGAGGGAGAGGTAGGAAGAGAACCAGGAAAGGACAGAGCCCTGGAATCCAAGTAAGGACAGGGTATCGAGGAGATGGCTGTGATTGACAGTGTCAAAAGCAGCGGAAAGATCAAGAAGAATGAGGATGGAATAGAGACCTCTGGATTTAGCCAGTAATAGGTCATTAGAGACTTTAGTAAGCGCAGTTTCGGTTGAGTGGAGAGGGCGAAGACCAGATTGTAGTGGGTCAAGAATAGCATGTGAGGAGAGAAAATCAAGGCAGCGGTGGTGAACAGCACGCTCAAGTAATTTGGAGAGAAAAGGGAGGAGGGAGATGGGTCGTAATTAGAGGGACAAGTAGGGTCGAGTGAAGGCTTCATAAGGAGAGGTGTGACCACAGCATGTTTAAAGGCAGTAGGGACAGTTGCAGTGGAAAGTGAGAGGTTGAGAATGTGACAGATAAAAGGAATAAGAGCAGGTGAGATGGCATTAAGAAGGTGGATGGGAATGGGATCAGAGGAACGGGTGGTACATTTTGAGGAAGAAAGGAGAAGTGTAGTTTCCTCTATAGTAACTTCAGGAAAGGAGGAAAAGGAATGAGGGGAAGGAGAGAGAGGGGAACGGACTAGTGGAGGGAGAGGTGGTGAGGTAGAGAATTCAAGGTTTATCTTTTGAACCTTGTCGTGAAAGAATTCAGCAAGGGTCTGAGGAGATAATGAAGGGGGAGTTGGGGGAGGGGGCATCTTGAGGAGAGAGTTCAATGTGGTGAAGAGAAGTTGAGGGTTAGAGCCAAGAGAGTTGGTCAGTTGGATATAATAATCCTGTTTGGCGCGTAAAAGAGCAGATTGGAAAGAGGTCAGCATGAACTTAAAGTGTAAGAAATCAGCAAGGGCCCAAGATTTCCGCCAGAAGCGTTTGGCGGAGCGGGTACAGGAACGTAGGTAGCGGATATTAGAAGTCAGCCAAGGTTGGGGTTTTGTACGCCTTATAGGGCAGGTGATCAAAGGTGCAAGAGTGTCTAAGGCAGAGGATAGAGTATTGTTGTAAGAAGAAACAGCTTCGTTGACAGACGTGGATGGTGCCACAGTAGAGAGGAGGTTTGAAACATGGGAGGATAGAGATGAAGGGTCAATATCGTGAAGATTCCTAGATAAATTAGATAAGATAGGACGGGACTGGGAGGGAGGAGATTTAAGTGTGAAAGTTATAAGATGGTGATCAGAGAGGGGAAGATCAGAGGCAAGGAAACTAGAGGGTGAACAGTTGGAGGAGAAGATGAGATCAAGACAGTGACCATTTTGATAAGTGGGGGAGGTGGAGCATAGTTGGAGATTAAAGGAGGATGTTAAAGTGAGTAACTTGGAAATATAAGAGTTGGAAGGATCATTAGCAGGAATATTAAAGTCACCAAGGATGAGAGAGGGGGAGGAAGGATCATGGAAGAAGGCAAGCCAGGCATCAAAGTCACTGAGAAAGGATGAAAGGAACTTATCAGGGGGACAATAAATGACCGCTATTCGAAGAGGCAGAGGAGAGAAAAGGCGGATAGAGTGGACTTAAAAGGAGGAAAAACAGTGAGATTGAGGTGGAAGAAGGGGTTGAAATCTGGAGGAGGGAGAGAGAAATAGTCCAACACCGCCCCCGTGACCAGCAGGGCGAGGAGTATGTGAAAAAAGATAACCGCCATGGCAGAGGGCTGTGACTGAAGCAGAGTCATCAGGACAGAGCCAGGTTTCTGTTATGGCGAGCAGATGGAGGTGACGCGAGATAAAGAGGTCCTGGATATAGGGGAGTTTGTTATAGATAGGGCGCAAGAGAAGGGCAGAGAAGAGGAGGGGAGTAGAGGAATAGAGTTGAGGTTAGAGAGGTCGCGGTGAGATCTGTAGAGTTGGGATAATAGTTCGTGAGGAGGGCCAGGATTGGGATTGATGTCACCGGCTGAGAGTAAGAGAAGGAGTAAAAGAGAGCGGAGGAGAGTAGGAGAGATGTGGCCACGAAGGCGTCGAAGGCGAGAGGTATTTAGGTGGAATGGGGAAGGCAAAATGGAGGGAAGAAAGAGACGGAGATTAAAAACCAAGGGGGAGGAAGAGGGTAGGAGAGAAGGTGAGGTGATAAAGTCGATGGATGTGCAGTGAGTTCCTGTAGCGGAGAGAGGTAGGGGGTGAGGGAAAAGATTAGGAAGGGACAGGGCTAGGAAGAGAATGTGAATAGGGGCCATAAACGACTGAGGTACTTTAGCAACTGGGAAGAAGATTAGATGTAAAGAGAGAAATGCCCCACGCGCGGCACCTAGAGCGAAGGACCTGAGTGGATCAGAGTGGACCTGGGTGTCACCCCGGAGAAGGCTGTAAGGATATGTAGATGAGGTGCAAGTCCTCCACAGCACCTGAAAGGCAGCCAGTGGTAGAGCTGGGCACATCTCAGCTGAGGAAAGGCTTACCAGGGGTTAGGCCGAAGCCAGCATTCCTCCCTCTGAGGGATCATTTCCATTGGGTTTAGCACCTCCAATCATTTTGAAAGTTTGGCTTCTATGGTTTGGGAAACTATATCTAACTAAGAATGTAAAGAAGACGCAAGTAATTCAGAGGAAAGTGATCAAATTGCATCAGAAGATCTCTGAAAAGAAACTTGAAGACCTAAATATGTATACCGTAGAGGAGAGGTGAGACAGGGGACATATGACACAGATGTTTAAATTCTTGAAAGGTATTAATAGAAACAGAGAAAATGATTGCAGAAGAAGGCCATATGGCCTATCCAATCTGCCTATCCATACAGTCTACTATCTCTTCCTATATGTTTGCCCCATGGTTTCTTGAATTCAGGTACAGGCCTCATCTTCACCACCCTTTCCTTGAAGAAATATTTCCCTAGATTACTCCTGAGTCTGTCTCCTTCCACCTTCATCCTATGGTCCCTTGTTTCAGATCTTTCAATTGAAAAAAGCCCACTTCCTGTGCATTTATATTGAGGTCTATGTCTGTCCCCATACGTTTTATGACGGAAGCCACTGACTATTGCAGTAGCTGCAGTAACAACTTTAACCACTTTACCAGGAAGTTCATGAACCAGTCAGTTTTTATACGCTGTCATTTATTATATTACTATGTGACAAGGCATAGTTCCAAGTAAGGGAAAGGTGCATCCAACTCCATGTTAACATGTTTATTGAAGTGTTTCCTTGACAATCTCGTATTTAATTGTTGCGTTATAGTATTTGGGTATAAAATGCAGATAATGCACTTGTAATTTCATCTGAATATCCCAACAAAGGATTCCAAGCCACAGCACATTTCATGTTGCATATGAAGATCAAAAACAACCATATTACCAAGTGCAAAAATAGCAATACCTCACTCATTTTATTAAAGAAAAGTCATCCTACCCCTGGAGGTAGTTTCAGGTTTTTTTGATCTATGATTGTACTATGAATTATCAGCAATTCCTGACAAAATACGTCTTTGCCATTCCGGTCAAAAATGTTTATATGTTTCTCAGGTAACGTGTTTTACAAATATTTGGTAAATTATTCTAGTACGTACCCAATCATGGTACTTCCTGTTCATGGTCAGTGATATTTACCATAGTATGTTTGTTTAAAGATAAGGGCCTGATTCATTAAGACTTTACTCCAGTTCTGTATCAGTATGGAAAAAAAGTGCATTTATTGGGACAAAGCAGAAGCTGTCTTTGATTCCCCAATTAATTAATGTGAGCATTTTATTGGGTTATTTTACCATCCTGGGAATATCAGGATGCAAAGCCTAGACTACATGCTCCTGGGATGCATCTTAAAAGGGGCTGCCCAAACTTGCATCATGCTGCTGCTCCCCACATCACACACAGTCTTCCAAAGAGTCCCACTATAGATGAGGCCCCTTTCAATGGGTGCCCCCCCAAGTCCATGGCTTGCCAAGCTGGACCCCACAAAATAAAAGTTTCCCTGATTCACAGCCCCCCCAAGCTGAGTTTTTCCCCTTTAGAAACTTCCTCTGATGTCACTTTCCTCATCTGGAAATATCCCACAAAGGGAAGCCTGCCTCGAAGGACTTGCCATCAACTGGGTAAGCCCTCTTTACCATTTCCTTATGTCTAGAGGGACCTTGGCCAGAGTGATCCCCATTTGCTCCTGCCCATTCTGGCACTGGGTTGAAAATGGCACTGGTGACCCCCTAGTGGTAGCCTTGAGGTACTATCTCTAGGGGATCAGGTTTTTTTTTCACATGGTAGTACCATGAGATTACTGCTAGGAATTGCTGGAGCCATTATAAACCCTGCACCAGCAAGGGCAGGTACAGCTGGAGATTGCTCCTGCCCAGATCCCACTAAACACCAGGAAATGGTAGATGGGGGGGAGGGGGCTCCCTTTGTGGGGTGTTTCCTGGTGGAGCAAAGTGACATCAGAGAGAGCTTCTGGGGGCCTGTAAAGTGACATGGCTTTGATTTAGGGGTGTCAGGTTTTGGGGTGAGGCTGTCAGAAGGGGCCTCATCTATAGGGAGGGGGTCATTTGGAAGGATAATGTAAGATGGAGTGACAACATGATATAACTATGGATGGCCCCTTTAAGATGCAGCCTAGGAGCACCAGGCTGTGACTTTGTGGCTCAATGATCCCAGGCCAGTAGAATAACAAGTGGCTCACAAGCACCATTATTCATTTACTTCAGGAGTACCTGGTACTGAGCAGTGTTGTTCAAAGTACTATGTCAACATACTTAAGCAAAAGGAAAAATAAATGTATATTTTAATACTTAAGTAAAACTACAAGTACAGTGAAGAACACATTAACACCTATGTTTACTAAGCGGTGCTATGGGCACGTTAGCATTTTTAACGCATGTAAATGGTTTATGCGTGTTAAACGCTAACACGCCCATAGAAATGTATAGACGCGTTAGCGTTTAATGTGCCTTAAATTTACAGGCACGTTAAAAACGCTAACACACCTTAGTAAACATACCCCTAAAAAATTTACTTAAGTAAAAGTAAAACAGTTAAAGTAAAAAGTAAAAGTACTGCAACTATAATGAATGCAACTATTGTTAACATTTTTATCCCAACAACTTTATTGCTCTACAATTCATCCCACTTTGCTTTTAGTAAAACTAAATTTTGAAAATGATGGTCATTCATGTGAGTGCGCTTGTAAGTCATTAATCCAACACAGCTAAAAAAATGTTCAACAACTGTACTAGCTGGTGGACCGACCCTACCAGTCCCCCACCTCCAGGTCATGCATCATTTCTCAGCCATGCACAGAGTTTTACTGCAGGAGCTGGCAGCCCAGTGCCAAAGACTGGGCCAGATTGTGGCAGAGCTCAGAATGCTGCATCTGGAGTGGGGCCAGCCTCAATAAGGGCAATGGACAATAAAAATCTTGTATATAGTTTTTAGTGTTTATTGGATACAAATACAATGTTTATAGTTTTTCCACATACAAAGAAGGTCTGTGTCTCTACTCTGTAAAAAAAAAATGTGTTGATTTCCTGATATGCAAGCTGACAGGTGTTGTATGCTTACTTTTCCATAACCAACAAGACTGAGGGCTTTGGGAAGATGCACAAAAGATGCACAAACAGCTGCTTCATATCTACCTATTGACATCATTATCCCTTCTTTCTCCCCTCAGATCTATTTAGTCAGACTGTCACCCATTCTACTTCCTGGTTCAGACCACACAGTGTTACTGACTGCAATCTAAATATCCATTGTTGTTCTTTAAAATTTAATATTCTTTCAGTGGACACCCTCCCAACCTAATATCTCTCTATATAAAACGCACCTCCAACGTTCTAATGAAGCCTCAAGTTTCCCAATGTTCTAAATGTGTCATGGTGTAGATCGCTTTTGCACCATGAGTGTCAGCCCCGCCCTCGCGTCACAACGTGATGACGTAGAGGGCGGAGCACTTACACTCGACGACTCAAAACGCCCCCCCGTACCCATGCAACAGAATGTGACGTCACACGCTACGCGAACGTGAAAGACCTGCAAGAAAGTGAGCGAGGGAGGGAACGAGCACACAACGCGAACGTGAAAGACCTGCAAGAAAGTGAGCGAGGGAGTGAGCCAGCCTGAACGTGACAGCCTAAACGTCAGAGGGAGGGAGGGAGGCAAGCAGGCAGGCTGCTTGAACGTCAGAGGATGCCCAACCGTTCCCATGCGACAAAACGTGATGTCACACGTAATGCGAAAGACCTGCAGGAAAGTGAGCAAGGGAGCGAGCACAAAACGCGAACGCGAAAGACCTGAAAGTGAGCGAGGGAGCGAGCCAGCCTGAATGTGATAGGAAGGGAGCGACACAACCTAAATGTGAGAGGGAGGCAGGCAGGCAGCCAGCCTGAACGTGGGAGGGAGCGAAACAGCCAGCCTGAACGTGGGAGGGAGGGAGGGAGTCAGCCAGCCAGCCACCTTGATCATGGCAGTGGGAGGGAGGGAGCCAGCTTGAACAAGACAGTGGGAGGGAGGGCCACGACCCTGAAAGGCGGAGGGAGGGGGACTCATGACCCTGAAGCAGGGACGGGGAGGGGAGGGAAGACAGGGGGGAGAAGGAAGGAGGGCGGGTGTTGGAGGGGGGGCTCCTGCCACACACACACACACACACACACACACACTCTGTCATTCTCACACACACACACACTCAGCCTCACTCTATATCAAACACACACACTCGCACATTCACTCTGTCTCTCTTTCTCACACAGTCACTCACACACACACACACTCTCTCTCAAACATACACACTACGATGAACACCTTGCTAGCGCCCGTTTCATTGGTTTCAGAAATGGGCCTTTGTTACTAGTTATCTATAATACACCATTTAAAATCAGTCACTAAATGAGATTTTTGTTCCTAGTGTTGTACCAGAGGGGCTTGTTGATTATGAGTAGTAAGTCTAGATTTATGTTCAGTTAGCCTAAGGACTACTTGCCTCACATAAGACAACCCACATGGACATATAATCACATATACAATAATGGAGAAGATAGGTAAAGAGTCAACTGGCAGTAAATCTGACCATACAATAAATTTATAGGTTCGAGAGGTGACGCCTCAAGAAGCCCCCGGCTGAATAATTTAAAGGCTCACAGGGGCTGGGCTGCTTCATCATCGGCAACCACCTCTACAAATTTTTCTCTTATTGCTTTTCCTTTACTTAGAAATTTCACTACACAAATTACTTAGCTTTCATTCCATCTAGGCTCTCAGGACGCTGAATATGACCATGACCAATGGTGGCCAGCGTTTCGTCACCTGCCTCAGGGTCAAATGGTCTGCGTCAATCTGTAAAGGAAAAATAATAATGAGAAGCAGCCCAGCCCCTGTGAGCCTTTAAATTATTCAGCCGGGGGCTTCTTGAGGCGTCACCTCTCGAACCTATAAATTTATTGTATGGTCAGATTTACTGCCAGTTGACTCTTTACCTATCTTCTCCATTATTGTATATGGTTGTTCAGACAGAAGTATTAGGAGGGGACTGCCTTCACAATTTGCTTTAATTGTTGGATCATATAATCACATATACAACGTTAGAGCTAGAACAAGGTGTATTCATCTGAGCTTGAATGGTTTGATGTATCTGAGGATCTGTCCATTCAGGTCCAGATATGGTATTCTGACACCATGGCATTGGCCACAGATTTCATGGGAATATTGTTCTGTTGTTGCCACTGGCAATTTGAATCTAAGATTTGCCAAATGTTCACCAGTTGTTTTTCCATGCTTATAAGTCACAGTTGGAAACTCATCAAAAATAGAATATAGTTGCATAACATGCCAGTGTTTACACATACTTAATACCAAATGTCAACTCATCTTTGAAAATGGTAGACAGCAAGTCAGTAGTTCTTCAGGATCAGTCTTATGGTCTTGAAGTAACAACTCCCTCTGAGCAAATCTTGATCTCAAATATGCCTGGCAAATGGCCTGTTTCAGATATCCTTGTTGACAGAATCTCTTCTTCAATACCACAACCTCCTTAAATGCACTCAGAATGGAACATACTCTATGTAAACGTAAAAACTGACTCACTGGTAAATTAAATTTCAAACGTTAAGGGTGGAAGTTCCCAAAGAGTAACAGTGTATTTCTTTTTCTCCGAGGACAAGCAGGTTGCTTGTTCTCACGACTGGGTTGATGTCCACGGCAGCTCCCACCAACCGGAACAAAACTTCACGGGCGGTCCCGCAAGCAGGGCACGCCCACCGTGCATGCGCGGCCCTCTTCCCGCCCGTGCACGACCGTTCCCGCTCAGTTTTTTCTATTCCGCGCTGGAGAGAGACGTGTTACCGTCTCTCTCTCTCTGTCAGCCCGGAAACCGGATTGCGGACTAGCCGCGAGTTTTTTCTCTTTACGAACGCGTTCGCGTATTTTTTCTTTCTTCTGTAAAAAAGAAAAAAGAAAAAGTTTGTCCCCTTGTAGTCTTTTAGCCGCGGGGGCGCCTCGTTGCGGCCTTGTGCCCGCGTGGTCGTTTTCTTTTATCGGGTGTTCTTTTCACCGCCACCATCAACGACTTTAACTTCACCTACGCAATTTTTCCGTCGATGTCCTCGAAGGTCCCGAGCGGATTCAAGAAGTGTGGTCGGTGCGGCCGGCAGATCTCGCAAAACCAATACCCACGCTTGGTGCCTCCAGTGCCTTGGGCCGGAGCATAATACCAAGACGTGCACCTTGTGTCTTGGCTTACAGAAGCGGACACAGGTGGCGAGGCAAGTTCTTCGGGACCGTCTTTTTGGAACTTGCGCCGGCCCCTCGACGTCGACGGCCGGATCTTCGGTACCGGTACCGATGTCGACGAAATTGGCACCAATGATAGCACTGACCCCAGGAGTACAGGTACCGTTGGACCGCCGGTCTGCCGGCGACGGCGGGGGTGAGCGGCCGCGCGGGCAATCGGCCCCGGCCACTCCCTCTACCCAGGGCCATTGGGACCGAACCCTGTCAGACCCGATCCCTCGAGGCCGGGGGGGGTTCTACCTCCTCTTCATCTCTACCGCCGAGCGCCAATGACGGCCACCGAAAGAAAACCAAAAAGCACCGTCATCGGTCGCCCACGGCGCACGGGACTGCCAGCTCCGGCGCCTCCAGAGATGATTTGACGCCGAGGAAGCGGCAGTGCCGAGAGGAGCGTTCCCCCTCGGTCGAAGAGGTGTCGCTGCGTCAGTCCATGGGTGCTTCGGTACCGTCTCCTGGACCTGAGCAGCTTCCGGTACCGACACCCACACCGGCTCCCCTGCCTTTCCCGACAGCGGGCCTTGACTAGTGCCTCCGAGCCATCCTTCCAGGGATTCTGGAAGGGCTGATGCGCCAGGTTTTGCCGGCACCGGGGGTGCTTGCACCACCGGCACCGTTGATGGAGGCGCCGCTGTGCTGTAGCCCGATGCCGAGGCCTCCGACACCGACGCCGCTTGTGGCACCGGTGTCGACCGCCACGCAGGTGGAATCCCCGTCGACGTCGATGGAGGGAGCTTCATCCCCACCGGCGCGGGAGTCCACCGCTCAACGCCATCATCGAGGACATGGTTCCTCGCAGTCGAGACGGGCCCGGTTCAGGTCTGAGCTGCAAGAGCTCATGTCCGACACCGAGGAAGAGGCCTCGTGGGGGGAGGAGGAGGACCCCAGATATTTCTCCTCAGAGGAGTCTGAGGGTCTTCCCTCCGACCCCACTCCTTCACCGGAGAGGAAGCTCTCGCCTCCTGAGAGCCTCTCCTTTGCCTCCTTCATCAGGGACATGTCTATTTGCATTCCCTTCCCCGTGGTCTCTGTGGATGAACCAAGGGCTGAGATGCTCGAGGTCCTCGACTATCCATCACCACCTAGAGAGTCTTCCACGGTGCCGTTGCACAATGTCCTCAAAGAGACACTGCTTCGGAACTGGCTGAAGCCATTATCTAACCCCACCATCCCCAAGAAAGCGGAGTCCCAATACAGGATCCACTCTGACCCAGAGTTGATGCGGCCCCAATTGCCTCATGACTCGGCGGTCGTGGACTCTGCTCTCAAGAGAGCACGGAGTTCGAGGGATACCGCCTCGGTGCCCCCGGGGCGGGAGTCTCGCACTCTGGACTCGTTTGGGAGGAAGGCCTACCAATCTTCCATGCTCGTGACCGGCATCCAGTCATACCAGCTCTACACGAGCATTCACATGCGGAACAATGTGAAGCAACTGGCAGACCTGGTCGACAAGCTCCCTCCGGAGCAGTCCAGGCCCTTTCAGGAGGTGGTCAGGCAGCTGAAGACTTGCAGAAAGTTCCTGTCCAGGGGTATCTATGACACCTGTGATGTGGCATCTCGAGCTGCAGCCCAAGGTATAGTGATGCGTAGACTCTCCTGGCTGCGTGCCTCTGACCTGGACAACCACACCCGGCAACGACTGGCGGATGTCCCTTGCCGGGGGGATAACATCTTTGGCGAGAAGGTCGAGCAGTTGGTGGACCAACTACACCAGCGGGAAACCGCTCTCGACAAGCTCTCTCACCGGGCGCCTTCAGCATCCACCTCAGCAGGTGGACGTTTTTCCCGGGCCCGGCAGGCTGCACCCTACGCCTACAACAAGCGTAGGTACACTCAGCCGGCCCGAAGGCCTCCTCAGGCATAGGGACAGTCCCAGCGCGCTCGTTCCTGTCAACAGCGTGCGCCTAAGCAGCCCCCTGCGCCTCCACAGCAAAAGCCGGGGACGGGCTTTTGACTGGATCCATGGGAACATAGCCGCCATCAAAGTGTCCGTACTGGACGACCTGCCGGTCGGAGGGAGGTTGAAAGTTTTTCACCAAAGGTGGCCTCTGATAACCTCCGACCAGTGGGTTCTCCAAATAGTGCGGTGCGGATACACCCTGAATTTGGCCTTCTCTCCACCAAATTGCCCACCGGGAACTCAATCCTTCAGCTCCCATCACAAGCAGGTACTTGCAGAGGAACTCTCCGCCCTTCTCAGCGTCAATGCGGTCGAGCCCGTATCACCCGGGCAGGAAGGGCAGGGATTCTATTCCAGGTACTTCCTTGTGGAAAAGAAAACAGGGGGGATGAGCCCCATCCTAGACCTGAGAGGCCTGAACAGATATCTGGTCAAAAAAAAGTTTAGGATGCTTTCCTTGGGCACCCTTCTACCCATGATTCAGAAAGACGATTGGCTATGTTCCCTGGATTTAAAGGACGCTTACACTCACATCTCGATACTGCCAGCTCACAGACAGTATCTCAGATTCCGTCTGGGGACACGGCACTTTCAGTATTGTGTGCTGCCCTTTGGGCTCGCCTCTGCCCCATGGGTGTTCATGAAGTGCCTCGTGGTGGTTGCGGCGTATCTCCACAAGCTGGGAGTGCACGTGTTCCCGTATCTCGACGATTGGCTGGTTAAGAGCACCTCAGAGGCAGGGGCTCTTCGGTCCATGCAGTGCACTATTCACCTTCTGGAGCTGCTGGGGTTTGTGATAAATTACCCGAAGTCCCATCTCCAGCCAGTCCAATCTCTGGAATTCATAGGAGCTCTGCTGAATTCACAGACGGCTCAGGCCTTTCTTCCCGAAGCGAGGGCGCACAACCTTCTGTCCCTCGCTTCCCAGACCAGAGCGTCTCAGCAGGTCACAGCTCGGCAGATGTTGAGACTCCTGGGTCATATGGCCTCTACAGTTCATGTGACTCCCATGGCTCGTCTTCACATGAGATCTGCTCAATGGACCCTAGCTTCCCAGTGGTGCCAAGCCACCGGGAATCTAGAAGATGTCATCCGCCTGTCCGTCAGTTGCCGCAATTCGCTGCACTGGTGGACACTTCGGACCAATTTGACTCTGGGACGTCCATTCCAAATTCCGCAGTCCACGAAGGTGCTGACGATGGATGCATCTCGCCTGGGATGGGGAACTCATGTCGATGGGCTCCACACCCAGGGCCTGTGGTCCCTCCGGGAACAAGATCTTCAGATCAACCTCCTGGAGCTCTGAGCGGTCTGGAATGCACTGAAGGCCTTCAGAGATCGGCTGTCCTACCTGTCTTGTCCGCAAGGAAGGTGAGCCCTTAGGTCCCGTAAGGCCACGAAGGACCTCAAAGGACAGCCGTGCAACCCCAAGTCTTCACCCACGGCGACCGCCGTTCACCAAGGGTTGAGCCCCCAGCTGCAGGCGGTCAACGGGACTTCAGGAACCGCGGGGTTGACAAACTGACCCGGACTGGGACCAGGAGAGAAGAGGGCAGATGGAAAATGGAGACGTCCAATAACAGGCAACAGTTCAGGGCAGGCAGCTAACAGCGTAGTCAGAATCAGGCAAGAGGTCAAGGCAGGCGGCAAGCAGAGTAAACCAGGAACAATCCAAAAGTCAAAACCAGAATCACAAGGAAATCAACTGAGCACAGGAACAAATGGAGACTGGCCTCAGGAATCAGAACCTGAAGCAATGTCCTATCTCAGGCCCGCTCCTTAAATACTGTTCAGCATTCAACCGCCCAGCCCCCGTAGGCATAGCCGGCCAATCAGAACCTGGTTATCGACAAAACCCTTCTGATTGGCTCTGTCCGACCTCCCAGGCGGGACTACCGTACTGGCCTCCCAATCTAACTCCTCTGAGGCGGAGCTTTGGGTTCCCGTGCCCGAGAGTGAAGGAAACGCCGGCCATCGCACCTCGGCACCATTTCCCCTACTGGCGCAAACACAGCCCCCATAGCCGGCGATCGAGAGACCGGCAGCCGCGATCGCCGGCCTCCGGCCTCGGCCCCAGACTGGGCGGCCATCACCACGGCGAGCCCCGGTTCCTTGCCGTGGCCTCAAGAAAGCCGGCCTTCGTTGTGGTGGACACCGGCTCCTACTTCCCGCGGAGGAGCAGCCGGAGGGAGCGACAGATGTGACACTATCCCCCCCGGATGCCCCCTTCCTCCTGGGTCCAGGTTTTTGAGGATATCGATCATGGAAGGCCCGTACCAACTCCGGGGCATGTACATTGGTAGCCGGCTCCCAGGAGTTGTCTTCGGGACCGAAATGTTTCCATGACAACAGGTAGAGCAGCTTTCCCCCGATGCCTCTTGGAGTTAATGATTTCTTCAACCTCATACTCGGGATCGGGGTCAGCCTCTGGAACAACTGACTCTTTCTTCTGTGGATGCCATTTAGACCCCCTGAAGATCTTCAGCAGAGAAACATGGAAGGCGTTATGGATCCGGAGAGTACTAGGTAGCCGCAGGCGGTATGTCACAGCTCCGATCCGAGACTGGATAACAAACGGCCCAATGTACCTTGGCCCCAGCCTCCGAGAGGGCACCCGGAGCTTCAGGTATTTGGTACTCAGCCATACCTTTTGCCCCGGCTGCAAAACCGGGGCGGGGCGCCGGTGTCGGTCAGCAAACGACTTATACCTGGCGGCTGCTTTCTGTAGTTGCTCTCGGGCCATATTCCAGACTTCCTGCAGGTCAGCCAGGGTTTGAGTAACCATGGGCGTAGAGGAGTCAGAGGGGATGGGCGAAGGAAGCCGCGGATGTTGTCCATATACCATGAAAAATGGAGATTGCCCAGAGGCTGAGTGTTCACTGTGGTTATAGGCGAACTCGGCCCATGGAACAAGGGATGCCCAGTTGTCTTGTCGCTTGTTCAATGTTTGGTTAATCCTTTCAACCATCCCGTTGGTCTGCGGATGGTAGGCAGAGGAGAAATGGGTAACAACCCCCAGAGCAGAACATAGGGCTCTCCAGAATCGTGAAGTGAACTGGGCTCCACGGTCACTGATGATCCTGACTGGTAACCCATGGAGCCGGAAAATATGCTGGATGAACTGTTGGGCTAACAGTGCTGCCGACAGAAGCCCTGGCAGGGGAACGAAGTGTGCCATATGGGAGAACCGGTCCACCACTACCCAAATCACAGTGTGCCCCTGGGAGCGGGGAAGATCCGTAATGAAATCCATAGGCAATTCCTCCCAGGGGGCTGCAGGAATGGGCAAGGGCTGCAGATCTCCCCAGGGGCGCCCCACCACTGACTTGGTCTGGGCACAGGTAGGGCAGGTTGTGACAAAGTGAAGGATATCTTGCATCATACGAGGCCATTGGTACTGTCGAGAAATCAGACGGAGGGTTTTTTGGAACCCAAAGTGTCCGGCCCATACAGATGAATGTCCCCAACGCATTACCTTCTCCCGGTCCTGTGGAGGCACAAGTTCCCGCATCGGGGTGACCCCCCCCCCCCCGGAGCCGCACAGAGGCAGGCCGGATCCAACATAGCATGGGGCTCTTCAATGTCCTCTGGAGCTTCGAAGGCTCGGGAGAGGGAGTCTGCAGGGGTATTCTGTGCAGCTGACCGGAACACAAGTTGAAACCGGAACCTGGCGAAGAACAGCGACCAGCGGGCTTGCCGCGGATTCAGCCTTTGGGCCTCCTGCAGATACAAAAGATTCTTGTGGTCCGTAATCACAGTAAATCGGTGCTCTGCCCCCTCCAGCAGATGTCTCCACTCTTGCAGAGCTAACTTCAAAGCTAGCGATTCTCTGTCTCCCACAGTATAGTTGCGTTCCGCTGGGGAGAACTTTCGGGAGAAAAAGAAGCAAGGTTGACGCTGGCCCTTGGCGTTAACTTGAGAGAGGACTGCCCCGGCGCCCAAAGCAGAAGCGTCCACCTCTACCACAAAAGGCTTGTCAGGATCTGGGGCCTGAAGGATGGGAGCGGATTCAAAGGCTTTCTTCAATTGACTAAATGCTGCTTGCGCCTCGGCCGGCCAGTTCCGAACATCCGCATGCTTCTTAGTGAGCGCTGTCAGCGGAGCTGTCAATTGTGAATAATGAGGAAGAAATTGATGGTAGTAATTCGCAAACGCCAGGAACCATTGCAGCGCCTTCAGGCCTTGGGGTTGGGGCCACTCCCGGATAGCGCGGAGCTTATCTGGATCCATTCGCAGACCCCCAGGTAAAAGAATATGTCCCAGAAAAGGCAGAGACTGCTGATGAAATGAGCATTTGCTGAGTTTGGCAAACAAGCGATATTGCCGTAAGCGCTGAAGAACAGTCCGAACGTGGGCCACATGCTCCTGGGGATCCTTGGAAAAGATCAGGATGTCATCCAGGTAAACAATTACCGTAGCGTAAAGCAGGTCTTCAAAAGCGAAGTTTATGAACCTCTGGAACACTGCTGGAGCGTTGCACAGGCCAAAAGGCATCACCCGGTACTCGAAGTGCCCCTCATGCGTATTAAATGCAGTTTTCCATTCGTCCCCCTGCCGGATACGGACCAAGTTGTAGGCTCCACGGAGGTCCAACTTAGTGAAGAGCTGGGCCCCCTGCAGCCGATCAAACAACTCCGGAATAAGGGGCAGAGGGTATCGGTCCTTAACGGTGATGGCATTTAGGCCCCGGTAGTCAATGCAGGGCCTCAAGGAGCCATCTTTCTTGGTCACGAAAAAGAATCCTGCCCCGGCAGGGGACGTGGAGGGATGAATGAACCCTTTCTGGAGATTCTCCTGGATGTAAGCTTGCATGACCTTCGATTCCTCTCGGGACAGTGTATAGAGTTGGCCCCGCGGTGGCATCTTGTCAGCCATCAGGTTAATAGCACAATCAAAGGACCGATGTGGGGGTAGCACATCCGCTTCCACGGGACTAAACACATCAGCGAACTCCCGGTACTCCTCTGGCAGAGCAGCTTGACAGACTGACACAGTTCTAGGAGTGGCTACTACTGCGGGACAGCTGGATTCCCGGCCCTTCAAACAGGTCTCAGTGCAGGCGCCACCCCAGGCTTGAATCCTCCCTAAAGTCCAATCTATTACAGGGGTGTGATGCTGTATCCAGGGCAGGCCCAGTACCACAGGATGAATGGTGCGGGGTAAAATCAGAAATTGAGCCTCCTCACGGTGGTCTTCCCCCACCTGGAGTCCCAAAAATGGAGTCACCTCCATGATAGGCTGGGGTAACGCTGTCCCCTGGATGCATGTCACTTGCAAAGTGGGTCGATAGGGCAGTATAGGCCATCCCATCTGCCGCAAGAGTTCCTGACAAATGAAATTTCCCCCGGCCCCGGAATCCAAGAGAGCTTGGGTGTGAACCATCGTCTCCTGCCACCGCAGGGTCACCGGGCGAGTTATCAGATGGTCTGGTAGGGGATTAGAGTGCCCCAAGACCCCTCCCCTCAGGGCGCCTTGGGAGTGGCGTTTCCTGGCCATGCGGGGCAAGTGCGGATGAAATGACCGGCCTCGCCGCAATACAGGCAAAGACCGCCCCGGAGGCGTTGAGTCCTTTCAGACGGGGTTAACTGTTGATGGCCGATGACCATAGGTTCCTCAGAGGTCTCCCTGGGTTCTCTGGAGCCCCGTCGGGGGGAAGGTACCCGACTAGACCGGGACCCGCCTCCAGGCCCCCTCCGCCGGTCCGCACGGGCTCTAGCCCTTTCCTGGAAATGGGTATCCACCCGGACACAGAGCGAGATCAAGGCGTCCAACTGCCCCGGGACCTCCCGGCCCGCCAGCTCGTCCTTGATTCGATCCTGAAGCCCCTCCAGGAAGATCGCGGATAGGGACTCCTGATTCCAGCGCAATTCAGTCGCCAGAGTCCGGAACCGGATTGCATAGTCTGCCACGGTCCCTTCGCCCTGTTGGATCCGCAGCAGCTCAGAAGCGGCAGAAGACGGCCTTCCTGGAAGATCGAACACCATGCGAAATCGGCGTTGGAACTCCACGTAGTTGTCCAAAAGCGGATCTTGTTGTTCACATAGCGGGGACGCCCAGGCTAGGGCCCGCCCCGTAAGCAAGGAAATAACATAGGCCACTCTTATCTGGTCTGAGGCAAAAGCTTCTGGTTGCATCTTGAAGTATAAGTTGCACTGGTTGAGGAACCCCCGGCAGCTTCCGGGGACACCATCAAACCGAGTAGGCTCAGGGAACCGAGGGTCCCGGGAAGGACCCTCCCGGACGGGGAGCCGCTGCGGCGACCTGGTGCGCCACAGCGGCCTGGTTCTGCACCTGGACCGTGGTTAGCTGAGAGCAGACATTCTGCAGGGCCCCCGACAGGGCGTTCAACTGCTCCTGCTGCTGCTGGAGAATTTTAGCCAGGTCCCATAGATCGGGTTGCGTAGGCGAGCTCATGGCTTCAGGTTCCTGTCTTGTCTGCAAGGAAGGTGAGCCCTTAGGTCCCGTAAGGCCCCGAAGGACCTCAAAGGACAGCCGTGCAAGTCTTCACCCGCGGCGACCGCCGTTCACCAAGGGTTGAGCCCCCAGCTGCAGGCGGTCAACGGGACTTCAGGAACCGCGGGGTTGACAAACTGACCCGGACTGGGACCAGGAGAGAAGAGGGCAGATGGAAATGGAGACGTCCAATAACAGGCAACAGTTCAGGGCAGGCAGCTAACAGCGTAGTCAGAATCAGGCAAGAGGTCAAGGCAGGCGGCAAGCAGAGTAAACCAGGAACAGTCCAAAAGTCAAAACCAGAATCACAAGGAAACCAACTGAGCACAGGAACAAATGGAGTCTGGCCTCGGGAATCAGAACCTGAAGCAATGTCCTATCTCAGGCCCGCTCCTTAAATACTGTTCAGCATTCAACCGCCCAGCCCCCGTAGGCATAGCCGGCCAATCAGAACCTGGTTATCGACAAAACCCTTCTGATTGGCTCTGTCCGGCCTCCCAGGTGGGACTACCGTACTGGCCTCCCAATCTAACTCCTCTGAGGTGGAGCTTTGGGTTCCCGCACCCGAGAGTGAAGGAGACGCCGGCCATCGCGCCTCAGCACCATTTCCCCTACTGGCGCAAACACAGCCCCCATAGCCGGCAATCGAGAGACCGGCAGCCGCGATCACTGGCCTCCGGCCTCGGCCCCGGACTGGGCGGCCATCACCACGGCGAGCCCTGGCTTCTCGCCGTGGCCTCAAGAAAGCCGGCCTTCGTTGTGGTGGACGCCGGCTCCTACTTCCCGCTTAGGAGCAGCCGGAGGGATTGACGGATGTAACACTACCAAATCATCCAAATTCGGACAGACAATCAGGTTGCAATGTATTATATCAACAAGCAGGGGGGCACCGGATCTCGCCCCCTGTGTCAGGAAGCCGTCGGAATGTGGCGTTGGGCTTGCCAGTTCGGCATGCTTCTCCAGGCCACATACCTGGCAGGCGTAAACAACAGTCTGGCCGACAGACTGAGCAGAGTCATGCAACCGCACGAGTGGTCGCTCCATTCCAGAGTGGTACGCAAGATCTTCCGAGAGTGGGGCACTCCCTCGGTGGATCTTTTCGCCTCTCAGACCAACCACAAGCTGCCTCTGTTCTGTTCCAGACTACAGGCACACGGCAGACTGGCGTCGGATGCCTTTCTCCTCCATTGGGGGACTGGCCTCCTGTATGCTTATCCTCCCATACCTTTGGTGGGGAAGACCTTACTGAAGCTCAAGCAAGACCATGGCACCATGATTCTGATAGTGCCTTTTTGGCCCCATCAGATCTGGTTCCCTCTTCTTCTGGAGTTGTCCTCCGAAGAACCGTGGAGATTGGAGTGTTTTCCAACTCTCATTTCGCAGAACGACGGAGCGCTTCTGCACCCCAACCTTCAGTCTCTGACTCTCACGGCCTGGTTGTTGAGGGCGTAGACTTTGCTTCGTTGGGTCTGTCTGAGGGTGTCTCCCGTGTCTTGCTTGCCTCTAGAAAGGATTCCACTAAAAAGAGTTACTTTTTCAAGTGGAGGAGGTTTGTCGTGTGGTGTGAGAGCAAGGCCCTAAAACCTTGTTCTTGTCCTGCACAGAGCCTGCTTGAATACCTTCTGCACTTATCAGAGTCTGGTCTCAAGACCAACTCAGTAAGGAATCACCTTAGTGCGATTAGTGCTTACCATCATCGTGTAGAGGGTAAAGCCATCTCTGGAGAGCCTTTAGTCGTTCGATTTATGAGAGGCTTGCTTTTGTCAAGGCCCCCCGTCAAGCCTCCTGCAGTGTCATGGGATCTCAACGTTGTCCTCACCCAGCTGATGAAACCTCCTTTGAGCCACTGAATTCATGCCATCTGAAGTACTTGACCTGGAAGGTCATTTTCTTGGTGGCAGTTACTTCAGCTCGTAGAGTCAGTGAGCTTCAAGCCCTGGTAGCTCATGCTCCTTATACCAAATTTCATCATAACAGAGTAGTCCTCCGCACTCACCCTAAGTTCCTGCCAAAGGTGGTGTCGGAGTTCCATCTTAACCAGTCAATTGTCTTGCCAACATTCTTTCCCAGACCACATACCCGCCCTGCTGAACGTCAGTTGCACACATTGGACTGCAAGCGAGCGTTGGCCTTCTATCTGGAGCAGACACAGCCCCACAGACAGTCGGCCCAATTGTTTATTTCTTTCGACCCCAATAGGAAAGGGGTCGCTGTCGAGAAACGCACCATCTCCAATTGGCTAGCAGATTGCATTTCCTTCACTTAAGCCCAGGCTGGGCTGACTCTTGAGGGTCATGTCACGGCTCATAGTGTTAGAGCCATGGCAGCGTCAGTGGCCCACTTGAAGTCAGCCACTATTGAAGAGATTTGTAAGGCTGTGACGTGGTCATCTGTCCACACATTCACATCACATTACTGCCTCCAGCAGGATACCCGACGCGACAGTCGGTTCGGGCAGTCGGTGCTGCAGAATCTGTTTGGGGTTTGAATCCAACTCCACCCTCCAGGACCCGATTTGTTCTGTTCAGGCTGCACTCTCAGTTAGTTGTTCTTCGTAGGTCAATTTCTGTTATGCCCTCGCCGTTGCGAGGTTAAATTGACCTGGGTTCTTGTTTTGAGTGAGCCTGAGAGCTAGGGATACCCCAGTCGTGAGAACAAGCAGCCTGCTTGTCCTCGGAGAAAGCGAACGATACATACCTGTAGCAGGTGTTCTCCGAGGACAGCAGGCTGATTATTCTCACCTACCCTTCCTCCTCCCCTTTGGAGTTGCGTTTTACTCATTCCTTTGCTTGTCATTCAACTGAGCGGGAACGGTCGCGCACGGGCGGGAAGACAGCCGCGCATGCGCGGTGGGCGTGCCCTGCGTGCGGGACCACCCGCGGTTTTGTTCCGGTCGGTGGGGGCTGCCATGGACGTCAACCCAGTCGTGAGAACAATCAGCCTGCTGTCCTCGGAGAACACCTGCTACAGGTATGTATCATTCGCTCAATGGGTTTCCAAAACAGAGTCGTGATCAACCTTCCCATCTCTTTATCTTCAAGTCCAAAAAATCAATTTCAGATAAACTATATGTCACTGTAAATTGAATATTCAGATCTAACGTATTCAACCATCATACAAATTGGTGCAAAGTATGTGCCCCCAGACTGCACTTCTATGGCAGGTTGAAAATGTGTATTGTATTTCTGATGGGTTTGTTTGTTACTGTATATTGCTGTGCTATATTATTAGTTGTGTATTTCTATTACAGTCGACCCTTGATTCAATGGACTAATAGGGAGGGAGAGGGAGTACGTAATTGTCAAATGTCTGTAGTTCCTGCGGGACATTTAAACAATAATAAATACAAAAATGATAAGAAAACCCAATAAATTAGTATATAAATAAAAAATTGCTGTGTGTACTTGATTTTTTGGTCTGTTGTTTCTGAAATCCATTAAATTAGACTGTAGTTGGAGAAGATGGGAGGGAGCAGGGTATGATGGGTCATAGCTCTTGAACTTGTCATGAAGTTAGAGCACACTGGAAATCGGTACAAAATAGATTTAGACTTGGCTACAGGTTACAGTATCATGGGAACCTAGCATTTATTTACTTAACAAACTGATGCCAGGTTTGCTTCAATAGCAACAGTGCCTAATTCAGCACTGTCTTAATGTAGCTGGACTAACATTGGCAACGGCCTGGAAGTCATAGGGAGTCTCACCTGCACCTGTATACAAGTGGATCCCTAAACTTTGGTATATTTCAAATATGGAAAAACTTGCAGCTCAGGACAGTAGGACTCTGAGGCAGCCTTTTCTTTCTCATTGTTTCTAATATGTTATGGACTTCTATTTTAGGTCTATGCTGTCCAGTTCGCCCCCCTCATTTCCTCCTGCCTTTTTTGAGGGGGGGGGGGGGTTGGTGTGGAGGGAGGTGATTGCCTGATTAGTATTAGAAATTCAGCCTAAGAAGTGGAGGTATATGTTTGGAAGTTTGTATTGCATTTTGTATGTTGTATGTAAAAGCCCTCTGTTTCATTGTTTTTATTTGCATTATTTATGTGTTCTTCATTAGTGATCTAATAAAAACAAATCTAAAAAAATTGAAGTCCATTGTATCCAGGGCCAACTGTATAATTTGTTATCCACGGTACATAAGTATTGCCATACTGGGAAAGACCAAAGGTCCATCGAGCCCAGCATCCTGTTTCCAACAGTGGCCAATCCAGGTCACAAATACTCGGCAAGATCCCAAAAATGTACAAAACATTTTATACTGCTTATCCCAGAAATAGTGGATTTTCCCCAAGTTCATTTAATAACGGTCTATGGACTTTTCCTTTAGGAAGCCGTCCAAACCTTTTTTTAAACTCCACTAAGCTAACCACCTTTACCACATTCTCTGGCAACGAATTCCAGAGTTTAATTACACATTGAGTGAAGAAAAATTTTCTACGATTCGTTTTAAATTTACTACATTGTAGCTTCATTGCATGCCCCCTAGTCCTAGTAGTTCTGGAAAGCGTGAACAGGCGCTTCACATCTACCCGTTCAACTCCACTCATTATTTTATAGACCTCTATCATATCTCCCCTCAGCCGCCTTTTCTCCAAGCTGAAGAGCCCTAGCCGCTTTAGACTTTCCTCATAGGGAAGTCGTCCCATCCCCTTTATCATTTTCATCGCCCTTCTCTGCACCTTTTCTAATTCCACTATACTACTTTATCTAGAGTCATATTGAATGGGCAAATGATAAATTGAAGCAAGTAAATAAATAAAAATTGTCCCCAGAGAGGGTAATTTTAGAGGCATTTCCTTTTTTTCTCTCAAAACTTTATTAGTTTTCAATGAACAAAAAGTCAACATATAACAAAATGAACATGTTCCATTGTTGATGCATAAAAAAAGGAACAAAGAAAAGGGCAATCAACATTTCAATATGAGAAACAGAAAAAATGAGCAAAAAACGAAATAAAAGTCTCATATAAATGAGAAAATAAAGAGCCAATATTGTCAGTGCTATTCAAAGGTGGGACATAAGGAAGGAAAACAATTTAGGGAAAGGGGATAGGACTTGATATATTGCCTTTCTGTGGTTACATACTATATACAAGTACTTATTTTGTACCTGGGGCAATGGAGGGTTAAGTGACTTGCCCAGAGTCACAAAGAGCTGCACTGGGAATTAAACCTAGTTCCCCAGGATCAAAGTCTGAATGCACTAACCACTAGGCTATTCCTCCACTCCTAAAGCCATTTCCATTGATTAAGCAGTGCTTTACCTTCAGAAATAGTATGTTTCAAAAGGCCCACCACTGTGTGGGTAAACTGTATAGATCTGTATATGAATAAGCTTATCTGCTGCTTGAAGAGGTCTTCCTCACGGCAGGGTTGGGGAGGGATTTGAACTTGTATACATACTTTTGAAAATTCAAGCAGAGGCACACAATTTAACCCAAGAAAATTGTGCACCCCAAATAGCAGGGGTAAATGTAAATGTCTAGTTTTCCAGACCTAATTTTCCACACAGAAGTATGCATGTGATTTTGCTTTGAAAATCTGGCAAAGCCCATACAGTGGAAAGTATATGTCTGTTTACATGTGTCTACAAGTATATAATTATCCTTTATTTATCCAACAGCTATAAAGGAAAGCCGCTGGCCATAAATAAGAGAACAACAAGTATTCATAGTGGCTGTTTCCAGAAACAAACGTATTTCCTGCTTTTTCTCAAGTACTAAAGTTGGGGCTGATATTTAAAGGCATATATCTGGATTGATGTAATTCCAACCCAGCTAAATGCTGATGAGACAGATATTCAGCAGTACCAAGCAGATACTGCCCCTGATTATTTCCTCTGACTGCCTGAGCACTAGAGTCAGGAGAGCCTGCGGGAAGAGCTTGGGGGGAACTGGAGTTTGATTAGTGGCAATATTCAGACTGCTAGCTGGATAAGGTTAGGACAGCCTTTTTGCTGAGGCATAGCTGGTGAACACTGACTCCAAATATTCAGAGGTAGCCACTAGGTATTGCCAATCAATATCTGCATTTTTTTTTTTGCCCGTGGTGGCCAGCAAGTAAAAAAATGCTGACTGCCACAGGCTCAATATCGGGGGACTTGATTCCAATGGATGTACATCTTTTACCTTAGAACTGACATAGCATGGTGAACTGTAATGCATATAAAGGGCCAGATTCTGTATAAGACATCTTAAATGTAGGTGCGTTGGAATAGCATGTATAGCACTATTCTATAAACCGTGTCTACAGGAAGATGCAGTTTATAGAATAGCGCATAGGCTGGGGGAATGCACATACATTTAGGCGTAGCTGTTTACATCACTGAAAACCTGGTGTAAATGCCCATGCCTAAATGTACGCACGTTCCCCTGAATTCTATAACAACGCACAAAAATGTGATTGACAACCCTCACACACCTACACTCCTCCCATACCCTTGCCTCCTTTTCAGCTACATACATTGGAATTTATACACGCCTCTTTTTAGAATATGCCTAAAAAGAAGCGCACGTATATTCCAATTATTGTCAATTAGTGATGATAATTGTTTTTTATTGGCCAATTATCGTGACTAATTGGCTTGTTACTCAGTTGAATAGCGTGCATAAATTGGCTGCATGCAGAATTTAGTACATGCTGCTCATCATAGCCGCAGAGAGGGGGGGCAGGGGGACAAAATTCCCCGGGCCTCCAAGAGGGGCCCGCGCCGCAGTCCCACGCGCCCTCCGTCATTGACCGTCTGCTCCCTGCATTGAAATCGCAGTCTCACCTCCGTGAAAGCAGCGCTGCAGGCAGCAGAATGCCTCCCTTCAGCCCTCCTTCCCTCCCTGTGTCCCGCCCTCGTCTGACGTAACTTCCGTGAGCGCGGGACACAAGGAGGGAAGGAGGGCCGAAGGTAGGCATTCTGCTGCTTGCAGCGCTGCTTTCACGGAGGTGAGACTGCGATTTCAATGCAGTAGGCCTGGCCCGGTGGCGGATGGAGGGGGGGGGGAGCGGCGGCGACCTCAGGGGGGGTGGAGGGGGGAGAGGCAGCAGCGACCTCGGGGGTGCGGGGCGGCAGGGGCGGGCCCAGCCCAGTCTCTCGGCAGCCCTGCTACTCATATAGAATCCAGGGAGAAAACACAGAGATCCCAAGTCACTTGTATTAGGTGTGAGATACATGCAATTGGAAGACATCACACACTCACATGCAGAGAGCCATTTCTCTCAAGTCCAGTAGTCAAACAAGGTGTCTGAACTCTGAAGCACATGGAGAGAGAGGAGATTGGTAACAGCACTGAGGGGCTGATACAGACAGCAACCATGGGCAGCAGTACATGGTTAACAAGAGGTGTACATGAACATTAGCAGGCAAATGATGAGCAAGCAGGTTTGGTGTGGGAATTAGCTCATGCGGTAGACATCAGTGCATAGCATATTAAAATACATGATAAGTAGCATATTGCCTATTCTGCCCTGAAGCACAGAAGGTTTAAAGGGAGCACAATATGAACAGGAGTGGCCTAATGGTTAATGCAGTGGTTTGCAGACCTGGGGAACCAGGTTCAATTCCTGCTGCTGCCTAACTCTCAGCAGTGGATTGAGATCCTCAGGATCCAGGCTCAATTCCCTCTGCAGCTCCATGTGACTCTGGGCAAGTCACTTAGCCCTCCATTGCCTCAGGTACAATGTAATACTAGATTGTGAGCCCATTAGAGACAGTACCAGTACCTGAAAAAGAAAATTGTAAACCACTTAGGTCTAGGCAATATATAAATACTGAAAATAAATAAATATAATTATTGCCAGGTCTGAGGTGGCATTAAAGGGTTAGCTCACCCTCTGCATCAGAGCAAAAAAGCTAATAAGACCCCCCCCCCCTCAATCCCTGGCAATGTAGCAGCCCCTCCCCCATTCCTGAGAAAAAAAATATCTTTGGTAGGCTAGTGATATGATACAATCCTTCCAACCCTCCACTGCACTTCATTACATTTTACACAGTAACCCTGGAGGGCATTCTTTTATATAGGTATTGTCTTAAAAAGATTAAAAATAATACTCAGTATAAAAATAGAATAGTGGATCTGGATGGAGATTTATAAATATTGCTTTTTGAATCCTCCTTTCCATTGTGAGACCCTGGAAATACCACCTTCTTAGGTAACGAGAGATGGGAAGCGTAGGTCCTGGGCATGCCTTCTATTCTATACGTGTTTTGTATACTGCCAGCTCTCCCGAAGAATTCAAACCAGTTTAGAAAAAAAAGGTAACCTATTCATTTGAAGGAAATTGACATACAAAATGTATATAGTAACATAGTAGATGACGGCAGAGAAAGACCTGTACGGTCCATCCAGTCTGCTGAGGAGGAAGGAGGTGTTTTAGAGAGCTCTGCTGACTTCCAGTGGAAAGGGAGTGAGACCTAGCTCCCTCCCCAAAGATGAGGAGGGTCCCTGGGGAGAAGGCCTCAGGAAAGTCCCAGGCTATGGGGCCTCCTGGGGCCTGGGACCAGAAGGCCGAAAGGAGTGGCTCTCTCCCTGGTTTGACTACCGGGAGAAGGGAAAGGAGTCCAGTGGACCGAAGGGAGAAGCAGCCCAGTGGAGGCCACCAGAGCATTTCCCCCTCCATGGCCCAGCTTGCGGAAGGTAAGCGAGAAGACAGTGGAGGGGGGAGGAAGATAGTACAGGCCCCAGAAGGGCGCTTCCAAGGAAGGGAGAAGGAAGAGGCGATGGAAGTTTGCCAGAAGCCTTTGCTGGAGGCAGATGAGAGTGAGAGTGAGGAGAGTGGGTCGTCAGATGAGGAGTTCCTTGAAGTGAGCTATGACCCTGATGATCCAGCAAGTAGTGTGGTAAATATTGTAAGACGAATTAAGCTGGTGGAAAAAGAAGTAGTGGAGCTAGGAAAACGTCTGAAAATGGCAAGAACTATGTGTAAATTTGCCCCAGCGGAGCACAGACAAATGTATGTTAGAGGAAGCCCGGATATCGAAGTTGTTGGGGAAAAAAGAACACTTGTTGAACTGTTTAAAAAAGGGCTCTGTGAATCCTTTGAGGGAGCTCTATGTTAACTGAGAAAGGATGGCTTCTATGCCAAAGTCTGGGGATTCAGGAACACTACAGTTGCAGCAAGCTTCAGTGTCTTCAGCAGCATTAGAATCAAAAGAGTTGTCTGGGTTCAGAGGTGACCCCACTTTAAAATACATGAGACAGTTGGCAACACAGTCCAGAGCACTTACCCAGCAGCCAGAGGATAAGGAGGCAGCGGCAGGACATGGCTCTGAGGTGGGGGCTGGAGTAGAGATCCTACCTGTGGAGGGGAGGAAAGAACTCAGTAAATTGTCAAAACTCCAGATAATGGAGGCAGCAGAGGGAGACGCAGGTAGCAGCCTGTTTTCTACAGAGGTGGTGGTCGAAGTCTCAGAGGGCTTACCTGCAGTTGTGCAAACAGCAGAGACAGTTGCCGTGAAGGAGGCCCTGTTGGAAAAGGGTCAGCAGAGGCAGACTCCGGTATTTTTGGCTGGGTCTGCAATGGCGGAAGTGGAAACCGAGGCAGCATGGCGTCTGGAGAAGCCCCGCCCACCTTGGTGTAAGAGCGGGACTTCGGGAAAATGTGTAGCCCGGACCCCTTCGCATGCTGCCGGGAGCGCAGGGTGATGGAGGGGGTGCGGGACGCACAGGGGGTCCTGCAGGACACCAGGGAGGGGATTCTGGGGGCAGTGAGGGACCACTTTGCGGCGTTCCTTTCAGCCCAGCAGATCGATATAGAGCAGATGGAGTGTTATGTGGAAGGAACCCCGGGGATAGGTCACGGGGGACCCCAGCTTCAGGCCCTCTTGAACCCGTGGACAGAACAGGAGGTGGAGGAAGCCATCGGGGCGCTCCACAGGAAGATCTCGCCGGGGCCGGATGGGCTAACGACTGAGTTCTACCAGGCCTTTAAGGAGCAGCTGGTGCCGATCCTGGTGAGGGTATGGGGGGCAGCCCAGTTGGAGGGTTCCTTGCCTAGTTCCTTGACAGAGGCGGCTCTTATTCTACTAAGTAAGGGGAAGGACCCGGCGATGCTGGCCAACTGGCGGCCTATAGCACTGCTTAATACAGATCGGAAAATTTTCACGCAAATGCTATTCCAGAGAATGAGGCAGGTGTCTGGGGATTTGCTGGCAGCCTCGCAAGCATGTGGGGTTAAAGGGAGAGGGGTCTTGGAAGCGGCAGCGTGGGTGCGGGAGGGGGTAGAACGCAGTAGAGTGGGAGGGCACGGTAGGCTGTTGGTAACACTCGACCAGGAAAAAGCATTTGATAGAGTGCAGTGGGGTGTCCTATGGAGCATTCTGGAGCGCTATGGGTTTCCGAAGGGCTGGATAGAGCAATTACAGCTACTCTATCGACATGCGGGGTGTTTTCCCCTGGTTAACAGGTGGAGAGGGCAGGGGTTTGAGGTAGGGGCAGGGGTCCGGCAGGGGTGCCCACTCAGCCCGCTGTTGTATGCATACGCCATTGACCCTTTTATAAGACGGCTGGAGAAGGGGGGAGCGGAGGGGCTGGAAGGGGTGGAGGTGGGGGACAATAGCCAGTTAAGGGTCGTGGTGTATGCAGATGACGTTACAGTGTGGGTAGCGGACCAGAGGGAGGGAGGTAGATTGCAGAACCTGATCCAGGAATACTCGCAGGCAACAGCATCGCAGGTCAATTTTCAAAAGTCCAATAGCCTGCGGGTTGGGGATCAGGGGCTGCAGTTTGAGTTGGGAGGTAGGTTTCCTACAGCTGTGGAACGTATACGGGTCTTGGGAATATACTTCGAGAAGGGGGATTATAGGCTCTATAACTGGGATAGGTGTCTCCACGAAGTGAAGGGGAGGGTGGATAGATGGAAGGGGTGGAGAATGACCATGGGGGAGCGGGTACAGCTCATCAAGGCACAATTAGGTCCTTTGTTTCTGTTCGTCAGTTACATCTGCTTGCTGCTGGAGAGCCGGTACGCGGCCTTGTATGGGGTGTTCTTCCGGCTGCTCTGGGGCAACAGGACGAATCCGGTAAAACAGAATGTTACATATCTGCCTAGGAGGGAGGGGGTGGTGGGGTGAGCATGATAAACCCAGTCCTGTTTTTCAGCGCTTTGTTCCTGCAGTTCAATCTTGGGAGGGTGGTAGGGCGGGAGCCACCGGGGTGGGCAAGGAGTGTCCTGCAGTGGTGGCCGAGATATTGGGACCTATGGTGGGAGGGGGGAGGGTAGTGGCACTGCGAAGGGGGGCCCCGGGGGGGGGGGGAGTTATTGCAAGACCCTAGTGAAATTGGTGAGGGTGTGGGGGCTGACGGTGGGGGAGGTGAAGGCAGGACAACAGGGGGTCTGGATGGACAGAGTACGGGCGCAGGTGTTCTCAGCTCCTCTGGCGCTGAGGGACGCGCCGGCCCCAAGGGTGCAGCAGGGGTTACGGTTGATTGCTTCGAACCACATCCCGGCGAAGTATAAAGACCTGGCGTGGCTGTCCTTTCACGGTAGACTGTACGTCCGAGGAAATTTGAAATATCGCAATGTGCGGGATAGAGGGTGCCCACGGGAGGAATGTGCTGGAACTGAAGAGACGATGGAGCATTTCCTGGTGAGGTGCCCATTTACAGTCCAGGTCTCTGACCGGGTTTCCTCGTTGCTGCAGATCCCCAGTTTCCGCAACTACAGCTATGCGGACTGGGTGTACGGTCCAGAGGGTGGAGGGGGACGCGGGGATCCGGTAACACGCTTTCTGATTTCGGTGATATTGCGGTACTGCCTCTGGATGGCGCGCTGCAGGGTGTCCCTGTACCAGGAGGTCTGGCCGGCGGAGGTAGTCAGCTGGGATGTGGTAAGGGCAGTGCAGGAAGCGGCGAAGTGGGAAAGGGTGGAAAAAGGGGTGGGGGTGGCTTTGAGGTGGTGGAGACACGTGAGGCTTAAGCCGCCATGAGGGGACATGCTACCCAGGGGATTGTGTGCCAGTTGTCTGAAGGGGTTTGGGGGGTGGTCGGGGGGGGGGGGGGTTGATTCCATTGTATTATTGAGGAGGGGGGGGGGGTGTACATAGATAGGCAGACCATGTCTAGCTAGGAGCTGGGGGTTTGATTTGCATGTCCGTTTTTTTTCTTTGGTTTTTCTAATAAACAGTTTCCACTGTACTATTGAGGAGGGGGAGGGGGTGTACATAGATAGGAGGACCGTGTATAGCTAGGGGCTTGTTTTTGATTTGTATGTTATTTGTTTTTAGTTTTTTCCAATAAAAAGAGTTTTCCAGTCTGCCCAACAAGATAAACTCATATGTGCTACTTTTTGTGTATGCCTTACCTTGATTTGTATCTGCCATTTTCAGGGCACAGACCATAGAAGTCTGCCCAGCACTAGCCCTGCCTCCCAACCACTAGCCCCGCCTCCCACCACCAGCTCCGCCACCCAATCTCTGCTAAGCTTCTGAGGATCCATTCCTTCTGAACATGATTCCTTTATGTTTATCCCACGCATTTTTGAATTCTGTTACCGTTTTCATCTCCACCACCTCCAGCGGGAGGACATTCCAAGTATCCACCACTCTCTCCGTGAAAAATACTTCCTGACATTTTTCTTGAGTCTGCCCCCCTTCAATCTCATTTCATGTCCTCTAGTTCTACCGTCTTCCCATCTATGGAAAAGGTTTGTTTGCGGATTAATACCTTTCAAATATTTAAAAGGTATTAATCTGCAAACGAACCTTTGTAGTCCGTATCTATTAAACACTCTCGTACATCTCACCGTACTTCCTATAAGTTGTTATTTAAACAAGAATGTCTTCGAAGCTTTTCTAAAAGCTGGGTATGATAGTAAAATTCTAATGGGGAAGCTCGTTCCAAATTTTAGCAGCTTGAAATGGGAACGAGCTCTTATGTATATATTTAAAAAATGTATATTTGTAGGGGAAGGGTACCCTATTTGTGAAGTGTGAGAAAAACAAATACTGCACCCAGAAACAGGAAAAGTCAATAAATCTACCACATCTTCAGAGTTCAAGCCACAAACTGACTTAAAAAACAAACAAGCAACTTTAAATCTAACCCGCTGTATTATGTTATGAAGATCTTTCTCGGTGACGGGCATCGAGCAAAGGTGAAGAAGCACCGTCACCGACATCCTTTGACACACGGTGCTGGGATCTCCAGAGCATCGAGGGATTCAGCACCCGAGAAGCGTCGGCGCAGAGAAGATCGCTCCCCCTCCATACAGGAGGTGCAGATGCGCCGGTCTCTTAGCAGCTCGGTACCTGCACCTGAATCTCAGCAGATTCTGCCACCAGCTGATCCACTGACCCCGCAGCTGTCTCCGATGTTGGCTCTCAACATGCGCATCCAGGCCCTGCTTCCAGAAAAAGAGTATAACGACAAGCATTCCACAAATAAAAACTCAAAATTAAGCAAACTAAATGCATCGTGCGTATTGATTTTCTGTGCGGACGTATACACAATATACATTAAAATCATGATAAAGTGCTTCGTGCTATAATAGATGATGAAAAAATGGATAAATCAAAACATGTTTTAAAAACCTGAGCAGTGAGCGTGTAATACATAATAAATACAATAGGATCAATACAAACTTGGAAACAATAAGAAGTGTGTCATGCCTATACAGTGCTTTTTTTGTAGAAAAAAAGGTGCCGGTACTCATTATGGGCGGGGTCACCACATATGGCTCCACCCCTATGATAGCCACACCCACATTAACCACACCCCCTATACCAGCCATGACGCATATAAACAGACATCATTGAAAATATTATAGTACTATAGGAAAAAAAAAAATGTGATTTTTTTCATTATAAATAATCTCTGTAAGCTCTTACAGCTCCAGTATACCCAGTGCAAAATAAGACAGCCAATGTAAATTCTCAAATTGGACATATTACAAACACTAAAATGAAATAAAATGATTTTTTTTAACCTTTGTTGTCTGGTGACTGTTTTTCTTTCCATATTGGTCCCAGTCTGTGATTCTGCTTTCCTTTGTTTTCGCTTAACTGTTCTGTGCCATTTGTCATTTTTGTCTCCTTTTTCTTTGCTTTCTTCAATATTTTTCAGGCTCTCTCTCTGTCCAGATTTAATTCATTCTTACTATCCATTCTTTAATTTCCTTCATCTACCTGTGGCTTTTCATCTTTTCCTCACCCTTGTTCTCCCCATGCCCCTTTCTCTTATGCTCCAGTCTTTCTCTATTCCCCTTTTCCATCCAGCAACTCTGCTTTCTCTCCCCATCCTTCCAGTGTCTCCCCTATTTCTTTCTGCATTCTTCCATCCAGCGTCTTCCCTCTTTCTCTCCCCATCCTTCCATCTGTTTTTCCCCCTCTCTCTCTCCCCATCCTTCCATCTGTTTTTCCCCCTCTCTCTCTCCCCATCCTTCCATCTGTTTTCCCCCTCTCTCTCCCCATCCTTCCATCTGTTTTCCCTCTCTCTTTCCCCATCCTTCCATCTGTTTTCCCTCTCTCTTTCCCCATCCTTCCATCTGTTTTCCCCTCTCTCCCCAATCCTTCCATCTGTTTTTCCCTCTCTCTCCCCATCCTTCCATCTGTTTTTCCCTCTCTCTCCCCATCCTTCCATCTGTTTTCCCCTCTCTCTCCCCAATCCTTCCCTCTGTTGTTTTCCCTCTCTCTCTCTCTCCCCAATCCTTTCCTCTGTTGTTTTCCCTCTCTCTTTCTCTCTCTCCTCTCTCCCCAATCCTTCCCTCTGTTGTTTTTCCTCTTTCTCGCTCCCCAATCCTTCCCTCTGTTGTTTTCCCTCTCTCTCTCTTCCCAATCCTTCCCGCTGTTGGTTTCCCTCTCTCTCTCTCCCCAATCCTTCCCTCTGTTGTTTTCCCTCTTTCTCTCTCTCCCCAATCCTTCCCTCTGTTGTTTTCCCTCTTTCTCTCTCTCCCCAATCTTTCCTTCTGTTGGTTTCCCTCTCCCTGCCAAGTTTCCCGCGAGCGGCGCGAAATCGTGACGCACACGGCACCAGCCCCTATTTCCGGCCGCTGCTGCTTCTCCTGTTGAGCAGCAGCGGCCGCTACACAAAGAAAAAGAAGATTAAAAAAAAAATTGAAACCTGGCTGAAACGCGGCACCCCGGCACTGTAGACAGCCATTAGGCATTGGCTGTTGCCCCGCAGCCGCTCCTCCTCTTGCCTCTACGTCACTGCCCCTGGAGGAAGACCCCGGAGGAACGCAGTGACGTAGAGGCAAGAGGAGGAGCGGCTGCGGGGCAACAGCCAATGCCTAATGGCTGTCTGCAATCAGGGTTGCCAGGTGGAAAATTTTTTTCCCACCCAAACGAGCCCAAATCCAGCCCAAAACCCGGCCAAAGTCAAACCCCGCCCTGACACCCCCACCCCTGCGTCATCACCCTGCCCCCGCCGTCATCACCCCGCCCCCGCCGTCATCAACCCCGCCCCCGCCATCATCGGCCCCGCCTCCCCCGTCATCGGCCCCCGCCCAGAACATCACTAACCCCGCCCAAAACGTCACTAACCCCGCCCCCCGCGGCCAAAAAAACCGCTTTAAAAACCGCCCAAAAGACCCAAAAGAAGCCCAAAAAACCGCAACCCACCGCGGGCAAAATTTTCCCACGGCGGGTCGCGGAAAAACCGCCCAATTGGGTGGTAAAAACCGCCCACCTGGCAACACTGTCTGCAATGCCGGGGCGCCGCGTTTCAGCCAGGTTTGAATTTTTAAAAAAAATCTTTTTCTTTGTGTAGCGGCCGCTGCTGCTCAACAAGAGAAGCAGCAGCGGCCGGAAATGGGGGCTGGCACTGCGTGCGGGACATGGACTCACGGGGCGGGGGGGAGCAAAAAAAAAAAGGTGCCGGTACGCCGTACCGTTGCGTACCGGCACAAAAAAAGCACTGTGCCTATATCACAAAATAAAACAGTGTAAAAGTAAAATCAAGAAGCAAACCTTGCGCAGAAAAAGCTTATTCTAGCTCTGCTTAGCATCACATTTTATTAATGAAGCTAAGTCTCTTGACCAGACAGAATTGGTTATTTTGCTGACCAGGATATTTCTTGGAAATTTGGTGGCCCAACAGTTCTCAATGTCTCCGTGCCTGTAACAGAATAGGGCCCAACTTGTCCAGCTGAGCTAATTACTGAGCTGAATCCAGCAGGCCCAAAGTCCGGGATCAGGTCTTAAGGTGCTCGGACTGAGTGCTGACACAGTGGAGAAGACCCAGCTGGCCGAGCCACGGCAATGGCGGCTGATTTTTCTGTGTGGTTGGCGGAGCACTGAGGGGGGGAGGGGGGGTTTCAAGGCAAGACAGGCACCATGAAACTGGGTGAGAGCAGACGCGGAACACTGCAGCCAACAATCACCGATAAGATGTCCACAGAGCAGCTGAGACTGAAAAGTAAAGTCGCACTCCTGACTTCCTGACTGAGCACTGCACTGAAACAATTAAGTAAGGAGGAATCGAGCTGCTGTGTTTGCTGCCAGCCAGCTGCCTGAATGCACGTGGCTGAGACGCGGCTAAACTAAAAGGCTGTGCACTGCAGGCTAACCGGCGCCTAGAAGACCAGCTTTGATTGGAGGATCAGGACAAACTGGGTGGGCCTGAGCAAAGATTGGGTGGGCATGGGCCCATCCAGGCCCACCCGTAGCTACGCCCCTGGCAGAGTACAGAAGAAAATGCATTTCTGTTACTTTTACCAGTATGGTTGGCATGGTAGTGACTTGACAATCAGGGCCTGATTACTAAGGCACGCTAGCGTTTTTAGCACGTGCTAAAATTTAGTGCACGCTATCGCTAGAGACACCTATATATTTCTATGGGTGGCTCTAGCATTAGCTTGCCCTAATTTTTAGCATGTGCTAAAAACGATAGCGTGCCTACAGTGCGACTTAGAAAACAGGGTCCTCAGTGTTTAAGCATGGGTGGCTAGGGCCTGCACAGAGTGGTTAGGTACAGCTCTGGCCACCTTGCTGGGCAGACTGGATAGGCCTTTATCTGCTATTATTTACTGTGTTACTGTGCCTGTTGAGGAGGTCTGTCCAGCCATCTATATGCATCGGTATGATTGCAAATGTGCAAGGAAATCAGGCCCTGATACTCAAAGATGAGCAGAGCAGCGGCAAAATCAGTGCTGCAGGAGTCCTAACCAATGCAGCATAAAATAAATAATTAAAAGAACCCATAGCAGCAAAATATTGAGGAGTGGCCTAGTGGTTAGAGCACCAGCCTTACAGTCCAGAGGTGGCCAGTTCAAATCCCACAGCTGCTCCTTGTGAGCAAGTCACTTAACCCTCCATTGTCTCAGGTACAAACTTAGATTGTGAGCTCTCCTGGGACAGAGAAATATCCAGTGTACCTGAATGTAGCTCACCTTGAGCTACTACTGAAAAAGGTGTGAGCAAAATCCAAATAAATAAATTTAGGGCCCTGTTACTAAGGTGTGCTAGCATTTTTATCGTGTGCTAAAAATTAGCACGCGCTAACCGTCTAGATGCCCATAGGAATATTATGGGCATCTACGCGGTTAGCACACACTAATGCTTAGCGTGTGCTAAAAATGCTAATGTGCCTCTGGTGCAGCTTAGTAAACAGGGCCCTTAGTGTGATGTTGGGACCCAATTCCTTTTGGCAGACAAAGGGAGGGGAAGCTATAGCCATGGCAAAGAAATGAGTAAAGTGCTTGTACCTTTGATGTGCTCTCCTGGTCTATGTCTATATAGGGTAAGAGTAGTGCATTTTATATTCTGCCTTTCTGTATACAACCAAAGCAGTTTACATTTTGCAGGTCATTTCTCTGACCCTACTGGGCTCACAATGAAGCTTTTTTTTTTTTTTGTACCTGGGGCAATGGAAGGTTAAGTGACTTGGCCAGGGTTACAAGGAGCCATAGTGGGAATCAAACCCATTTCCCCTAGTTTTCAGCCCACTGCACTAACCACTAAACTGCTTCTGCTTTACCCTTGGAGCGTCCTAAGCTTGAAATGTGCCCTGTGTGACCTCCCCCCCCCCCCCCCAGGGCTCTCATCTTGGCCACTGCATCACAGCCAAGCAGGGGAAACAATGGACAGGGTGCACATAGATTGCTACAGCCCTGCTTTACCTTTATCTCTCTCTTCTCACACACTGACTGACTAACTCTGCCCCTAATGATGTTTAGGCATATCGTAAAGCACTCTGTTGAGAAAGAGCCCCCAATCCTTGAGGTGAGGATAACAGTTTGCAAATGGAGGTCGCAGAGATTAGTATCTCATAGGAAGTCATGAACACATACATGATTTGATTTCAAAGTCGAGCAAGAGTGCCATCTAGTGGGTTAAAATGGAATTTAGGAAACCTTAAAAACGAATCATGATACCAAAAGGTAACCTGTATCTTTAAAAAAAAAAAAAAAAAATCACAACAAAACCCAAAACTATAACTAGATAAATGTAGGAAGATATATATCTTTAGTGACTACTGGTTTGTAAATAACTAAACATTCACCACAGTAGAGACAGTTCACTTTGTCAAAAGAATCAATAATATATAACCTATGTTCAGCTTCCTCATCCAACCACAGAAAATGTGTGTATCCAGGGCTGTGCCAACACAGTAAGCGGGGTAAGCAACGCAGGGGGGCGCCGACCTCTGGAGGGCACCTACCGTTTCCTGAGGTCAGCTCACTTGCAAAATGTATTACCTGAAGCTGTGATTCTCCTCTCTCCCCTGCCCTCCCCTCCCCTCTTCGACCGCAGTGCTCACTGAGGCAGGCAGGCTCTGCTGAAGTTGTTTGAAAGAATACAACCAGTGCTATTTATGCCTTTGGTGTGGGACGAACTCCTCATTCAGGGTGAGCTTGAACAACATTCAAATTAAAGAGAACAGCCAGGTTTTGGAGGGAGGTGTGCTGACGGGGGACCCCAACCCCCGTCAGCAGAAGTCCTGTGCTGGCCTTCAAGGCATTGCTTCTTCAATGATTTTGTGTCCAAGTTGCATCTGACATCAGACGCACGCAGAGGAACTTGAACCGAAGATCATTGAAGAAGCAACGGCGCGAAGGCCAGCACAGGACACAGCACACTCCGCGTGTTTCCCTACTCCTCCCCTTGCTTTGGTATCAGCTGTCACTGACGTCAGTGCGTGCCTGCCTAGCAGACCACCTCCGAGGGAGGCACGGTCCCAGGCACATCCTGTTGGAGGTGAGAATTATTATATAGGATTATTTGCGATCAAGTATTCGCAAGAAGGCTTGTAAGCCTTGCCATGATTGCTATTGAGAATGATATATGTGCCCAGTTAGATATCAAAGATTTAATTACTAATTTCGTGAACATGAAAGCACGAAAAGCTAAGTGGTTGTAAACCCTCTATTTGTTCAGCAATCCCACAAAGATGCACTCCATCTTTCAGCTCCTATTCCTTTGCATCTTGTGCCACACGGGGGGGGGGGGGGGGGGGGGGTCGCCAACTGCAGGAGGGCACCAGAGACCCTAGGCACGGCCCTGTGTGTATCAATGGAAAATGAGAAACACAAGTTCTCTTTCCAAATCAAAATCATTGTACTAAACATTGAAGTAGTTCAAATATAGGAATTCCATTTGTTGGAATTTGAAAACAATATGAAATCTTTTGGAACCAGCAGGCACAATCTAGTACAGAAGCATTCTGCATCTCAGAACGTAGAGAGCCATAGCTGGAACCAAAGACATGCACCAAGGAATAAACTGGACAGACCAGAGGGGTTCTTCGGTCCTTATGTGCTGTCTTTTTCTATCTCACTGTATGTTTTTATGATTGACCCTCATTTGTGGCTTCTCAGATCTCCAATGGTGCCTCTGCATGGTCTAACTTCTCCATTGTAGGAATTACAGAGACAGAGGAGAGGGTGACAGATAAGAACCAGCTGGTCCATTCAGCTTGCCCATTTATACTAGGCAGTGGCGTACCTAGCATACTTGATACCCGGCGCCGACCTTTTTTAACCCCCCCCCCCCCCCCCATGAAAAATTTATTTTTAGCAATAATCATGAAATGAGATAAATGGTCAGAAAAGAAACAGACAAATGCAATTTAAATAAATAAATATTAGATTGTGCCGCAGGGCCTAATTACCTGGCTGGAAGTAGAACTGAAGTGATGTGATCCAAGATTCTTCTGCTCTGCCGAGTCCCGGCGATAGACTGGTGGCCGGCAGGGGTGGAGGAGTACACTAGCAGCCAGTGCAGGAAGTTTCCGAAGCTGAAGGAAGCAGAGGGCACTAGCTCGCGGCTGCAATGAAGAGGGCAGTCGGGCCATGAACTGGGATGGAGAAAGGAGCGAGGAGCCAGAAACACCCTGGGCCGGAGGAGACGCTACTACAGCAGGAAGGCCGCAACCACAAGGTGGCACTGATGCGCAGGGTGCCGCAGGGGGAGGAAGGCGTCATGTTGTCATGAGAGAGAGGAGCGCTGGGAGGAGACAAGAGCCACGGAGGTGTAAAGCACACGCCGCCACGCCGGTGCAGCGTTAGGGGAAGGCACTGGGCAGGCCAGAGGCCAAATGACAGATGGAGAGCAAACAAGAAACACCCCCATTGGTTTACACCCTGGGCGGTCCGCCCCCACCGCCCCGCCCTCGGTATGTCACTGGTACTAGGGATGGACAGCCAGAAAATGTTTGTTTGTGCTGTTTCCCATGTTGTTTTTGGGAAATTTTGTTTTATTTGTGTTTATCAGGCTGTTTTGTCATTTGACAGTTTCTAATAATAGTGGCACTCTTGGAAATAGCATGTACTATATGGAAAGAAGGCACTCATATGCGATGGTTTAAGCATACGTGGAGTTTTCCACTGTTGGGAAAGAAGGCAATTCTTTCTGAAATAGTGCATATTCTTCCATATAGTGCACAGTATTTCCAGAGAGTGTGCAATATTACTGGCTAATGACAAAACACAAACTGTTTTCTTTGTTCTGCTTGTTTTCATTTGGTAAAGAATGGAACATCATTTCCTTTGTCATTGCAAACAACAGCCTGTCCCTACTGTAGTTAGGCTCTGGAACTCTTTGCTGCTGCAAAAAGTACAAAGACCAGGGGGACACTCAATGAAATTACATGGAAATATTTTTAAAACATATAGGAGGAAATATTGTTTCACTTGAAAAATAGTTAAGATGTGGAGCTCGTTGCCGGAGGAAGTGGTGACAGTGGATAACATATCTGGGTTTTTAAAAGGTATGGACAAGTTCCTGGAGGAAAGGTCTATACTCTGTTACTGAGATGGACATGGGGTAGGCGCTACTTGTCCTTGGATTAGTAGCATGGAATGTTGCTACTAATTGGGTTTCTGCCAGGTACTTGTGATCTGGAATAGCCATTTTGGAAGCAGGATACTGGGCTAGATGGACCATTGGTATGACTGAGTATGGCTATTCTTATGTTCTTAAGTGGTAAAAGCTGGGTTTGAAAAAGATTTGGACACAATCCTGGAGGAAAAGTCCATAAATCATTATGTTAGAAACAGATATGGGGATAGATGGCCCCTTGGCCTGACCCAGTACACAGTTCTTATGTTATTTATGTTGTACTTTATGGATCCTGGCAGACAGAATCTCAGCAAGCAGCAGGCTGTGCTTGACTTTTTATTTATCTTGGCTGTCTGCTTCTCCTGACTACGCTAAGCTATACATAGAAAAGGCTGTCTCTTATGTGTCTCTGTACAGTCCTGTGTACATCTTGTAGCACGATAAGATTGTTTCTTAATAATAGTAGTAGTTAGGATCCTGTACTGATTTTCTGTGTCAGCCACACTTACTATTCTTGATAATTTTAGCCATTTTCAACGTGTTGCCTAGAAATTTGGTTTTAGACATGTGCTGGGTAATTTTATGAAAGGTTGCCTATGTGTGGAAGGCAACATGTAAAGACACAGAGCCCCATTTTATATGAAACACAGCCATTGGAAGACAGGCTGAGACATGCTCAATTCCGGTGGTAGTTTATAAAAGGATCTGCCGAAGTAGAGCCACAGAAGTTCACATGTATTGGCCAGCATGTGGAGTCGGAGCAGCCATTTTACAAATATATATTTGAAAAAAAAATTAACAGCGCAGACCGAGCAACTTTCATAGGGAGGTGTAGGGATTTAATGGAAATGGCAATTTCACAACATCCAGGTGTAGGTGGCTGATGGTGCTTGCACCCCTTCCCCTTTTGCCGTAAGTTTTCCGTGCAAATAATTTGAGTTCATCTAGCTTGCTGCCCCATTTTACAAACCTATATATGTAAGTGCCTCCAATTAAGTAGTGAGGCAGCAATTTTAAGGTCATCTGCACCTAAATATGAGACTCGCAAAAATGTATGTACAAGAACTTATAGCAAGTCTCAAACTTAGGTGCAAAAGAACTGCATTTTTATCACCTGACATTTCACCACACACAGAGAACTACATGTTTTCAAATTATATGCAAGGAAAATGTGTGCTGCAAATTAAGCAAGGACCAGGTAAGTATTAATTATTTATTTCTTTTACAACATTTCTATTCTGCACAACCTTTACAATTCTATTGAACCATTTGTGAGGTTTTGGAGGTTTGGAGGCTTTCTACACTAGGTTTTTCCCTGTGCCAGAGACCTAGACTAGGAGTCCCTCACTCAAGATGTGTGGGCTGGGGTACCTTTGGACCTGTGGGTCTGCAACTTGTGAATCCTATCTCCAATGATCTTCAGCTTGGGTCCCCATCTTGATTTTTTAACCATTCCTATTAACTTCTGTTGAAAGCTTTACTTCACCTCATAGGTGAGGTAACATTTCATCTCTAATCAGAAAGTGAAAAAGTATGCTAATCTTTAGCATATGCAGGCGATTAGCATGCAGTTACACGATAATTGTGCTAAGGGATTAATAAAACACTTTGCTTCCCATCTAGCACTGACTTTTGTGTGCTATGATACTTGCTGAATCAGTAGTAATCGTATTGTATATAAAATCAGCGTTAAATTCAAAGTAATTTATTTCATTGAGTTGTAAGTTTTTTCCCCAGGGCAATGAGGGGAAGTGACTTCACTAAAGTCACAACCGGAACATCAGTGGGGAAAGTGGAATTTGAACCCTGGCTCCCCTTCATCTCAGCCCACTCCTCTAGCCAGTAGGCCTCCTGCATAAAATGTTTGTTGTTTTAAATGTGACAGTTTGATTCTTGAGTACAGCTTTGGTCATTAGCCTAACCAGTCCATGCTGTACAGCTTCCCTTGCTGCTGGGATGAGGGAAGGAGCCCTAGCCATGACATAATGGCACCACCTAGTGGCCAGATTCATGGAGCAAATGCTCAGATTCCAGACAGTGCTGCTCAGTGGCGTAGCCAAGGGTGAGCCTGGATGGGCCTAGGCCCACCCACTTTGGGCTCAGGCCCACACCAATAGCAGCACACCTATGATATGGCTGGCAGGGATCCCGAGCCCCACTAGCCGAAAACTCCCAACAACTGTCCCTCCTGCATACCAGCCTTCCCTCTGATGTATTCCCGCCTATGCAGAAACAGGAAGTTGCATCAGAGGGAAGACTGTGGGCCAACATGAGCAGTGTGCATTAGTTGCTGCTCGCTGTTGGTGAAAATCTGCTATTTAAAAGGTATGCGGGGTAGGGGGATGTTTGAGAGACCATATGACATGCAGGCAAGACAGTGAGAGACAAAATCACTTGTGGGACAGGGCGGGTTCTGCCACACCCATCTTGGGCCCAGGCCCACCCAAATGTGGGTGTCTGGCTACGCCCCTGGTGCTGCTGTCTGTGCCCCTGGCCAAGGACTGATGCTGCCATAGCTGGACTACATGGGCAGGGCCGCAGAGAGACGGAGCCGGGCCCGGTGCAAGGCCGCCGCTGGACCTCCCCCCAGGATCATCACCACCCGCCTCCACCCCCCCCCAAAATCATTGCTGCCATCACCCCCAATCGCTGCTTGCCACTGTCCCCCATCACTACTGCTGTCGCCAACCCCCTGATCGCTGCTGCCTCCACCCTACCCTCCCCAATTGTTGCTGCTGCCCGTCTGCCGCAATTGTTAAGTAGCTTGACTGGCAGGGATCCCAAGGCCCCACCAGCAGAAGAGATCGTCCTCCAGCGCTGATCTTCGTTCTGCCGCGTGGCCTTCCCCTGCGGCTGCTTTTCCCCTCAGGCTGTCTGCCCTCTCTCTCCCTTTCATCTAGCATCTGCTATCTCTGCCCCTTCCATCCACCATCTGCCCCTGTTTGCCCGCTCTCTCTCCCCTTTCCAACTACTGTCTGCTCTCTCTCTCCCTTTCATCCAGAGTTTACTCTTTCTCTCTGCTCCTTCCATCCACCATTGCCCTCCCTCTCCCATCCATCCAGGGTCTGCCCTCCCTCTCCCTTCCATCCAGGATCTGCCCCCCCCCCCACTCTCTCTGCCCCCTCTTTTTAGCCCCCAGTTCCAGTCCCCTTATCCCACCAGTCCCCAGTTTCAGCCCCTGCCCTTTTCTCCCACCACCAGTGGGAAAGGGAAATGGGACTTGATATACCGCCTTTCTGAGGTTTTTGCAACTACATTCAAAGCGGTTTATTTATTTTTTGTACATTTGTACCCCGTGCTTTCCCACTCATGGCAGGCTCAATACGGCTATTCAGGTACTTATTTGTACCAGGGGCAATGGAGGGTTAAGTGACTTGCCCAGAGTCACAAGGAGCTGCAGTGGGAATCCTGAGATTCAGCCCCAGCCACTTTCTCTCTGTCCCCTTTTCAGTCCCCAGACCCCAGTTTCAGCCCCTGCCCCTTTTCAGCCCCCAGTTCCAGTACTAGCCCCCTTATCCCACCTACCTTTTCAGCCCCCAGTTCCAGTCCCCTTCTTCCACCTGTCTTGCATTATGACCCCTCTTTTCAGCCCCAGCCCCATTTTCCTCATCTGCCCCCCCCTTTTCAGCCCCAGACCCGTTCTCCCACCTGCCCTGCCCCAGACATGGTCCCCATTCTCCTTCCTGTCCCTTCTCAGACCCTAGCTCCAGCCCCCTTCTCCCATCTGAGCCCCCCCCCACCAGTCTCCACCTGCCTACCCTCAGCTCCCTCGACAGCCCCCTTCTGTCTGTCACCCGGCCCCCTGTATTTAAAAAAAAATCTCTCTATCGACAGAGCCACCGTGTAGCACCTCAAGTCTGCGTGAAACAAGCAGATCGCCTCGGGCCCAGCCTTCCCTCACTGTGTCCCGCCCTCGCGGAAATAGGAAGTTACATCAGAGGAGAGCGGGACACAGTGAGGGAAGGCCGTGCCCAAGGCAATCTACTTCTTTCAAGCAGACGTGAGGCGCTGCGCTGCCGATTGAGAGATTTGTTTTTTAAATGCAGGGGCGTATAGCTCCCACTGTGCCATTGCTCTGAGGAAAGGAAGAGGGAGAGAGACCCCGGCGCCAGGCCCCCAGGGAGGTCCGGGCCCAGGGAATTTTGCCCCCCCCCCCGCCCGCTCTCTTGGCGGCCCTGTACACAGGAGGGGGCGGAGTTTAAGAACTGTTGAAAAATCCAAGCTCATGGTACCATTGCCCTTCAGAGACCATTACTGATTAAGCTAGAGCTAAAAAAATGCCAGACCAAAAAAAAAAACCTACTTATGCAGAAAGGTCAAAATAATCTACCCCAGAGCAATTAAAAGCTTTTCTTGATTTAAAAAAATTAAATAATGTTGGAAGTAGTAATATAGGTTAGGTAATCACACGAAGCCTTTATGTCTATACTAGTAAAAGAGGCCCGTTCCCCCCTCCACCCCCTCCTCATCACCCCTCTTCTAGCCCCCTCCTCATCACCCCTCCTCCCCCCTTATCACCCCCTCCTACTCCCCCCTCACTCCCTCCCCATCCTCACCCCCTCCTCCCCTTCCTCCTTTCTCCCTCCCCCTCCTCCTCCCCCGACCCCCTCTCATCCCCTCCTCCCACCTCCTCTACCCCCTCCCCCCTCTACCCCTCCCCCCTCATCTCAGGACCCCCCTGTCATCTCAGGACCCCCTCTCGTCACAATCATGGCCTTCTTTCCAAGCACCCTTCCTTCTCGAATGTAAAATGGGAAAGATCAAATACAAAATGGCGCCTCTCACTTTTACCGGCGAAAGCGCGATGTCTTAAAACCCTGCCCCTCCTCCTGCAAGACCCCATAACTGTAGCTCCTCTTAACTTAGTTCCATTTCTATGTAACCATTTCATCAATCATTAACTGGGGCTTGCCTTCGTTTACCCTATCCCGCCAATTACCATACCCAAAAGCAACATCCGTTTTTGTTTTCAGCCACTCAAAGCTCGAGGAAGTCTGACTTAATATAGGATACCCAATCCAATTTTTCCACTAAAGTCCCACCAATCGTAAGTCGAGCCTTTCTTACCTGCGCCCTTTTTGGCCTATGAACATTTGTGGAGTGAAGTAACCAATGGAAATCCCAGTCTCAAGCCGCCAATCAGGGTTTCCGAAAGCACCTTCGGCATAGTAATGGCCCAATCAGATTTCGAGAAGTACTGCTCCAGTTCAACAGCTTGTTATTTCGTTTATTGCTTGCAATTCTGTGCGAGTGGGGAGGTAGGCGAGTAAGTGAACTTTTGTTGATTTCTTTTCTAAAATGATTTGGCTGGTGGTTGGTGTTGACAAGCGATGCGCCGCCAGCTACTTGAGGGTGCGTAGCTTTGGCGCCCTGGCTGACAGCAGCTTACTTTGTTACTGGAGTTTAAAGGTATGTCGTGGTGTAGGCAATTGAATGGCAAGCAGCTGCAACTCCAGCACTTCTTTCAGTAAGCAAGAGAAAAGTAAAGCTTGGGTTGTTTACCCTGAAGGGGGCGCCCTGTTAAAAATGCCTGCGAGTTTCTGGTGACTGGGGGGGGGGGGGGTGTGGTGGAGGATAGGAGGGAGGGAGTTACCGTTGCTCTGCTGCTGCGTCTTAAGTTTTTTTAATCGCTGCCATCGGGAGGGAATGGAGATGGTGGTGCGAACTCGTAGCGCCCGTGCTTGAGACCCGTCGCGGTTTCCCAGGCAACAAGGTGACATCACCAGAAGGCTTCAGACATTACGAACCAGACTTCAACTTCCTGGCAGCTTCAGAACATTGGAGGTGCAAATTATTATAGTAGATTTGGTATTACTTATGAATAATCTCCTATGATCTAGTCACGCCCCCTAATTAATGGTGGTCTAAGAAAGTTGACTTTATTTTGATTCATGATGTTTCTTCTATTTGCTTTGGCTTCTACTGTGTTTCTGAATGGCAAGTGTATGGCTTGTAAAAAGTTTTGTAAAATTATTATAAATAAATAATAATAATACCAATAATAAAAATATGCCATCTGGGCAATGCTAAAGTTTGGATCCTCATTGTCTGTAGCAGGCTGGCAATATGGACACCATACATTACTTAACTATTATTACTATACAATGCACATATAAATATGAGACATTATGAGGTTTTATTGTAAAAATTCATTCTCCAAGGACAAGCATTTATTCTCGCAAGTGGGTGACACCGACCCAGGTCGACCAGTCCGGGACTTATAAAAAGGAAAAGTAGAGCTTTGTGGAATGCGAGACTTGCTCCACCGCACATGTGCGTGTGCCTTCCTGCCCATCACATGAACGCAGTCTCCTCAGTTCTTTTTCTTCTGTGGTGTGGAGAGGGTGTGTTTTTTTTATCGTGTCCTCACACTACTTTGTCCAAAGAGCTTTTTCTTGCCTATTGGTGATTTTTTTTTCATCCAAAATTGTGTTCCCAGTAGTAGAACCCCCTTTTTGTCTTTTCCTTATTTGTTTAGTTGATTTTGCCTGGTTTTAAGTTTCCTTTCTTTTTTGTCATCATTCGGCCGTTTTTAGGCCTTGACTTCAGCTGGGAATTTTCTATTTATTTTTTGACGTGCCTTGCCACTTTTTCAGGCACCATTGCTTCATTTAATTTAGCAAAGGAAGTTTTTCCTTTCATGTCCACGAAGTACTGGATCTGGTGCAATCAGACAATCTCTGGGAAGGGCACCCATTTTTGGTGTCTACAGTGTCTTGGGCCCAACCATAGACCCACTAACTGTGTTCTATGTCTTCGCATAAAGAAGGGGACCCAGATTTACAGCAAGGCTCAGCGAGAGAAGATTTTTGGATCCAAGTCCGGTTCCTCAACATCGGCATCGGCATCAAGGTCAGAGGCGTCGGCATCGACTTCGAGCATCGCACCAGCATCGGGAGCATCGGTAAGCATGGCTTCTGCTAGACCCTTAGACACTGGGAGCAGTGACGCATTGAGTGGGTCTCCACTTGTCTCAAGGCCTGAGACGATGTGTAGAATCGACCTCATCCTCATCAGCACTGAGTTGCCTCAGTGACACACGTCTGGCAAAGACCAATAAGCATCGTCATCGGTCGCTCTCAACGCATGATGCTAGGAGCTCTGGGGCACTGAAGAATTTAGCACCCGAGAAGCGTTGGTACTTTTCCTCAGATGAGTCCTATGGAATTCCCTCTGAACCCTCCCCTTCACCTGAAAGGAGAAAGTCTCCTCTGGAGAGCCTTTCATTCCCTTTTGTTAAGGAAATTGCTGATGTTATTCCCTTTCCTTTGGAAGTGGAGTACGAGCCCGTGGCCAAGATGTTTGAGGTCTTGGACTACACATCTTCTCCTAGGGAGTCTTTGATTGTCCCTCTCCATGAGGTTCTCCATAAAGTCCTCGTTAGGAACTGGGAGTCCCCTCTGTTGGTCCTGGCCATGCCCAAGAAGATCGATACCCAGTATCCACAGTGCACCTGGTTTTTATAATCCTCAATTGCCTCACAATTCCATGGTGGTGGAATCTGCTCTCAAAAGAGCCAGGAATTCCAGGGACTATGCCTTGGCATCCCCAGGTAGAGATACTAGAACCCTGGATTCTTTTGGGAGGAAGATGTACCAGGCGTCAATGCTCATCTCCCAAATTCAATAATTCCAGCTCTTCATGAGCATTCACTTGTGAAACTCGGTGCGCAACCTGGCTGAGACATTCCCTCTGGAGCAAGCTGAGTCACTTGATCAGTTGGTCAAGCAGCAGAAGGCGTGTCAAAAGTTCTTTTGCGAGGGGCACGTACGACAATTTGATGTGGCATCCAGGATCTCTTCTTAGAGTATAGCAATGCACAGACTCTCATGGCTGCGTGTTTCTTACTTGGAATGTTCTGTTCAGCAGAAGTTGGCAGATGCCCCATGCCAAGGGGATAACCTTTTTGGAGAGATGGTTGAGGAGGTCGCTGACCAAATCAACATACTGATACTATTTCTTCTCTCTCACGCCGGGCGCCTTCTGCATCTACCTCCTCAGCTAGGAGGACTTTTGGCAAACCAAGGAGGAGTACCTATTACTATCAGAGTCATAGGTCCAACCCCCAGGCTCAGCCCCAACGTGCTCATTCACATCAACAGTGTGCACCTAAGGCCCCTTCTGCTCCCCAGTCAAAGCAAGGGACAAGTTTTTGACTGGCTCCAGCAGAGCATAGCAGCAGTAAAAGTGTTTGTCCCAGATGACTTGCTGGTCGGGGGAAGGCTGAAGTTTTTCCATGAAAGGTGGTCCCTTATAACCTCCGACCAGTGGATTCTTCAAATTGTCCATCTCGGATATGCACTCAATTGGTATCAAAAAACCTCCAAATTGCCATCCAAGAGCTCATTCATTCTGCACAGGCAGGTACTTGCAGAGGAACTCTCAGCCCTTCTGAAGGCCCATGCGGTTGAGCTCATTCCACCAGGGGAGGAAAGGCAGGGATTCTATTCCAGGTACTTCCTTGTGCAGAAGAAAACAGGGGGGGATATATCCCATCCTAGACCTAAGGGCCCTGAACAAATTCCTAGTGTGAGAAAAGTTCAGGATGGTTTCCCTGGGCACCCTTCTCCCAATGTGTCACGCTCTGGAGAGGTGAGCTCTTGGGCTATCTCCAAAGAGTAGAGACAAGCAGCCTAGAATGCCCTGAGGTCTTCACCTAACCAACCACTGTTCCCTGAGGGTTGAGCCCCTGGGTTCGGGCTGCCAGTTGGACTTCTCAATGGAGGGTAGGCAGCAGGAGATGGACCAGGCGGGGGGGTCAGGTCATGCAGCTAGCTGTAGAATGAGATACCATGTGTGGGTCAGGTCAGGCAACAAGCAGTAGAAGGTTAGGTACTAGGCATGGGTCAGGTCAGGAGACAAGCAGAGAGGTCTGATTCCAGGCATGGATCAGATCAGGAGACAAACAGAGAGGTCTGATTCTAGGTGTGGGTCAGCTCAGGAGACAAGCAGAGAAGGTCAGGTGAAGGAGATTCAGAGATAGCAACCCATAGGAAACCAGAGTATCTGGAGCCGTTGCTGTAGCCCAGACTGAAAGGCGAGGGCTGCTAAATTAGGGCCCAGAAGCATGGTGCACCCTGCCCGGGAGGCTGAAGACCCGTGGTGGACAGCTCTGTGGCAGGTACGTGACACAATGATTCAGAAAAATGATTGGCTATGCTCTCTGGACATAATGGATGTATATATTCGCATCCCGATACTTCCAGCCCATTGGTAGTATCTTTGATTTCAGCTGGGAACACATCACTTTCAGTACTGCTTGTTGCCTTTTGGCCTCGCATCAGCTCCCTGGGTCTTCACTAAATGTCTAGCGGTATTTGCATCATTGCTATGCAGACTAGGAGTCCATGTGCACCACTATCTCGGCAATTGACTGGTGAAGAGCACCTCTTCAGATGAATCTCAGGAGTCCATGCGAATGACTGTTCGGGTGCTCGAGCTACTAGGGTTCATTTTAAACTACTTTAAGTCTCATCTTTACCCTGTCCAGCGATTGGAATTCATAACAGCCCTGCTCGATAAACAGAAAGTTCGAGCCTACCTTTGCTCTCACTTCCATGATTTGAGCCTCTCAGCAGGTTACAGCTTGGCAGATATTGAGATTGTTCGGCCACAAGGCTTCCACAGTGTATGTTACACCCATGACATGCCTTCATATGAGATCAGCTCAATGGACCATGGCTTCTCAGTGGCATTAAGCCACGGGGAGCCTGGAAGATGTCATCCGAGTGTCCCCAGAGCTTGTACGCTCTCTTCAGTGGTGGACCATTTGATCCAGTATGACTCTGGGACTTCCATTCCAAATTCCTCAGCAATAAAAAGTGCTGACAATGGATGCATCTCTCCTGGGATGGGGAGCTCAAGTAGATGGGCTTCTCACCCAAGGTGTTTGGTTCACTCAGGAAACAAATCTTCAGATCAATCACCTGGAGCTCTGGGCAATCTAGAACACTCTAACGGCTTTCAGAGATCGGATGTCTCATTAAATTGTACTCATACAAACAGACAATCAGGTTGCAATGTATTACACCAATAAGCGGGGGGCACTGGATCACACCCTCTGTGTCAGGAGGCCATCCGGATGTGGCACTGTGCTCGCCAACACAGCATGTTCCTTCGAGCCACTTATCTGGCGGACAAAAGCAATACCCTGGCAGACAGACTGAGCAAGATAATGCAACCACATGAGTGGTCTCTCAATATGGGCATAACCTGTAAGATCTTCCGAGTATGGGGCACCCCCTCTGTCGATCGTTTTGCCACTCAGCTCAACCACAAATGCCCTCAGTTCTGTTCCAGGCTTCAGGCCCACAACAGACTAGCATCAGATGCCTTCTTCCTCAATTGGGGGACAGGTCTTCTGTATGCGTATCCTCCCATACCTCTAGTGGGGAAAACTTTGCTGAAACGACCATGGAACCATGATTCTCATCATCACAATACTGGCCACGGCAGATATGGTTCCCTCTTCTTCTGGTGTTATCCTCTGAAGAACCATGGATATTGGAGTATTTTCCAACCCTCATCATGCAGAATGAGGGGTCTCTTCTACATCCCAGCTTCCAGTCTCTGGCTCTCCCTGCTTGGATGTTGAGAGCTTAGAATTCACTTCCTTGGGTCTTTTGGAGGGTGTATCACGGGTCTTACTGTCTTCCAGGAAAGACTCCACTAATAGGTGATATTCTTTCAAATAGAGGAGATTTGCTGTCTGGTGTGAGAGGAAGGCCCTAGATCCCCTTGCTTGCCTTACATAGACCCTGCTTGAATACCTTCTACACCTATCAGAGTCTGGTCTCAAGTCCAACTCCGTAAGGGTTCACCTTAGTGCAATTAGTGCTTATCATCAGCATGTAGAAGGTAAGCCCATCTCTGGAAAGACTCTAGTTGTTCACTTTATGAGAGGTTTGCTTTTGTCAACGCCTCCTGTCAAACCTCAGTGCAATTAGTGCTTATCATCGGCAGTGTAGAGTGTAAGCCTATCTCTGGACAGCCTTTAGTTGTTTGCTTCATGAGAAGTTTGCTATTCTCAAAGCCCCCTGTCAAACGTCCAGCAGTGTCATAGGATCTCAACGTCATTCTCACCAAGCTGATGAAAGCTTCTTTCAAGCCACTGAATTCCTGCCATCTGAAGTACTTGACCTGGAAGTTTCTTTTCTTGATGGCTGTTACTTCAGCTCACAGAGTCAGTGAGATTCAAGCCTTAGTGGTGGATACACCTTATACTAAGTTTCATCACGACCCCATAAATATTGTACGGTCAAGACTTGTTATTTCCAGATGTCTCATCACAAAGTTTGGTTAACATTGCAGCAATATTTGGAATCAAATTCTACTAGTTAGCCATCTGAACACAATGTTATGATCTCCCTTTCCCCTTTCTTCCCTTTCTTAATTTTCCCCTCTGTCCTTAGTTTTTCCCTTTAAGTTATCATTTCTTTTTATACAACTTCCTTTTTTGTTTACCTGTCGTATACTTACTTCGAATTTATGAACTTTGACAGTAATCTAGTTATATGTTTGTTTCATATGGTTCTTCTAATGGAATGGAAGTTATACTATATTTTGTAATGCATTGGGATGGATGTTGTATTTAAAACTAATAAAAAATAATGAATTAGTTTCATCACAACAGAGTAGTCCTCTGCACGCACCCTAAGTTCTTACCGAAGGTGGTGTCAGAATTCCATATTGTGACAAGGCTACAGCCCAGAGGTACAAAATGAAACAACAAAATCCTGAACTACGTCTCCCAGAATGCATTGCCCATCCCAGCAAAGGGAGCCCCAGGGATAGACAAGATGGGTATATACCAACTCTGACCACAAGAGGGAGGGAGAAGGAAGAAGCCCAGTTCCCTGGCTCCGTAATCAATACATGATGCCTCCCACCTGTAGAGGGAAGGGTGGGGTGAGAAGAAGGTGGAGGCAGGGCCGGTCTTAGCAAGTGCGGGGCCCTATGCAGACCAATTTGGTGGGGCCCCATCCTAGCCCCGCCCCCAGCCCAAGCTAAACTTGTACAGAAAAACTGATTGAAATAATAAGCACAATGCTATCATGAACCCCCCCCCCCAGAAATTATTCAGTTCAAGTCCACTACAATTAGTAGTTCCAATTCTCATAACCCCGGGGGGGGGGGGGGGGGGGTCAGAGGTGCGGACACACAATCTCTCCACTGCAAAACACTATACACAAACTTGTGCAAAAACACACTCATAACCTTACCAAATCATAACAGCACTAATTCCAAGGACAGGACGAGCTACAACCTTATGCGTGGAAAGACAGCACTGTAATTACACCAGGCTCTAAAACACCAATACACTACCTCGTGAAAAAAACAAAACAAAAAGGGTGCAAATGCTACATGCTAGCAGGATACTGCACCTTGATTACACATGAAAAACACACGACACAACAGATATGAAGGCAAAACTGGAAAGTTACTTCAAGAAGTCAGACTCAGCATGCAGCAATACTAGAAAAATTGAAACTTACATGCAAAATATCACAGATGCACATTTCCAAAAGCTGACATATTCCAATTAATACATTCTGAATAAAATACTTTTTTCTACCTTTGTTGTCTGATCATTTGTTTTTTTCTATTCGCTTTGGTCCCAGTGTCTTCTGTTTTATGCAGTGTCTTCTTTCCATTTGATATTTTTTCTCTCACCATGTCCACCATCCTCCTGTGTCCTTATGTGTCCTGTCTACCATCTCCATGTGCATCTCCTTCCTTTGTCTTTCCTTCCCTCCATTCCTGCCCAACATTTCTCCTCTCTCCCCTGCCCTCCATGTCCAGCAATTTCTCCTCTCTCCCTGAGCCCTGCCCTCCCATCCATGCTCCTCTCCCCTGCCCCCTCCATTCATCATCCCTATCCAGCAATTCCCCTCTCTCCCTGAGTCCCCTCCCATCCATGCTCCTCTCCCCTGCCCCCTCCATTCCATTCATCATCCCTATCCAGCAATTCCCCTCTCTCCCTGAGCCCCCTCCCATCCATGCTCCTCTCCCCTGCCCCCTCCATTCCATTCATCATCCCTATCCAGCCATTCTCATCTCTCCCTGAGCCCCCTCCCATCCATGCTCCTCTCCCCTGCCCCCTCCATTCCATTCATCATCCCTATCCAGCCATTCCCATCTCTCCCTGAGCCCCCTCCCATCCATACTCCTCTCCCCTGCCCCCTCCATTCATCATCCCTATCCAGCCATTCCCATCTCTCCCTGAGCCCTCTCCCATCCATGCTCCTCTCCCCTGCCCTCTCCATTCCATTCATCATCCCTATCCAGCAATTCCCCTCTCTCCCTGAGCCCCCTCCCATCCATGCTCCTCTCCCCTGCCCCCTCCATTCATCATCCCTATCCAGCCATTACCCTCTCTCCCTGAGCCCCCTCCCATCCATGCTCCTCTCCCCTGCCCCCTCCATTCATCATCCCTATCCAGCCATTCCCATCTCTCCCTGAGCCCTCTCCCATCCATGCTCCTCTCCCCTGCCCTCTCCATTCCATTCATCATACCAATCCAGCAATTCCCCTCTCTCCCTGAGCCCCCTCCCATCCATGCTCCTCTCCCCTGCCCCCTCCATTCCATTCATCATCCCTATCCAGCAATTCCCCTCTCTCCCTGAGCCCCCTCCCATCCATGCTCCTCTCCCCTGCCCCCTCCATTCCATTCATCATCCCTATCCAGCAATTCCCCTCTCTCCCTGAGCCCCCTCCCATCCATGCTCCTCTCCCCTGCCCCCTCCATTCATCATCCCTATCCAGCCATTACCCTCTCTCCCTGAGGCCTGGCATCCATGTCCAGGTCCTCTCTCCCTTACCCTCCCGCTCCCACGTTCAACTGCCTGCCTGCCCTGGTGCCCTCTTTTTCACCCCCCCCAACCAAGGATGGCTCTTCGTTTTTTTTTTTTTTTTTACTTTACCCGCCTCCATCGCCGGAATCCAAGCGTCACTAAAAGCGCTCCTCCTCTCCCGAGTCTCCCCGACGTCTCTAGCAGAACGCAACAGAACTGGAGCTCTTCCTGATTCGGGCGGGACACTGAGAATGAACGAATCAGGAAGAGCTCCAGTTCTGCTAGAGACGTCGGGGGGACTCGGGAGAGGAGGAGCGCTTTCAGTGACGCTCGGATTCCGGCGAGGCGGCGACGGAGGGTAGTTAAAAGGAAAATAAAGATCCTTGCGGCGGGAAGAGGTTGACTGAGGCGCGCCGCGCGGGGCCCCCCTAAGCGCGGGGCCCTATGCGGCCGCCTCGGTCGCCTCGGTCGCCTCGGCTTAAGACCGGCCCTGGGTGGAGGAGGGGGTTAAGGCTGCTGAGCAAGAGGCAGAAGGAGGATGGAATGGGAGCTGGAGAGCCCTGAGGAAGGTAGCCCCTAAAGGGGGAAAGCTCTGTGTTTAAAAGTTGTGATTTAAAACCTGTTGTAAGGAAGAAGCCTGTTTTGATTTGAACTGTTTGCTGTGGGGGAAGGGCAGAGGACTGGAAGAGTTATAAGCCTGGTTCCCCAGCTGCTCCTGTTTGTTGTGTAAGAACTGTGGGAGCTGGAAACCCTGGTTGGACAGGAGGGAACAATTTTGCTGCTTTTGATATGTACTTTAGGCCAGCACTGCTTGTGATACGTACTGTGAAAAGGAAGTATTTCCAAAGGGGACTATTGCAGCCCTCAGGAGAGGTCAGAGACTTTGGATTGCTGGGTGAGGGGCAGCACTACCCGGCCTGGGGCAGCCCTAACCCAGGGCTGGACTGAAGCTTTTGTTTGTAACTTGGAAACAAAATAAAAAGAAAAGAATATTTGAAAGTATCTGCTGGTGGCAATTTATGGGGCTTGGATTAATCCTGGGGAGGAGACTTCCATCCTCCCCCTACTGGCACAGCGGTCCCGTTTACAATATGAACCAGTTGATTGTCTTGCCAATATTTTTTCCCCAACCTCATGCCCATCCTGGCGAAAGCAGCTTGCACACCTTGGATTGCAAGAGAGAATTGGCCTACTACATGGAGCGGACCAGGCCCCACAGACAGTCTGCCCTACTTTTGTTTCTTTTGATCCCAACAGGATGAGGGTTGCCATCGGGAAATGCACCATTTCTAATTGGCAGGCAGATTGCATTTCCCCAGGCTGGGCTGGCCCTCGAGAGTCATGTCACGGCTCATAATGTCAGAGCCGTGGCTGCGTCGGTAGCCCACTTGAGGTCAGCCTCCATTAAAGAAATTTGCAAGGCTGCAATGTAGTCTTCAGTTCACACATTCACATTACACTACTGCCTTGTCAGGATATCCAACGCGACAGTCGGTTTGGGCGGACAGTGTTACAGAATCTGTTTGGGGTCTAGAATCCAACTCCACCCTCCTAGGTCCATTTTATTCTATTCCAGGCTGCACTCTCATTCAGATTGTATATAGTTTCAGGTTAATCTGCGTTATGTCCTTGCCATTGCGAAGCCCAGTTGACCAATGTTTGTTGCTTTTGGTGAGCCTGGATGCTGGGGATTCCCCACTTGTGAGAATAAATAAGCCTGCTTGTCCTCTGAGAAAGTGAAGGTATTTACCTGTAGCCGGTATTCTCCAAGAACAGCAGGATTTATATTCTCACAATCCCTCCCACCTCTCCTTGGAGTTGTCTCCTTTGTTGTTTTTATTTTATTTTTGCTGTAGTATTAAACTGAGGAGACCATTTTTGCGCAGTGGGCAGGAAGGCACGCGTGTATGCGTGGTAGAGCATGTCTCATGCTCCATAAAGCTCTACTTATACTTTTTATAAGTACTGGACCAGGCGATGCGAGTTGGTGTCACCCACCTGTGAGAATATAAAGCCTGCTGTCCTCAGAGAATACCCGCTACAGGAAAGTATCTTCGCTTTTCTGCATTATGTGGCTTTAGGAAAGAAGTATTCAGTAAGACCCTATGAAATTTTGGTTAACATAGTTTGCAACCTGAAATTCACTTACTATGCAGATAATAAACACAGAGCAAGAGAGACCGTTTCTTGTAGAAGGTCCATCACAGGAGTCGCATGTATCATACAGGGCTTGCACATAAATAGATCATCTTGAAGGAAAGTCTTGAGGGGATATCCAGCTTCTCCTTGCACGCCATGGGTCTTGCTATCAGGTTCTAGTGTCAGGCCAGGTTGACACTCAATGGGTTCTGAACTGGAACAGCTGGCACAGATTCTGTCACACTCTGCAAATATAGCCCATGTTTTTATTTTTACTATTAGATTTTGTATTGGTTAGACATGTTTATGTAGGCAATAATGAACTGAGGAAAGAATGAAATTGATTTCATGGGTATGACAACTGACAATCGAATCTCTGCAGGAAATGTGCCTTTAAAGATGGCTGTGTGTGTTCGTTGTAAGCAGAGGGGAAGACACTGCAAATGGTGATACTAAGTATGAGTACCTTCAAAGCCATCTTTTGTGATAAGATTTTGTGTTTAGGGCTGATTGGGATTACAAGTATGCAGTATTTATTTATTTTTTGTTACATTTGTACCCTGCACTTTCCCACTCATGGCAGGCTCAATGCAGCTTACATATACAGGTACTTATTTGTACCTGGGACAATGGAGGGTTAAGTGACTTGCCCAGAGTCACAAGGAGCTGCCTATGCCTGAAGTGGGAATCGAACTCAGTTCCTCAGGACCAGAGTCCACCACCCTAACCACTAGGCCACTCCTCCACTCAGATGTTTTTAATGGGAGTAATCGTTTGTGTGTGTCTAATTTTATTGATAGAGAGGGGCATTTTTGATATGATGTCTAAGCCTCACTTTAGACGTTTTGCAAAAAAGATTAAAAATCTGAATAAGAAATTCATTTTCCCAAAAGAAAAATGTCTATCTTTTGTTTTTGAAAATACTGTTTCTAACAAGGTTTTGTTCTTTGAACGTTTTGTTTTTGGTCCATTTTCAAATAAAACAAAACTTCTAAGTGAAAAACATAGAAAATCATGCCATTGGGATGTAGGAGGGGCCAGCATTTTTAGTAGACTGGTCTCCCAGACATCCCAGGAGATAAATGGGGCACCCTAGTGGACTTCAAGAACATGCTCCCAGGTACACATCTTACCGTTGCTCCCTTATCTTGTCTGCTGAGCCTCCTAAAACCCACTGCTCACAGCAGTACACAATAGCCCTTATGGATGAAGGAGGCACCTATATGTGGTTAGAGTGGGTTTCTGGTAAGTTTTGGAGGACCACAAATGTGACAGGTAGAGAGGGATAGGGACCAGAGTCCCCCACACCATGGTGCACTGCACTGACCACTTCACTACTCCAGGGACCAGCATGCTGCTCTAATAGACCTGGCTCTAACATCTGAGGCTGTCAAAGAGGTTGCTAAATCATATTTGTATTCATATTTGTGGGGGGTGGGAAGGGGTCAGTGATCACTGGGAACCCTTTTGTGCCTTATTTGTTATAAAAACAGGTCTAGCTCAAAACATCTTAGTTTTAGTCCTGGACGGGTTTGTTTTGTTCCATTATGGCTGAAAAATGTCAATGTGTTAGGAACGCTCAAAACCCGCCTTTAACACACCCCTGACATGCCCCCTTGTGATTTGAACACACTTCTGACGGATTTCATAGAAAATGTCTAATAATTGGTTTTGAAAATACTAATTTGGATGTTTTGGTGAGAAAAACGTCCAAATGCAGATTTATGCCACTTTTTGGATGTTTTTCTCTTTTGAAAATGCGCTCCAGAGTCATCTAATTTTAAATTCTTTGACAGATATATTTGATAATCTTTTCTGCCCATTTTGGAGGTGAATTGCCTTTTTTAGAAGCCTTTTTTTAAGTATTAAAGGATATTTCAGAAGCATTTTTTGCATTGTACATGTGGAAGATATGTAATTTGAGTATTTGGGAGGATTCTATATATGGCACTGAACATTAGGCACTACTTTTCCATCAAATTTTTTGGCATGGAAAAGAGTTGTAACAGATGCAAGGTGCCAAAATGGGGCAGACATGACAGATCTGTGTGAAAACATATTTATGCTCCCATTTATAGAATAGCACCTAAGTGTTTCCATGCGGGTCTGCAAAGGGTGGATGGCCATGTGAGGAGCATGTGAAGATCAGGGACATTCCGTTAAAATGTGAGCAGTGTTATAGAATAGTGCTGATCCACACCCAACTTGCATGCCAGGATTTACACCTGGTTCGCCCAAAGTTGGGCGCGGATCCCAGCACTACATGCTATTCTATAAAGGGCACCAATTCCAGAACGTGTACTATAGATTACCATTCTGTGCCAATTTTCTTTTGTGCCAAATTTTGAGCGCCATTTACTAAATCTAGCCCTTTGTGAGTTTACGCATGTTTTTTTCCTACAGCCTTTTTGTTCAGTACCTAAAAATTGTATCTGTCTTGATTTTGGATAATTGCAGCTGTCTGGAACAATAAAAAGATGTTTACCTTTTATGTAATGTGTGCATACATGTAACTGATTACATTTTTAAGATATAATGCATGGGTGAAGCATTCACCAATTTCTCTTTCCAATTAGATTCTATAGACAAAAATTACGGTGTCTGACTGCGGGTGCACATAGAGGCCCTTTTAGTAAGCTGCGTAAGGTAATAATGAATGCCTAATGCAGCTTAAAATGGCATACTGTGGAATGCCTTCGCATATAAGTATTGCCACACTGGGACAGGCCAAAGGTCCATCAAGCCCAGCATCCAGTTTCCAACAGTGGCCAATCCAGATCACAAATACCTGGCAAGATCCTGAAAAAGTTTAATACATTTTATGCTTCTTATCCCAGAAATAAGCAGTGGATTTTCCCCAAGTCAATTTAATAATGGAAGCTGTCCAGACATTTTTTAAACCCCACTAAGCTAACCGCCTTTACCACATTCTCCGGCAACAAATTCCACAGTTTAATTACACGTTTTCTCCAATTTGTATTAAATTTACTACATTGTAGCTTCATCGCATGCCCCCTAGTCCTAGTATTTTTGGAAAGAGTAAACAAACGATTCACGTCTACCCATTCCATTCCACTCATTATTTTATAGACCTCTATCATATCTCCCCTCAGCCATCTTTTCTCCAAGCTGAAGAGCCTTAGCCACTTTAGCCTTTCCTCATAGAGAAGTCATCCCATCCCCTTTATCATTTTCATCGCCCTTCTTTGTATCTTTTCTAATTCCACTATATCTTTTTTGAAGTGCAGCGACCAGAATGTCTGCAGTAAGTACCAAATCAGCGTGTGTTAATTATGCACTAAAAAACTTTTTTGAGTGGGCATGTCAGGAGATGGAGAGTGGGCACTCCTGTGCTAAACAGTGCAGCTGCATTACCATGTGCTAACTGAAATACTGCGTGAGCCCTTACCACCTATAAAATGGGTAGCGGTAAGTGCACATGCAGTAATTTATTTACTGTAAATCTACTGACTCAATGTAACTTAATCAATGTTTCAATCTGCGGGGGCTATAAATGTCATCTAATTCATTCAATGATTGCCCAGCGCCTTCAGCTCACATAACAATGTAGTATCTTCCCTTATATCTTTTCCAAACCATGCATATACACATCCAATCTTTTTAGATTTAAATAGATTTAATTTAGCTAACGTAGCTAACAGACTTCAGTAGCACAATGAGTGCAACAGTGGCAATTCATTTGTCAAGAGACCCGATTGCTCTCAAATCTTGACAAGCCATTGGCTCTTCATAGGTCCACTCATAATTTCCTTCAATAATATTATTCATTCTTACATAAAGTGTTACTCATTTAAAATAACTAAATTAATTGGAACTTAGCTTTTTAGTAGTTATTTCTTATTGATTAACAGGACCAATGGTAAACAAGACCGACATGCGGTATGTTTCGTAGAAGCTGCGTCAGGGTCAGGTCCACTAGAAGTAAGGAAAAATACTCAAAATTAGAACTATAGCAATGTAACAATATCAAATACTCAATCCTCCCATATCTAATATAAAAAGCACTTACTATCAAGGACGCCATCCTCAAATCTTTACTCTAAGATGGCTCCAACATCCTTGAACTTTAAATAGTACTGCCCACGATTCCCACCAATCAGAGTGTTGTCTACCTGAACCTATCAAAACTCTGTAAATAAGTACGTCAAAGGAGAGATCCCCAATCTAATTGGTTGTTCAGACCTTGAGGAAATAAAGAATCTAGACTAAATATCCAGTGCTGCTCGTTAAAATTGAGAATTTTGGCAATGTCACCACCCTCCCTTCCCTCACAAACTGTGTTAATAATTCTCCACCGTAAATCAGATGTAGTATGAGCTTTATCTATCCAGTGCTGGACCAATGGAGCTGATACTGTCCGAGTGTGAATGCGAGACTTGTGTTCTTCTAGTCTCTGTTTTATCGGGTGTGATGACCGTCCCACATAGATTAAATCACATGGACAGAGAATCGCATACACCACACTAGCAGTTTCACATGTGGTGTTTACTCAGATTGAGATAGTCTTACTTCTGTTTGGGACAGTCCAGGTTTTACCAGTAATGGCTAAGGTACACCATTGACAGCGCATACATGCCTCCTGACTAGTCAGTTGAGATGGAGTATTGTAATCTAAATGTTTGTAAGAAAGGGTTTCACCTATAGTCCTACCTCGGCGATATGCCACTATAGGATGTTCCTAGAAACAAGCATGAATGGATAATATTTCTCAATATCTATGTATGTGAAGTAACAAACGTAGCACCCTTGTTATAGGGAAGTACTGCCATAAGTCTGTCTTCTGGATCCTTAGTGTTATATTGTAATAATAACTCTCTATTGGCAAATTTAGCTCTCCGGTAAGACCTTTTAATAACAGATTGTGGGTAACTCCTCTCCATCAAACGCTCTTTCAATTGTATAGCGTGTAATGACTTATTGGTAACCCTTTCTTCAGACGGTAAGAGTGGGAACTAGTAAAGTGTAATAAAGTATTTCTTGCTACTGGTTTATGGTATAGAGTGGTTTGGATTAAGGCATCATCTCGATAAATTACAATATCCAAGAATTTATTTACTGGCCATGCACTAATGGCAACATTAGCTCATGCACTATAGAAACAATGTATGGGTAGCTGATGAAATAATTGTACAAAATATCATTTAAATACAATCTTCAATTAGATTGAAATCTGCATTAGACATCCGCTAATATATTAATAATAGTGGGTGGAAAAAAATTAGCTGCTGGATTAACAGCATGAAAAAAACCCCATCAATAGCCACTTCAGAAAATATTTGTGACATCAGACTTTGATTATGTTTATATAATTTAGAAAGTTGTTAATTTTCACTGCATATGTAGACTGTTGCACTTATATACATGGTGTGTTTTTTGGTGAAGAGTTTTTAGCTCTGCAGGAGTTTCCTTGGAGCTCTTTGGAGGCTTTTTCCACCCAATATTGTTAATATATTAGTGGATGTCTAATACAGATTTCAATCTAATTGAGGATTGTTTTAAATCATATTTTGTGTAACATCAGCGCATGGCCATTAATATAAAAATAGAAAAAGGCCATTTTTACCACAGCTAAGACCACTTTTTACCACAGCTTGTTAAAAGGACCCCATACTTATTTAACTGTTTAATATGTTTTTATTTTTCTCTAATGTGTCTACTCTTTTTACCCCTGATACAGGCATGAGCCAAAACATAGCCACATTAAATTTTAAGATTTTATTGTGTTACTTTAACATTAGCTATGTATCTATGATTCAGTTTAAGGGCCCTGTTTACTAAGGCAGGTTAGTGTTTTTAGCACATGCTAAAATTTAGCACCCACTAACACTAGAGACACCCACATATTCCTATGAGTGTCTCTAGCATTAGTGCACACTCATTTTTAGCGTGTGCTTAAAATGATAGCGTCCCTACAGCGAGGCTTAGTAAACAGGGCCATTTCTTAATATCATAAATAGGTGTCTGGTTTTACTCTGATTTTGTCTTTCTGCCAATATACTATTCACTATAAAATAATTGAAGGACATATATGTGTATGTTTAATATATCACACTAGTGTCTGACATTTATTTTCATAATCTGTCGCCCTTTTCCTTTCTCATGCTTGTTCCTCTACATGAATGATCCATTTATTGAGTAGCAATGACTGAGCTGTATGGTCTTCTCTAAAAAATGAACTCCAAAATTATTGGTTGGCAATGTACAGCAGCAAACTATAACACTGAAAACAAATAGCTAAAGTTGACCCACTACAATAGAAAAAATATGTGAGAATAAAGCACGTTACACTAAAGGAAAGGAAAAAGCCTCAAAGAGCTCCAGACCAACAGATCTATAGAGGTAAAAGCGATCAAAATGATCTATTCCTCATCATTGGCTGAAAAAACCTTCCCAATGTCTGACTAAAATTTTTTGTGGGATTTACTATATAAATTTATTTATTTATAAATTTATTTATTTGTTACATTTGTATCCCACATTTTCCCACCTATTTGCAGGCTCAATGTGGCTTACATTGTACCGTGAAGGCGTTTGCTAACTCTGGTAGAGAAACAAATACAAAGTGAAGTTACAGTCGAATAAGGTTCATATGTTACAGACACATTGGGAATCATAGAGAAGGAGAGTTATATGGAGGGGCATAATTGAACGAAAACGTCTATCTCCATGGGCGTTTATCTCCGAGAACGGGTCCGTGAAGGGGCGGACCGAACCGTATTTTCGAAAAAAATAGACGTCCATGTTTTATTCGACAATTTGTGAGCTGGGCGTTTTTGTTTTTCAGTGATAATGGAAAATGAAAGCGCCCAGCTCAAAAACGAATAAATCCAAGGCATTTGTTCGTGGGAGGGGCCAGGATTCGTAGTGCACTGGACCCCTCACATGCCAGGACACCAACCGGGCACCCTAGGGGGCACTTTTACAAAAACAAAAAAAAAAAGGTAAAAGAGCTCCCAGATGCATAGCACCCTTCCCTTGTGTGTTGAGCCCCCCAAATCCCCCTCAAAACCCACTGCCCACAAGTCTACACCATTACTATAGCCCTAAGGGGTGAAGGGGGGCACCTACATGTGGGTACAGTGGGTTTGGGGGGGTTGGACGACTAAGCATTAAGCAGCACAATTGTAACAGGTAGGGGGGGATGGGCCTGGGTCCACCTGCCTGAAGTCCACTGCACCCCCTAACAACTGCTCCAGGGACCTGCATACTGCTGCCAGGGAGGTGGGTATGACATTTGAGGGTGAAAATAAAAAGTTGTGAAACATCATGTTTTGTGGTGGGAGGGGGTTAGTGACCACTGGGGGAGTCAGGGGAGGTCATCCCCGATTCCCTCTGGTGGTAATCTGGTCATTTAGGGCACTTTTGGGGCCTTATTCGTGAAAAAACAGGGTCCAGGAAAAGTGTCCTAAATTCTAGCTAAAAACGCATACTTTTTTCCCATTATCGGTGAAATGCGCCCATCTTTGTTCGGCAGATAACCACGCCCCAGTTCCGCCTTCGCCACACCTCTGACACGCCCCCATCAACTTTGTCCGCATCCGCGACGGAGTGCAGTTGAAAACGTCCAAAAATCGGCTTTCGATTATACCGCTTTATTCGTTTTTGTGAGATAAACGTCCATCTCCCGATTTAGGTCGGAACTTGGGCGTTTTTCTCGTTCGATTATAAGCAGGATAGTGTTCATTACGAGCTTTAGTTACATTGTGTTACAGGGTTCAGACACTTAAGTTGGGTCAGGAGGGTATGCCTTATTGAACAGGTTAGTCATTAGTAATTTCCGGAAGTTGAAGTAATGCTTTTGGTAATGCATTCCACAGTTGTGTACATATGTAGGAAAAGCTGGATGCATAAGTTGATTTGTATTTGAGTCCTTTACAGCTTGGGTAGTGGAGATTTAAGTATGTACATGTTGATACGACTGTGTTTCTGGTTGGTAGGTCTATGAGGTTGGTCATGTATCCTGGGGCTTCGCCATAAATAATTTTATGGACCAGAATGCAGATCTTGAAAGCAATACGTTGGGAGCCAGTGCAATTTTTCTCAGAGAAGTTTGGCGCTTTCCAATCGTGTTTTTCCAAATATGAGTCTGGCTGCTGTGTTTTGAGCAGTCTGAAGTTTTTTTATGAGCTACTCTTTGCATCCCGCATAGATTCCATTGCAGTAGTCAGCATGGCTTAGTACCATTGATTGTATCAGGTTGTGGAATGTTTCCCTCAGGAAGAATGGTTTCACGTGTTTAAGTTTCCACATTGAGTGGAACATTTTCTTGCTTGTAGAGTTCACTTGGCTCTCAAAGTAGCAATTAAGATTCAAAACGTGCAAAAGTACACATTTACTTAAAGTGTAAAATGCTGTCAATGTACACTGTTGTCAAAAGCAAACACAGCATAGAATACTAAGCTTCAAAAGCTCCGATAAGTCGTCTGTGCTGAAGTCATAGTTCCAGCTCTGAACAATCCCCCAGCAGCAAACTATGCCAAGTTAGCATAGCTAGGAATGCATTCTTCCCACTTTCTCAGGCTATTTACCCATATATTCCTAAAAATATGGTCTATAAATTCTTTTCCAATGGATCATGCCTCATTTGTGAATCACTGCTATTCTACTTAAAAGAAAATGATCAGTGAGCAATGAATTTCTAATGACATTTGGCTGTTCATCACCTGTCCAAATAGTCCTGTACACAGATGTTTAAAAGTAGCTTAGAATAAACAGACTGTTCAGTGTAATTTTTGTCACTGTTGTTTATACAGCTCTATAAAATTTTCCCGAGAGCAAGCAAATATTCTTCAGTGTACAAAATTTAAGTGTTTCACTATTGCTCCAGATATCTGATCCAATCTGTGGTGCTCTGTCTGCTGCCCTTGGACTGACCCTGTTTGGGGTCATAGCGGAAAACAGCAGCACAGTTTGTTCTTTCTTTGAGAAAAAAAAAAACCCACTGTGAGTTCCTTGGTAGCGCATTGTGCCAAGAAGAGCAAAGTTTCACACACTGTAGCTAAAACACTTAAGCACATGAAGTGCTGCTGGGCTATTTTGATAACTTCATAATCTAGTGTTCCTTCCCTGCTCAGATCAATCCATCTCTCCTGAACTTTTAAATTCTCTGCAGAATTCAGAGACATGAATAACATCAATCACTGCAGAAAACTTTGTCAGACAGAATCAAATATCTCCCAAACTAATTCTTGAGACTGCTGGAATGTCTTCTTAGCAGTATGAAAGAATATACCAGGGAATGTGACACATCTCCAAACATTCATTGGGCGTCTTTTACTAAGGCGCGCTCACGTTTTCAGCGCACACTAAAATGTGGGTGTGCTAAACATTAGAGACGCCCATAGAAATGCATTGGCATCTCTAATGTTTTGCGCGCCCACAATTTTAGGGTGTGCCAAAAACATGAGCGCACCTTACTAAAAGACGTCCATTGTTATTTAGCCCGAAATAGACATTCATAGCTTTATCTTATTAAGGAACCTTATTACTAAACTGTACTAAAAATGTAGGTTCTTTTGTACATTAATAGTTAACATGGAAATTTACATTAACTTTTACTATTATGGTTGATAGACCTTTTCTACTTTGGTTTATTGTAACCTAGACTTCCTATTGTGCTCTATTTTATAACTCCCCCTTTTCAATTTATTTTATATTGTAGATCAATTAGATAAGCAATTAAAGGTGAACTATGAACTAAGAGTCTCATCGGTGGGGATGTTGGGAACCAAGGAGATTAGATTGAGAACAGGAGATGGCATGATGTCAAAAAGCGGAACCCAATTAGGTTAATCTCCCTTTCCCTCTCCCCCACACAGCCATCATCCCAGTACATACTACTACTATTTATCATTTCTAAAGCACTACTAGACATACGCAGCGCTGTACACTTGAACATGAAGAGACATGAGCTTACAATCTAATTAGGACAGACAAACAGGACAAACGAGATAAGGGAATATTAAAGTGAGGATGATAAAATAAGGGTTCTGAACAAGTGAATAAGGGTTAGGAGTTAAAAGCAGCATCAAAAAGGTGGGCTGTTAGCTTAGATTTGAAGATGGCCAGAGATGGAGCTTAACACACTGGCGGAATATTAATAGTGCAGCAGAATTTTGAACAGATTGAAGAGGAGAGAGATGGCTAAGTGGGAGACCTGTGAGAAGCAAGTTGCAATAGTCTAAGCGAGAGGTGATAAGAGCGTGGATGAGGGTTTTGGTAGCGTTCTCAGAAAGGAAAGGGCGAATTTTGCTGATATTATAGAGAAAGAAATGACAGGTTTTAGTAGTCTGTTAAATATGTGCAGAGAAGGAGAGGGAAGAGTCGAAGATAACCCCGAGGTTACGAGCTGATGAGACAGGAAGGATGAGAGTGTTATCCATAGGGGCGTACCAGCACCTTTTTCCCCCGGTGAGTCCTGCACCCTTTCTCTCACTCCCCTACTTACTGTTTTTTTCTAGGACTCGGCAGCGCGAACGGTGCAGGCAGTGATTAAGAGAGGCTGGCAGCGTCGGAGCTTCCCTCTGCGAGTCCCACCTATACAGAAACAAGAAGTTGAATCAAAGTAGGTGGAACTCGCAGAGGGAAGCTCTGACGTTGCCAGCCTCTCTCAATTGCTGCCTGCACCATTCTCACTGCAGAGTCTGACACTGGCAGCCTTTCTTTATTGCTTTGTAGAAGGCAGGCAGTGGGTGGAGAAGGAGGACAGGTTGGGGAAAGAAGAATCGATAGAAGGAGAGGGCAGGGGAGAGAGGAGAATCGCTGGGCATCGATGTAAGGGGAGGGCAGGGGCGAGAGGAGAATCACTGGACATGGATGGGAGGGGAGGGCAGGAGAGAGAGGAGACATACTGGGCATGAATGGGAGGGGAGGTCAGGGAAGAGAGATTCGCTGGACATGGATGGAAGGAGAGGGCAGGGGAGAGGAGAATCGTTGGACATGGATGAGAAAGGAGGGAAGGGAAGAGAGGAGAATCGCTGGACATGGATGGCAGGGGAGGACAGGGGACAGAGGAGAATCGCTGGACATGGGAGGGGAGGGCAGGGGAGAGAGGAGACATGCTGGACATGGATGGAGGGGAGGGAAGACAGGAAGGAGATGCACATGCATGGGAGGGAAGGGCATGGAAGAGAGGAGAAATGCTGGAAATGGATGGAGAGGAGAGCAGGAGATAGAGGAGAATTGCTGGACATGGATGGATGGAGGGGTTTGGGGGGAGAGAGGAGAAATGCTGGACTTGGATGGAGGGGATGGGAGAGAGAATTATTGCTTTATATGAATACAGGGGAGGGAAGAGAGGAGAAATGCTGGACATGGATGGAAGGGAGGAGAGAGGAAAAGTGCTGGACATGGATGGAGGGAAGGAAAGAAAAAAAAAAAAGAAGAAGATGCACATGGATGGAGATGAGGGAAAGGGAAGAGAGGCATGGATGGAGAAAATAGGCAAAAGCTGGATCCACGTTATACCTCCTCCAGTCAATTCCACAGAGGAGGACACAGCTTTTACTTATGGATGTAGGGCAAGAAATGAAGAAGAAAGAAGGAAAGTAAAGAAATAAATGGAAAGGAAGCCCTGGAAACTGAGTTAAGAGAACAGATAGAGAGCAGCAGAAACAGAGACTGGGACCAATATGGATAGAAAAACAAAGTCACCAGACAACAAAGGTAGAAAAATCATTTTATTTTCATTTTAGTGTTTGGAATATGTCCAATTTGAGAATTTACATCTGCTGTCTTATTTTGCACTGGGTATACTGGAGCTGTAATAGCTTACTACTACTACTATTTATCATTTCTTTAGCACTACAAGGCATACGCAGCGCTGTATACCATACACAGAAATGATTTATAATGAAAAAAAAATCACGTTATTTTTTTCTCCTATACTAGTATAATATTTTCAATGAGTCATGTTGTGGATGGGGAAGTAAGCATACCAGCACATTCATTTTTGTCCTGGCAAAGGTAGAGTTGAGGAATCCAACCCTTTCACTTGAAGCAGGTTTGCACTGGGAGAATTTGCATCAGCAGGTCCAATAAAAGTATATATCCTGTCCAAAACAGGTGCTACATTTTCAGGGTTTTCTAAGCCCATAGAAAATAGCACATATGGAGATCATGCCAAACTGTTTCCCATGAGGCAGATAAAGCATTATTTGCATATGGTAATCCCTCATTTATTCATGATAATGTGCTAATTTTAGTGTGTAAGAATCCTTTGTGGACTCTCACTAGGCCTGTATGCTTCTGCATTCAGGACCAAACCAAGTTAGAGTACATAGGGGATGTTTACCATTTGGTTACCAATATAAATGTGTCCCAAACATCAGTATGGAACGTAGATCATGAACAAATAATATTTTAATTTTTTAATCTTTTAATTTTGATATCTGGAGACCATCAGATCTAACTGCCTCACACAACCATCAGAACATATATTTGTTCTATCGCAATAAGCGAAATGGTGTGGTGCAAATCCTCATTGGCTCCTCCCATTATTCAACAGCATTCTTATATTATGTATATTGCTTCTATTTTTAATTCTATTTCCTTGTATAATCCACATATAACTCATGGAAAAGTTAATATTTATAAAGACACTTATCTTAAATGATAGCAGCTTAAAGATAGCAGAGATATCAGAGATATCAGGGAACCCCCGCCGACATGGCCAAGTTTCGCGTAAAGCTTTTTCAAGGAAGAGGCTCACTGAAATACAAAACGACCAAAATCAGCCAAAGATTTAAAATGTAACCATCTCCAGCATCAAAAGTTATTTTATAAAACATCTTACATCAACTTTATGTTAACATACCTTTCCATCCTGTAATCACTCCTACGTACAAAAGATGGCCGCGGCATTTTCAGGCGACCTCATTATTTAAATGAACCACAGCTGATCGTAAAAGTACTATGCCGATTGGCTGCTCAAAGAAACCCAACAGCCAGTAAAACTACAACAAGGACCACCAATCTATTTCTGCATTTAAACCAACCGGAAGTAATGTATTCAACTGGAATATCCACCTTTGTTCTTTCAAATTTAGTAAATGAGAAATATTACCACCCTCCCATCCCACATCCACTTGATCAATGATTCTCCATCTAAGGTCCGTTAGCAAATGACCATAATCGGACCAATGTTGAACCATGGGTGCAGATAATATTAAATTTTTAATACGCGATTTATGTTCATTCAAACGTATTTTAATAGGTCTGCTAGATCTTCCTACGTATATTTTATGACAAGGGCAAATGATTACATATACTACATTCTTAGAGAGACAATTAGTATTTGACTTGGCATAAATGGGTCAAATACTAATTGTCTCTCTAAGAATGTAGTATATGTAATCATTTGCCCTTGTCATAAAATATACGTAGGAAGATCTAGCAGACCTATTAAAATACGTTTGAATGGACATAAATCGCGTATTAAAAATTTAATATTATCTGCACCCATGGTTCAACATTGGTCCGATTATGGTCATTTGCTAACGGACCTTAGATGGAGAATCATTGATCAAGTGGATGTGGGATGGGAGGGTGGTAATATTTCTCATTTACTAAATTTGAAAGAACAAAGGTGGATATTCCAGTTGAATACATTACTTCCGGTTGGTTTAAATGCAGAAATAGATTGGTGGTCCTTGTTGTAGTTTTACTGGCTGTTGGGTTTCTTTGAGCAGCCAATCGGCATAGTACTTTTACGATCAGCTGTGGTTCATTTAAATAATGAGGTCGCCTGAAAATGCCGCGGCCATCTTTTGTACGTAGGAGTGATTACAGGATGGAAAGGTATGTTAACATAAAGTTGATGTAAGATGTTTTATAAAATAACTTTTGATGCTGGAGATGGTTACATTTTAAATCTTTGGCTGATTTGGTCGTTTTGTATTTCAGTGAGCCTCTTCCTTGAAAAAGCTTTACGCGAAACTTGGCCATGTCGGCGGGGGTTCCCTGATATCTCTGATATCTCTGCTATCTTTAAGCTGCTATCATTTAAGATAGGTGTCTTTATAAATATTAACTTTTCCATGAGTTATATGTGGATTATACAAGGAAATAGAATTAAAAATAGAAGCAATATACATAATATAAGAATGCTGTTGAATAATGGGAGGAGCCAATGAGGATTTGCACCACACCATTTCGCTTATTGCGATAGAACAAATATATGTTCTGATGGTTGTGTGAGGCAGTTAGATCTGATGGTCTCCAGATATCAAAATTAAAAGATTAAAAAATTAAAATATTATTTGTTCATGATCTACGTTCCATACTGATGTTTGGGACACATTTATATTGATGATTTACTAGTCCCCACATCTTCTTTTTTGGTGGTTTTTTGTGAAGAGTACCATTTGGTTACAGCATCCCCCTTCTGGAATGGCTATGTGGCATGGTGGACGATTTTCTGATAGAAACAAGGCTCAGCTCTTCGACCTAGTTGAGTTTATTTCTTGTGTGAAAACTCCTTAAGTTTTGAGTTTGATTCAAGTGTGAAGTGAATGTAAAATATAGAGGTTTTACTCATCCCTTCTGCCTATCAAATTAAGGAGTGGAGCGGCAGCTTGACTCACAAGCCTAAGGAACAAGGAGAAAGAAGCCCTACTTAGAAGCTGGACTATCAGAGGAGTTACTATCTTCCAGGTTATCCCTATTTGAAACAATCGTGTGGAAGTGGAACCCAGAAAGGAGAGACTGTGTGTTACATTCAGAAGGGAATAGGTTTGCCCCTGTGCACAGGAAACCTTTTGCTCCAGAGGACTGATGATTATTGAAAGGAATCACAGACAGATAAGGAAGAGCATGGACAATTATAGTGTTCATTACTATTCTGTACAACGTCATGACAGAATAGGGTTATCAACTTTATGACAAAGAAAAACCCAACACTTGGCCTTCCCTTGTCCCACCCCATGCCCTGCCCCATTGCCACACTCATTGTTGCACCTTTCCTCCGCCCCATCTTTCTATAACCAACTGTCCACATTAGGATTGCCATCTCAGAAGAAAAACTGCCACACGTAAGTATGCTCTATGTTTATTTCACAAACTTTACATTACAGAAACAGAGTTCCAGTAACTAAAACCCACATAAAGCAAACACATTTCAGACCTATATAGAAAACCTGTCATAATAAAGCAGCACTCTAGCAGCAAACCTGGCCAATGAAAAGCTGGCCAGTTAGCAATCCTAGGACAGAAAGACTACCTCAAAGCAGTAATTGTTTTGCACTTATCTTCAGGAAAGAGAGTTGGAGCACCTCATATCCGTCTCTGAGTTATTATGTGAAGGGACCTCTAGGCAGGAAGTCCTCAGTGTACACATTGATATAGTCCCTATACATGTTAGTTAAGATGTACTTTTAAGGGAGGGGTCTCCAAAAGGCCCCCACAGAACAAGGGAGGAGGGGAGATGAAGAGAAATCCCTCCCGAGAGAACCTGTTACCTTGGAGAAGAGTGCGTATATTGTAAGTGAATAGAAGGGGAGATGATCAGGAAGAAATTAGTGTTCTGTGGGGGCCTTTCAGACACTCCTCCCCTTAGAAATGCTTCTTAACTAACATATAGAGGGACTGTATCAATATCTACACTGTGGACTTCCTGCAAAGCATGCTGTTTTTAACACATACAAGATACCCATAATGTTAATTTTCATTACATAGATCTCATACTTTATGAAAATATTCAGTCTAACATGCGATTTTATTTGTGCAATATCCCTGTACCTCTCCAGATTATTTCAGTAAGAGGCCCTTTTACTAAAGGGCGTTAAGCCCTAACACATGCTTGGCGTGTGAAAAACATGTTACCATAATCTCCCGGATTCTATATAGTGTGACCGAAATTGCGCACACAAATCCGGTCATATTCTGGATTTGTGTGCGCAATTTAATTACTTAACAAGCCAATCAGTGCCGATAATTGCCACTTAACAAGCAATTATTGATACTAATTGCTTGTTGTCATTAATTAAAATTTACGCAGACAACTTGGCTAGGCGTATTCTGTAAAGCGGTGCTTGTAAATTCTAATGTGTGCTGCCAAGAGGGGGCATGGCCATGGGTGTGGAATGGGTGGACCATGGGCATTCTGAAAATCTACACTTAGGGTTATAGAATACACCTGCTCTGCTCCTAACTTAGGTGCCATTATTTACACCACGTTTTACTTGGTGTAAATGGATGCGCCTGGAGTTAGGTGCAGGCATGGCCACTAGACATATTCTATAAACCGTGCATACACCTAGGCAGAAAGATTTTTAGCACTGATTTTTCAGGCGCCATATATAGAATCTAGTCTAAAACGTGTTAAAGCATTTTACGGTATTTTGCCTGTTTGCATGCGCTAAGCATGCACTAACTATTTCTCAGAAATATTTTTTTAAGAAGGGGCATGGCATGGGTGGGGAATGAGCGTGGAAGCGTTAACCAGCTGGCACATTTGCATTACCACGCAGTAACTGGATAATGCTGAATTAATATGGGAGCGTGTAGCACCTCCTAAACAGTGAATCTTGACAGTGGTGTGTAGTGAAATCATTATGATTGTTTATTAACGTTATTAAAGATACATTTGCAGAGGGTAGTGAGTAGCAAAGTAAAAAAACCCATTAATAACATGCTTCAGTCACCAAATTAAAAAAATAGCATACTAGATTCAGAAACACAGAAAAGTATTAGCACAAGAATGACTTGAAACATACTCATTAATTTTATATTTTGGCCTGTGATTTCACCACGAAATCCTAATCCAAGTCCTGTTAAGTTTGTTTTTTGCAATCAATATCCATTCAACCAACAATGTTTTCATTAGAGGGTAATTTTTTATGAGGGCACTTAAGTAACTGGGCAGAATCTTTCGTATTTCTAATCTATTCTAGAAAGACACAGAGGGACCTACATGTCTTTATAGAATACTAGTACAAAATCCTGCAGAAAATGGATCTGGTGACTGAAAATACAGACATTTACACCTGCATGGAAGAAGGTTACAGCTGCCAACTGGATCTGGATTCATAGGACAGGTTTGATCTAATCCTGATTTTATCGCAATGCATGCTGGGACTTGTAGTCTTGCTGTTCTTAGCGCAATGGTTCCCAAACCTGCTCCTGGAGGCACCCCAGCCCTTCAGGTTTTAGGATATCCTCAATGAATTTTCACGAGAGAGATTTGCCTGCACTGCCTCCACTATATTTACCGCCAGCTGATTTTTACCACGAGCTAAAAACGCTAGCACAGCTTTGTAAAAGACCCCTTTAGAGAATGCAATGTGGAATCCAGAAATACTTGTCTCTGCATGCAACAGGGTAAATCCAGGACTGGATCAACCCTGTCTTGCAAATCTGAATCCAGTTGGCAGCTTTATAGAATGTGTAAATATCACCATGTAATGTACATACGTATTTTATAAAATATGTATATAAACTATTACTCCATTCATGCTGCACCCAGGTATGCCTACTTGCAGCATGCATACTTTTGGGCATGGCCTAATTTTATGAAAGACATTTTATGCACATATAAAGTTTATAAAATCAGCCATTCAAACACTTATGCTGCACAGCTATTAAAAAAAAACATGGAATGAAAGCTTGCAAGGTCTTCAATTTTAAATATATAAATGGCTAAGGAAAACGAACTACTTGTGCAGCTTTGTGAATCTGAACACATATCGCAGCGTTTGTAGCTACTGTCCTCAGCTGGATAGTACTGCAGAGAGCAATTAGCCAGACAGCCTCTGTTTTCAAGGCACAGGCCACCTGCATAGGAGAGGCATTTCATGCTGTCTTCATCAAAGGTCCAGCAAGAGCTATCACAAGCTTCACACAGGCGTTCACCATTTTCATAAGCTCTAGGTGAGAAAGAAACAGCATTCCAGAGGCATCAGAGGGGTAATTTCATAACACTTTTTCTGTGAGTAAGCCTGTTATAGAAAAAGGACTTCCTGCAGCAGGCACACAGAAAAAGTGTGCCTATATTACATAATCTGTTTGTAGGTGTTCCCAGAGGCATAATTTGGGTCATCAGTGCGGCTTCTCTGTTTATTGGGGGGGGGGGGGGGAGGGCACAAATGATAAGAAAGTCATGACAGTGCCTCTGTAATATTTAGGGTGTCCCCATGTCCAGCCCAAACTATGCCTGTAGTTTTGGTAAAGCAGAGGTAAAGGAGGGTTAAGATGAATAGTACTTTATTTAACATATGGTCTAATTCATGTGGTACCCCAGGGGTCCCCGTTGTCTCCTATATTATTTAATGTTTTTGTTCATTCACTAGGGATTTTGCTTGAGAATTAGGGTTACGCATCCTATAGCTACGCAGATGATATTATAGTCCTTATGCCTATAGGATCTAAGCTAGAGGACAGATCACTCAAAAATTCAAGCTGTATATAATTAATAGAATCTTGGATAATGAAGTATAAATTAAAGTTGAATACCAACTTCTTACTTATAGACGCTAAATCTACAGATATTCCTTGTTCTAACAGTATTGCACACACAAATTGTTAACTCTCTCTGATGATCAAAATGTTGGGATTATGGGTAGATAGCACCTTATATTTGCAACCTCAGATTAATCATCTTATTCAGAAATCTTTTCTACTCAAGAGAAAATTACATTTTATTTGTAAACATTTTGAAAATGAGAGCTTCAAATTGATACTCCAAGCACTAGTATTAACACAATTGGATTATTGTAATGTCTGTTATCTGGGTTGCTCTCGTCAACAGCTAAGAAAAATTCAAACAATTCAAAACACCACTGTTCACTTGATTTTCTCACGTGAAAATATGACAGGATATCCCAGTATTTTGTAAAACTTAACTGGTTGCCCTTAGAAGTGAGAATCTTATTCAAGCTTGCATGTTTTCTTTTTAAAATATTGCATGGTTCTGCACCATTTTATTTATATCAACACATGGCCTTTGCCAAGTCAATTAGAAATCATAGGTTTCATAATTCTAATTTAATCTGTTTTCTTTCTTCAAAGGATAAAAAGAGATTAAAGTTGTTGGAACACTCCTGGGCATTTCAATTTGCCAAACTTTGGAAAGATACTTCAGCTATTTTTCATAGTGCACACTCCTATTTAGACTTTAGGAAAAAGATCAAAACTTGGTTATTTAGAAAATTTGTACCATGTAATGCTTTGTAATTTCTGATCTATCTTTTCTTATGTACTGTATTGTACAGCTATCCTGGGGTATTGCTTCAACTCTCATACTGTTACCCATTTAGAACTGTGAGTTTATAGCGGCATATGACCATGTGTTATGTTATTACAGGCACGTGCTAAACACACATTTACACTTTTACTTATCATGAATAAGCCTATTTATTTTTCAGATCCGAAACTGCAACATTTCTATTCAGTAACATAGAACCATGTTTTGAAGCTGCTCCTACTCTCCCACCGCCACAAAAAAAAAAACCAGCAGCAAAATGACAGTTTCCCAGGTTTTTCCGTGAATTATTTCTGGAAACAGAAGCATATAGGACTAGATTCTATATATCGCACCGAGATTTCTGTGTGGAAATCAAAGTGTATTCTGTAAAATACACTTTAATTTAGGCATACTTTATAAAATAAGCAGAGTGCCGGTCTACGCAACTACATTTAGTTGCAATTAATTATGCCAAGTAAAACCTGGTATAAATCCAGACACCTAAATTAGATGTGGAGCGGGTGTATTCTATAACAACACAGATTTAAGAAATGCCCACAACCTGCCCATTCCATACCCATAACCATGCCCACTTTTCAACTATGCAACATATTTGCATGCACACGTTACTGAATACACTTAGCAAGTAGTGTGCGCAAATTCTAATTAATACCAATTAGTGCTTATAATAGATTGTTAACATCCAATCATCAGCGCTGATTAGCTTGTTAACTAATTAAGTTATGCACATTGTTATGGAATATGCTTCGATTCCCATGCGGATATCTCAGCACGATACATAGAATACCGGGGATAGGGCTTAGGTCTGTAATTTTGTATATAATATTATAAACCACTTTGGTTTTACTACAAAAAGGTGGAATATCAAATGTATTACCCTTACCTCTAATTCTATAGCAGTGCATCGATGCAACAGGTACTCTACAAAGAGAAAGGAAATGGGATTGGATTTGATATACTACCTTGCTGTGGTTACAATCAAGTTTCCAAATGTATTAAAATTTGATATACCACTCAAACAAAAATCTAGGTGGTTTACAACAATAAAATCCATAAAAGTTAGAAAAGAATGCCATCATTGACAGGAAAGCAATAGGAAAACAAAGAGAGAGGGAAAAACAATACATCAATCTTCAGGGACACACATATCAAATCCCAGAGGCTCCAAGGACATCACTCCTGAGTACAGTGAAACGAGGAAAGCAAAAGAGAAATCATGAACTAAAAGCAGTTGTAAACAAAAATGTTTTCAGCTGTTTCTTAAAAACAGATAGGGACTCTTCCTGGCGAACATTCAGAGGTAAGGTGTTCTAAAGCACAGATCCCAAGACTGTAAAAAGTCTATTCCTAAAAGTTTGGAGAGGTATCTCCTGAGGGGAGGGAACTACCAGAAGCTGCTGAGACGAAGACCTAAGGGTCTGAGTAGGAACATAAAGAGACCAAGAGGTCCAAAAGATATTGTGGACCACCAGTAGGGAGAACCTTATATATAAGATACAAAATCTTAAAAGTCATCTGAGAATTGATAGGAAGGAAGTCAGTGTGCCTCCTAGAGTAGCGATATCACATGGTCAAATCTCTTGGAACCAGTCAGCAACTAAATAGCCAATTTTTGGATTACCTGTATGTGGTTTATATACTATATGCAGGTTCTTATTTTGTTCCTGGGCAATGGAAGGTTAAGTGACTTGCCCAAAATCTCAAGAAGCTGTAGTGGGAATCAAACCAGGCTCCCCAGGTTCTAGGGCCACTGCACTAACCATCAGGCCAGTCCTGTAGAATACTAGCATAACAGGGAGTGGCCAAAATGGCAGCCTGAAGCTTGGCTGTGGTTTCTAGCATCTCTTACCTGATGTTTTTGCAAAGGTTTTCTCAAAGTTATGCCCCATACCAAAAGTAAAGGAGTGGAGGAGTGGCCTTGTGGTTAGGGTGGTGGACTTTGGTCCTGGGGAACTGAGGAACTGAGTTTGATTCCCACTTCAGGCACAGGCAGCTCCTTGTGACTCTGGGCAAGTCACTTAACCCTCCATTGCCCCATGTAAGCCGCATTGAGCCTGCCATGAGTGGGAAAGCGCGGGGTACAAATGTAACAAAAAAAAATTAAGGCTGTTCTCCCAGTCACCTGAACCTCCTATCCAGTACAGCAGACAATATCGCGGTACGCAGCCAAGACCCCCCACAATATAAGATGGAGAGTTGCACCCAGCTGTTGCTCAGGGCAAAGGAGAGCCTTCAGCCATTGGGCTAAATGTCACCTTGTCCCCTCTGGTGCTCATACCGCCACCACGTCCTGTTGTACAGATGGCAATGATGGGAGAGCCGTCTGCAGAAGTCGCTTAAGTGGAGACCCATGCTGGGGGTGATTCAGCCAATGGATTCAGCATTGAGGAAAGTAACTGCAAAAGTCAGTTGACAGCTTCAGCAATACCCAAGACTCTCATGGTGCCATTGCTGGAGAACATATGGAAGGTTCTCCAGAAATTGGATGCCTCAGTTGAGAAATTCACAAAGGAAGTGACTGCTTTTGTGAGTAAAACTGATGGTTTATCAAAACATTTGGATGGAACTAGAAAATAATTTTCTGAGCAGATATCCAGCATTAAGCATGAAGTTAAATCTTTGCAAGATGTATCCTTGAATATAATTAAGGATAACACTATACACCATAGAAACATTGAACAGATTGAGAACTATAACAGGAAATCTTTTTTGGCCTATGGCAGAAAGTATTAACTTTAGGGGCATCTTTTATGTTGGTCTACCCTTGTAAATGTTTAGTAAAATATATGGGTGTAAAATATACTTATGTTCAACCAGAGCAGTTAAGAGCCTTTCTGGATGTTAAGAAGATCGTAACTAGTGTGCTCCAAGCAAGTTATATAAGTACATAAGTATTGCCACACTGGGACAGACTAACCAGCTTATTTTCGAAAGAGAAAAACACCTATAGTGCCACCTACATAAGTACATAAGTAATGCCATACTGGGAAAAGACCAAGGGTCCATCGAGCCCAGCATCCTGTCCACGACAGCGGCCAATCCAGGCCAAGGGCACCTGGCAAGCTTCCCAAACGTACAAACATTCTATACATGTTATTCCTGGAGTTGTGGATGTTTCCCAAGTCCATTTAGTAGCGGTTTATGGACTTGTTCTTTAGGAAACCATCCAACCCCTTTTTAAACTCTGCTAAGCTAACCGCCTTCACCACTTTCTGCGGCAACGAATTCCAGAGTTAATTATACGTTGGGTGAAGAAAAATTTTCTCTGATTTGTTTTACGTTTACTACACTGTAGTTTCATCGCATGCCCCCTAGTCCTAGTATTTTTGGAAAGCGTGAACAGACGCTTCACATCCACCTGTTCCACACCACTCATTATTTTATATACCTCTATCATGTCTCCCCTCAGCCGTCTCTTCTCCAAGCTGAATAGCCCTAGCCTCTTTAATCTTTCTTCATAGGGAAGTCGTCCCATCCCCGCTTTCATTTTAGTCGCCCTTCGCTGCACCTTTTCCAATTCTACTATATCTTTCTTGAGATGCGGCGACCAGAATTGAACACAATACTCAAGGTGCGGTCACACCATGGAGCGATACAACGGCATTATAACATCCTCACACCTGTTTTCCATACCTTTCCTAATAATACCCAACATTCTATTCGCTTTCCTAGTCGCAGCAGCACACTGAGCAGAAGGTTTCAGCGTATTATCGACGACGACACCCAGATCCCTTTCTTGGTCCGTAACTCCTAACGTGGAACCTTGCATGACGTAGCTATAATTCGGGTTCTTTTTCCCACATGCATCACCTTGCACTTGCTCACATTACACATCATCTGCCATTTAGCCGCCAGTCTCCAGTCTCGTAAGGTCCTCTTGTAATTTTTCACAATCCTGTCGCGATTTAACAACTTTGAATAACTTTGTGTCATCAGCAAATTTAATTACCTCGCTAGTTACTCCCATCTCTAAATCATTTATAAATATATTAAAAAGCAGTGGTCCTAGCACAGACCCCTGAGGAACCCCACTAACTACCCTTCTCCATTGTGAATACTGCCCATTTAACCCCACTCTCTGTTTCCTATCTTTCAACCAGTTTTTAATCCACAATAGGACATTTCCTCCTATCCCATGACCCTCCAATTTCCTCTGTAGCCTTTCATGAGATAGACGTTTGTCTCGCAAAGGCGCCCAAATCGGTATAATCGAAAGCCGATTTTGGGCGTTTCCAACTGCACTCCGTCGCGGAAACTAATAAAGCTGATGGGGGCGTGTCGGAGGCGTGGTGGAGGCGGAACTGGGGCGTGGTTATCAGCCAAGGAGAGATGGGCGTCTTTAGCTGATAATCGAAAAAAAGGCGTTTTTACCGCGATTTTGGGTCACTTTTTTTGGACCCTTTTTTCACGAACAAAGTCCCAAAAAAGTGCCCCCACTGCCCAGATGACCACTGGAGGGAATCGGGGATGACCCTCCCCCGGACTCCCCCCAGGGTCACTAACCCCCTCCCACCAAAAAAAAACCCCACTTTAAAACTTTTTTTCCAGCCTCTATGCCAGCCTCAAATGCCGTACCCACCTCCATGACAGCAGAATGTGTTCGATCCTCTCACAGCCTTTCCTGGGTCAGATATGGCTCTCGGGTGCAGTACAGGGTCACATCAGCATTGCATTGTGGTGGGTGTAGGGTATAGGGCTCCGTGATTTCATTAGCTTGTGTTACAGTCTCACGATGTTGGTAGTTGGTAGGCTCTTCTCCCATGGTGCTTTTCCCCCTGCCTACTGGGTCAGAGTGTGCCCTGTTGTGTTTCCTGTTGTAGTCCATGCGGTAGTGGCCATTTTTGTAAGCCACTTTTAGTTCCCTTTCCTGTGTTAGCCACGTTAGACAACTTAGTTCTTCCCTTGAATGTGGCTGAAAGAGGGCATTGTACAGCATTCTGCCAGCTCTGACCTACTGCTCATCTCAGTACCAGGGAGACTCGTGCCAGTGGGGCACAACCTCTGATCTGCAGTTAACTGTGAGTAAAGGCGGTTATTCCAATAAAGGACATTTTCGGAGAGATTAGTCTTCAGGTGTCAACTGGTGTGCCAATGTTATATAGCAGCAACCAGTCCTAGAGGCCTCCGTGTATGCAGGTCCCTGGAGCACTTTTAGTGGGTACCGCAGTGCACTTCAGCCAGGTGGACCCAGGCCCACCCCCCCCACCTGTAACACTTGTGCTGGTAAATGGGAGGCCTCCAAAACCCACTGTACCCAACATTTAGGTGCCCCCTTCACCCTAAGAGCTATGGTAGTGTTGTACATTTGTGGGTAGTGGGTTTTGGGGGAGGGGGTTGGGAGCTCAGCACCCGTGGTAAGGGAGCTATGCATGTGGGAGCTTTTTCTGAAGTCCACCGCACTGACCTAGGGTGCCCAGTTGGTGTCCTGGCATATCAGGGGGGCCAGTGTACTACTAATCCTGGCCCCTCCCATGACCAAATGGCTCGGATTAGGACGTTTTTGAGCTGGGCGTTTTTAGTTTCCATTATCGCTAAAAAAAAACAAACACCCAGCTCAAAAACGTCCATTTTTTTCGAAAATTCAGTTCGGCCCGCCCTTTCACAGACCCGTTCTCGGAGATAAACGCCCATGGATATAGGCATTTCCATTCGATTATGCCCCTCCACAGGTCCATCAAGCCCAGCATCCTGTTTCCAACAGTTGCCAATCCAGGTCACAAATACCTGGTAAGATCCCCCCCTCACCCCCCCCCCCAAAAAAAAGTTCAATACATTTAATGCTGCTTATACCAGAAATGAGCAGTTGATTGATTTTCATAAGGGTGGGGGTTTATTTAATGTAAATAGCCTTTGTTATCATAACATTTTCTTCTTATTAAGTGATCTCTTTGCCTTTTTTTAGCTGCTCCCCCAGTTTTCTAGTGGTCTAAGAAGAAATTGATTATCTGTTTTAATTTCTTCATGTTGTTTTTCCTTCCATTTTTCTGTAACGAGTGGTTTAACTTGTATTTATATATAATAATACAAATAAAGTATTAAAAAAAAAATACTAGCATAACAGATTAAATATGTGCCTATAAATTAGGCATGAGCAATTATGACAGCCATTGTAAGTGTTCACCCCTAAATACCGGAGATGTACATGTAACTTATTCATTCTATAAGTTACACATGTGTAAGTCCTGATGATGCTCTTTCTAGACTGTCTGTTTGTATGTCTACCTCTCAGGGCCACCAAGAGCCAAAGCCAGACCTGGGGCAACAATCTTCAGGGGCCCGCTACGGCCACCTCCCCCTGCCTCAGCAGCGATCATGAGAGATTAATCTGCCGGCCATGGGTCCTTCTTCCTGCTGCATCCTGCCTCCTGTGAAGTACCTTCCTGTTTCTGTATAGGCAGAACATGGCAAAAAGAAGGACCCATGGCTGGCAGAGCAGTCTCTCTCGATCAGTGACGCTGGGCCCATGGAATCTTGCCCCCTTGACCCCCTTCTCTCTTTTTGGCCCTCCTACCTGTAAAATACACCCTATGTAAGATATGGACATATTTACAGGGTAACACATAGGGTCAAATTTTGGCATTTTCATGTGGATGTGCATACAAAACACACTTAAATGCCATTATTTCTAATAATTTGTGTGTGTACTTTGTGCATAAATGTTATCCCAGTGCGCGGCGGCGGCAGTCAAAACAGCAAACAGGATGCTAGGAATTATTAGGAGAGGGATGGTAAATAAGACCAAAAATATTATAATGCTTCTATATTGCTCCATGCTGTGACCTCACCTTGAGTATTGTGTTCAGTTCTGGTCGCCGTATCTCAAAAAAGATATAACGGAATTAGAAAAGGTTCAAAGAAGAGAGACCAAAATGATAAAGGGAATGGAACTGCTCCTGTATGAGGAAAGGCTAAAGAGGTTAGGGCTTTTCAGCTTGGAAAAGAGATAGCTGAGAGGGGATATGATTGAGATCTACAAAATCTTGAGTGATGTGGAGTGGGTGGAGGTGAATCGATTTTTCACTCATTCAAAAAGTACAAAGATCAGGGGACACTCAATGAAATTGCATGGAAATACTTTTAAAACAAATAGAAGGAAATATTTTTCACTCAAAGAATAGTTAAGCTCTGGAACTCATTGCTGGAGGATGTGGTAACAGAGGTTAACGTATCTGGGTTTAAAAAAGGTTTGGACAAGTTCCTGGAGGAAAAGTCCATAGTCTGTTATTGAAATGGACATGGAGGAAGCCACTGCTTGCCCTGGGATTGGTAGCACAGAATGGCACTACTAATTCAGTTTCTGCCAGGTACTTGTGACCTAGATTGTCTACTGCTGGAGGCAGGATAATGGGCTAGATGGACCATTGGTCTGATCCAGTATGGCTATTCCTATGTTTTATAGAATTACCCTCAAAAGCATTTACCAGGTCAAATGTGGCTAAAAGTTTCTCTCCTTAAATGCCTCTGAATGGGTTTGCAGGTTCCATAGCATGTCTACTTTTTGCCACAACCTAAAGAGAGTTTTCTGTTGATGTCTTTAGATCAGGGGAGTAAAATAAGCCACACAAAGTGATTTTTAGCTCCATATGCTCTATTTTGCCCCTTCTCAGCCACCCATATAAATAACAGGTGCAATGCACATGAACACTTTTAGCATTCATTTTCAAAAGGAAAAAAAACCACAGCATCTCTCTCCTTGATTACCACACCATAAAAGTACCCACTTAGTCTGACACTACACAATCTATTTTAAAACTGCCCCCATAATGACCTTAGAGTAGATGGGTAGTGGAGAGCAGTGTTTCTCAACCCAGTCCTCAGGGCACACCCCGCCAGTTGAATTTTAAGAATATCCATAATGAATATGCATAAGAGAGATTTGCATGTGCTGCCTTTTAAGTATGCAAATCTGTGTCCTGAATATGCATTGTGGCTATCCGTAAGGACTGGATTGAGAAGCACTGGCCTACTGGATAGAGCAGCAGGCTGAGAATGAGGGCAACTGGGGTTCAAATCCCACTGATGCTCTTTCTGACCTTGGGCAAGTCACCTAACCCCCCCCCCCCCTTAATACTCCAGGTACAATTACTGTGGATAATATTTCTGTGCTCCCCAAAGACTTACTACTATGCCTGAATGTAACTTCCTGAACCAATATGGGGGAAAAACATGAGTTAACTCCAAATAAATAATTCAGTTACTCATTTGTCACAGGAGAAAGGACAGTTACCAAGTCACACCCCAAAACTGAATATTTTCTTACCTGCTCAATTGTTATATTGGTTTTAACCTTGAACTATTTTACTGGCATCAACTCTGAAGTAGAGAGCTGCACGGCTTCCGTCCCCGCGGGGAATCCCGCGGAACCCGCAGGATTCCTCGGGGACGGAGGCCAGTTCCTGCGGGTTCCCACGGGGATGGAACCAGTTCTGTGGGCTTCTCGTAGGAAGTGTAAGCTGCACCTGCACCAGCCTCTCATCTACCGAATTACCCATTTATTTGAGTGCTGTCTCCTCCTCCTCTTCTTCCTTGCTTTAACAGCATAATGTGGAAAGTCTTCCATTAAGGAGGTGATAGAGTCACAAATGATGACGGAATTCAAAAAGGCATGGGATGAACACAGAGGATCTCTAATTAGAAAATGGCAGTTATATAAAAGCTAACCTTAAATGGCTGCATGTGTGTGGATATGTCAAGTGACACTTAGATGGCAACTCTGGCTGTGATGAACTAGAGCTGATACCTGGCAGACTTGTATGGTCTGTGTCTCATACATGGCAATCTGGTTTAGGATGGGCTGGAAAGGGCTTAGACAGCAACTTCAGTGGCTGGAACATGAGGACAGTGCTGGACAGACTTTTACGGTCTGTGTCCCACAAATGAGAACATGAATAGGCTGGAGTGGGCTTCGATGGCAACTCCAGCAGTTGGAACATAAGGATGGGGCCAGATAGACTTCTGTGGTCTTTGTTCCAGAAACACGAAAGAAAGACCATAATTAAGTATATAATATCACACTCGTTGATTTAATGATGAATTGATCATGAGTGTGACTATTGGCAGAGTGGATGGACAGTTCAGGTCTATTTGCTGTCACTTACTATGTTACTATTAATCCTCTTTGCTCCCAGGCTGGTGCACAGACCAGCTCTGACACAGGCACGAGAATCAGATGTCACCTGACCTACTGGCGCGTGCATGTGGCGACCTCTCAGCACACACTGCCAGTGAATCAGAGACAAATCTTACATGTGCGCACCAGAGTGTTCCAAGTTCCAACTTCCGTTCCTTCCTTGCCTACAGTGCTGTGGCTCAAATCCAGAGAGAGACTGAGGGAGCTGACTGGAACTTTCTTTTATGTACTATTAAATTCTTATGGGGATGGGTGGGGATGGGTTAAATTCTTGTGGGGACGGGTGGGGACGGGTTGGGATGGTTTAAATTTTTGCGGGGATGGGTGGGGACGGGTAAGATTCCAGCAGGGACGGGCGGGGATGGGTAAGATTTCTGTCCCCATGCAACTCTCTACTCTGAAGCCCAAGTGCATACAGTAATGCCAAAATGAATAAAAGAAAACATCCAAAGGCTTTGAGAAAGAGAATGTGAAAAAAAAGTTTGAAATAGGATACATTATAAAAATACCACTTTGCTTTTTTAATGTATTTTCAGTACAGCACTAGAGGCTGCAGAGAAGTCATATAAAGGTTAGAGCAGTAGAGAGAGAACCTGGGAAGCCAGGGTTCCAGTCTTGCTTTTCCACATCTGATGTAACCTGGTAAACTTCTTCCCTCACATACAAACGTAGGGGTCCTTTTACTAAGGTGTGCTGAAAAATGACTTGCGGTAGTGTAGGCTTGGGTTTTGGGCGCACCGAGCCATTTTTCAGCACACCTGTAAAAAAGGCTTTTTTAAATTTTTGACGAAAATGGACGTGCGACAAAGTCAAAATTTCCGCATTTCCATTTTGGGTGTAAGACCTTACCGCCAGCCATTGACCTAGCAGTAAAGACTCACGCGGTAACCGGGCGGTAATGACCTACATGCGTCAGATGCCACTTGGAGCGTGTCCAATACGTGCGTCCGAAAATAAAAATGATTTTTCAAATGCATGTATTGGTTGCACACCAAAAATGAAATTACCGCAAGAGCCACACGGTAGCCGGGCAGTATGTCCATTTGGTGCACATTGGGCGCATATAGACCGTGGCTTAGTAAAAGGGCTCCTTATAGATTAATTTTCTAACCTGCATGAATGTGAATTAACACATTCTATTTAACATAGGCCCTATTATTCCCAGTGGGGTATATTTACTAACTCCACTCACACAAGGAATCCGTAAGGTTTAAACCACCATAACAATCTAAACAAATTCTACATAAACACTCTGTATCAAGAGGATTGCCAGTATTCCAAAGTGGAGAAAAAAGACCTCAGTGAACAACAGGAGATACACCCATTTGAAAAGGGAAGGGAAATGGGACTTGACATACTGCCTTTCTGTGGTATTTTGCAACTACATTCAAAGTGGGTTACCTATATACAGGTACTTATTTTGTACCTGGGGCAATGGAGGCTTAAGTGATTTGCCCACAGTCACAAGGAGCTGCAGTGGGAATTGAACCCAGTTCCCCAGGATCAACATCTGCTGCACTAACCACTAGGCTACTCCTCCACTCCACTTTTTCTATATATGGGTGGCTTGCTGTAATCATTAGTCATAAAAAAACTCCACTCATAGATATGGACAAACAGTCCCTATATAGCAATAACACTTCCTGATACAGAATTTAACTTGAAAGTAATGTTCAATAGCAAAACTTTCAGTTGCAAGTATGCATATTTTTTCACAGTACTTATAAAAATCCAAAAGTGTATCACTTCACTCCCAACAGGGGCTCCCTGTTTCACTAATCCAAGCTGCTTCAGGGGAAAAAATTATTAAAAAATCTAAGATATTAAAACAACTGCAACTTTACAAACATAGAGTCAGTCTTCCAGCACTAGGCACTTACAAAATGGTGGCAATCATTACAAAGCAGCCAGATTTAAAATCTGGCATCCCACATCACTATGCTCAATGTGTTGACATCAGAAGAATCACAAGAAAGCTTTCAGTTCTAAGGCTGTATTCAGTCATCTAGGGGTCACAGATTGCAATGAAAAAATCCAACACTGTTCACGCTGCCTAAGCAGCCATGTGATATTACCTCTGCATTAAGTTACACATAATTGTTCCAGCACCACACATCTGACTTCAGAAAATGTGTGTTGCTTTTCCAAAAAATACATAACCATTTTCCTCGACTGGCGTGTTTTCAATCATTTAGAAGTTTGGCCCACGTGGAGGGGCATAATCGAATGGGGACGACCATCTCTAAGAGCATCCATCTCTAAGGACGTTCCGGCGAAGGGGCGGGGAAACCCTTATTATCAAAACAAGATGGACGTCCATCTTTCGTTTCGATAATACGGCCGGGGACGCCCAAATCTCAACATTTAGGTCGACCTTAGAGATGGTCGACCTAAATGTTGAGATGGTCGACCTTAGACCGGTTTTCAGCCATAATGGAAACCGAGGACGGCCCATCTCAAAAACGGCCAAATCCAAGCCGTTTGGTCGTGGAAGGAGCCAGCATTCGTAGTGCACTGGTCCTCCTCACATGCCAGGACACCAACCGTGTACCCTAGGGGGCACTGCGGTGGACTTCACAAATTGCTCCCAGGTGCATAGCTCCCTTACCTTGGGTGCTGAGCCACACAACCCCCCCTAAAACCCACTCCCCACAACTGTACACCACTACCATAGCCCTTAGGGATGAAAGGAGGCACCTACATGTGGGTACAGTGGGTTTCAGGTGGGGTTTGGAGGACTCACATTTACCACCACAAGTGTAACAGGTGTGTGTGGGGGGGGGGGGGGGGGGGGGGAATGGGTCTGGGTCCGCCTGCCTGAAGTGCACTGCAGTACCCACTAAAAACTGCTCCAGGGACCTGCATACTGCTGTGATGGAGCTGGGTATGACATTTGAGGCTGGCATAGAGGCTGGAAAAAACTGTTTTTAAAGGTTTTTTTGGGGGTGAGAGGGGGTTGGTGACCACTGGGGGACTAAGGGAAGGTCATCCCCGATTCCCTCTGGTGGTCATCTAGTCAGTTTGGGCACGTTTTCGAGGCTTGGTCTTGAACAAAAAAGGGCCAAGTTAAGTCGACCAAATGCTCGTGAGGGATGCCCTTTTTTTTCCATTATCGGCCGAGGACGCCCATCTCTTAACCACCCCCCGTCCTGCCTTCGGTACACTGCCGACACGCCACCATGAACTTTGGTCATCCCTGCGACAGAAAGCAGTTGAGTCCGCACAAAATCGGCTTTCGATTATGACGATTTGGGCGACCTCGGGAGAAGGACGCCCATCTACCAATTTGTGTCGAAAGATGGGCATCCTTCCCTTTCGAAAATAAGCTAGATAGTATAATTCACATTGACATTTTATCAGATAAATAACATTATAAAAAGAACATGAAGTTTTTGCATATAAAAGATATTTTTTTACCCATGTAGATATCCACAAACTCAGTAGTACACCATCCAGCTTATTTTCGAAGGAGATCGCCGGCCATCTTCCGACACAAATCGGGAGATAGCCGGCGATCTCCTGAACCCAGCCAAATCGGTACAATCAAAAGCTGATTTTGGCCGGCACCGACTGCTTTCCATCGCGGAGCCGGCCAAACTTCAAGGGGGCGTGTCGGTAGGGTAACGAAGGCGGGACGGGGGCGTGCTCACGAGATGGCCGGCTTTGCCCGATAATGGAAAAAAGAAAGCCGGCCCTGAGGAGCATTTCGCCGGCTTCACTTGGTCCCTTTTTTTTCAGGACCAAGCTTCAAAAAGGTGCCCCAACTGATCAAATGACCACTGGAGGGAATCGGGGATGACCTCCCCTTACTCCTCAAGTGGTCACCAACCCCTCCCACCCAAAAAAAAACAAACATTTTTTTTGCCAGCCTCTATGCCAGCCTCAAATGTCATACCCAGCTCCCTGACAGCAGTATGCAGGTCCCTGGAGCAGTATTTAGTGGGTGCAGTGTACTTCAGGCAGGTGGACCCAGGCCCATCCCCCCCTACCTATTACACTTGTGGTGGTAAATATGAGCCCTCCAAACCCCCCCAAAAACCCACTGTACCCACATGTAGGTGCCCCCCTTCACCCCTTAGGACTATGGTAGTGTTGTACAGTTGTGGGTAGTGGGTTTTGGGGGGGATTTGGGGGGCTCAGCACCCAAGGTAAGGGAGGTATGCACCTGGGAGCAATTTTTGAAGTCCATTGCAGTGCCCCCTAGGGTACCCAGTTGGTGTCCTGGCATGTGAGGGGGGCCAGTGCACTACAAATGCTGGCCCCTCCCACGACCAAATGCCTTGGATTTGGCCGGGTTTGAGATGGCCGGCATCAGTTTCCATTATCGGTGAAAATCGATGCCGGCCATCTCTGACATTTGGCCGGCCCCAACCGTATTATCGAAATGAAAGATGGTCGGCCATTTTTTTCGATAATATGGTTTGGGACTGCTCTTTGCGGCGCCAGCCATATAGATGGCCACCCATGTAGATGGCCGGCGCCATTCGATTATGCCGCTCCATATCACTATGCATACAGAACAAGAACCACATTCCATATCTTGGCCACATTTCACCCTCACATCATCCTCATTCAAGTTGCTATTCCTTTTATTTACTAATCCCCAGTATTCAGCCTGCAGTGATCAGCGGTTTTAAAGGAACCCTCCCAGTCTGGGCTGGGAGGGTGATAAGATTGGCTGAGCCTGGCCCCTCCTTGGGTATGGGAGAAAAAGGGTTAATAATGGAAAGGGGAGTGGGTGGGAGGTTTGATGTGAGAGGAAGAGGAAGGACAGGGGAGGAAAGGGGTTTGCGCTATTAGGTTTGGTAGGGTAGTTTAAGGCTGGGAATATTGTGATGGATTGTAAGGAAGATTATGATTGGACAAAAAAGAGAGAGCGAGAGAGAAGGGGGTGGAGTATTGAGAGAATGTTGGTGGGGGTTTTGTTGGGCTTCAGAGTATTTGAGTGTTGGGAGGAAGCTGGGTTGTGTAGGGTAGTGGGTAGGCTGTGAGGAAATTTTCCCTCCCCCCCAAAGATTAAAACAAAAAGATCTGCCATGGTGGTGCAACCTGACCACCCACCCCACCAAACAACATCCCCCCAACAACCCATACATTCCTGATGCATTGCTACCCTGGGTTCAAAATGGTGGATCTGACCCCTAGCAGTAGTCTCACAGTACTGCCATTAGGGGTCAATCTTCCAAATAAGGGCAGCCATTAGGGGTTTATGTGTGTGTATGTTTGTGTGGTTGTGGGGTGGGGATCACATAAGGGAGCCTTGATTGCAGGGATGGGGGATACTGGTAGGGGTATACATGTGTGGGGGAGAGATCACATTGTGGAGGTACAAAGATAGTGCGGTTGCACTTAATATCTCTTCTTGAGGTGCTGTTAAGTGCAGCCAACAGTCAGTGCACAGCTCTGTCCCAAACATTCGCTGTCACTGGTGGCCACACCCTATCTCCTCACTTTTGATGCCCATGACCCACCCCTACCCATGTGAAGCAGCCTGCTTGTGGCTGCGTTAAAAGGAATCTTTCCAGGTGACATGTTTTGATTTCAGGGATGGAAAATATATGTAGACTGCATTTTTAGCTCTATCAACATGATTTCAAATTTTAAAAAGTGCCTGCAGCAAATAAAAAAAAAAGGGGGGGGGGTGGGTAAAATGCCAGTGCCAGTGAGCACTTTGTAATCATGACTGTGACTTCCTGAAGGGTCCTGTGCAATGACTCTTCTGTACTCTGTGAACAAAGGTTCTATTGAAGAGAGGAAGTGGATGGGATTCCTTAGCTCTCAGATGAAACAAAATCATGAAGTCAGTAAAAGCACTCAGAGCTCTTCATCTTTACCAATTTCCCCTAGTTATATACAAAATCAGCTATGGAAGAAAATATTGAATAGGTAATTTACCACATTACCCTGACTAAATCCAAGCTTGAGACAGTTTTTTGTTGTACCATTTTCTGTAATAAAATAGGAAATAACATGCTAATTTGTGTTGTCCTTCCAAGCTTATTTCACTGCTTTCTAGTTTCTATTTCTGCTCTATGTCCCACTCAGAATTCTCAGACACTTCTTGACGTGGAATAACAAGTAACTGGGTAGCATTATTGGAGGAGTGGCCTAATGGTTAGTGCAGCAGCCTGTGATCCAGGCATCTGGGTTTGATTCCACTGCAGCTTCTTGCGACCCTGGGCAAGTCACTTAACCCTTCATTACAAAAAAACAAGATTGTGAGCCTTATAGGGAGAGAGATAGTACCTGCTTATAACTGAAATGTCAGTGAACCTCAACTCTGTTTGGGACAATGTGGGATACAAATGTCATTATAAATAATATATTCAGTAGTATGGCCATTGTGCAAAAGTTAAATGTATAACCAAGTGTCCAAAGTAATATGCTTTCTCAGCAGCAGATATACATATGAGCACACAACTTTCTACAGCCAGTTCTACATTTATGTGTCAATATTCAGCCACTGCAGAGATTTTTTTTTTAATGCAAGCTGCAGAAACATAGATATTCAGCACCACTTTCAGATAATGGGTTGCCCTGAATATTCAGGTATCCAGATAGCAAGCCCACTATGGGGGCAATTCTACAACAGGGGCATCCACTTAGGCACCCTGATAACCAAAGGGTGAAAGTCTTAGGTGCCGGAGTGTCCTTATTGAATACTAGTGTACATTTTGATGCCCAATATTAGTATAGATTTAGGAACCCCAATGCCATAGATCTGGGAATGCCTAAATGTAGCAGCTCCAGTGTTGAAATCTTTGGATTATAAAGACATTTGGAATCCCCAGAAAGCAACCGTAATGATGGCAAAACATGATCTATTGAAGTCTGGGGTGCATATGCTCCCAAACTCTAATTAATTGATATATAAGATTTTTGTAAGCATCCCTTTCAGACCCATCCCTCACTAGCCCAGTATGTTTCTGGCATCCAAACCATACCATCTTAGCAGGTAGTAAGGAGGTGTAAACCATTCTGTTACTGCATCACTGTCTGGAGTGCTGCAGTGGTTCTGTGAGAAGATGTATAAGTCAGTAACCCAAGGTGACACTGTGGATCTTCTGTGAGGCAGTGCATATTTTGTTTGGCTCACAGTGGACCTGTAATTTCTTTTTTGTCCTCTAACATGTAACCTCCCTCGAGTATTACTTTGTGTCTTATGAAGTGCAGGTGTGAAGACAGAAGTTTTATTCATCACACAAGGAGGGAGCTGTGAATCTGAATTCTGGTTTGATCTGCCAGCAGAGGAGTGAAAAATACAAGAATCCCCTTCAGAGTTAAACCAAAGGAAAGCGGTACTGTCTAAAAACAGCTTCCAACTTCACTGTGCACAGGGGCTCCCTCTTCCTACTTGGGGAGGGAGCCCCAGTGCACACTGAAGTTGGAAGCTCAATTCAAGGGACTAGGGGCCTCTTTCACTAATATGCATTAAGCAGTTCATGCAGAAATTAGGGCACGTTGCCAACGCTCACCTATAGTAACAGTAACAGCGCAATTCTATAAGCCAAGTGCTTGCATTTCCCCACATCTTGTGTTCATAAAACTGAGTGTACACTTACAAAAGTGCTAGCAGTGTATCTAAGTGCTATTCACAATGGTTCTATAGCATGTAAATGCACTGAGGCATATACATGGGTAGAGCATAGGTGACGTAACTCACAGGAAACATTAAATTACACATGTCCTTGCCGCATTACATGTCCACAGTTATGCCAGGTTTATGGATGAGGTAACTGCAGGCTTGTAAATGTTAACTATGTTGCTATCAGGTAATGCTAGGATTCTAATATGGGATCTGAACACCTAGATGCCATTACACACGGGGTCCAGAACAAATTGATCCCTTACAACCTTTGCAATTGTTTGAACATGTAGGGGTCCTTTTACTAAGCTCTGGTAAGCTCTAACGCGTGCTTACCACAGGTTATAAAGCAGTATCGCAGGGTGCACTCAGGCATCCTGTGGTAGCTTTTGGATCGGCATGTGCTTCCCATGTGCTAAAAAATAGAGAGGCCCTTTTACTAAGCCGCATAAGCGTCTATGCGCGCTGAACACGCACCAAAATGGAGTTACAGCCTGAGTACCGCGTGGCTCTTGCGGTAATTTAATTTTTGACGCATATCCGATATGCGTGTCTGAAAAATATTTTTTATTTTTGGGCACGCATAACAGACGCGTGCCAAGTGGCGTTTGGCACGCATAGGTCATTACCACTAGGTCAGTGGCGGACACGTGGCAATTTTCATTTTGCCGCACATGCATTTTCGGCAAAAATGAAAAAAAAAAGGCCTTTTTTACAGGCACGCCAAAAATTGGATTGGCGCGTGCCCAAAACCCGTGCCTACACTACCACAAGCCTTTGTACAAGGACCCCAGAATTTTTTTATATACAGGAAAGTTAACCAATCAAACATGAACATTTACACAAGTGGTCAGAGTACAACAGATCATCCCAGGCACTCACCTCACCCCTGGCTCCGAGACTCCAAAAACCAGATTGAAAAAATTACTTTTAAGTAGGGTTTTAAATTTAGGGAACGAATGCTCTCCTTAAATATAGTTATCTGCAGTGTAAATAATGCAGAGACTGTGCAGTTACCACAAATTGATTTTAGGCAGTAAGAGCAATATTTTAATGCAACTTGCTAAAAGGAGAGCTATCTTTACCCAGCAGATGTGGGACCCTAAATCTTAAAGAATTGTGAGAGTAAAAGGAATCACAGACACACACGAAGGAGCAGTGTGTTCATTTAAGAAGAGAAGGTGGTTTAATCAATTCTGTAGAACTATGAGAAAAAAGACACAGTAAAATGCTTGTTCAGTCACAATCATGGAGTAAGGTTTAATTGGAGCAACCTAAAAAGACTCTGGGGCCCTTTTACTAAGCGGTGGTAAACCCACCGCGGGCTTATCAAGCTCCAGTCTGGAGCTACCGCTGGCCCAATGTGTGCACTGGCAGTAAGTTCCACCCTAGCACATGGCATTTCCAGAAATATTTAAAAAATATTTTCACAAGGGGTTACCTGGCAGTAATCAGACAGTGCTGTGTGCTACCCAGTTACCACCAGGTTAGCGTGGGAGCCCTTATCACCACCTCAGAGCAATCTTATTTATTTTTTGTTACATTTGTACCCCACACTTTCCCACTCATGGCAGGCTCAATGCAGCAGGCAATGGAGGATTAAGTGACTTGCCCAGAGTCACAAGGAGCTGCCTGTGCCAGGAATTGAACTCAGTTCCTCAGGACCAAAGTCCACCACCCTAACCACTAGGCCACTCCTCCACCGCATGGCCATGTCTTTCTTCGGCCTTTTTACCCTCTGCAGTTAAAAGGGCTTCAGCATACGGCAAACGCAGCTTCCACCGCTAGGGCAGGGCAGGGCCGTGCCAACACGGTAAGCGAGGTAAGCATGGCAGGAGGGCGCCATCCTCTGGGGGGCGCCCCGCCGCACCATGCTTACCTCGCCCTCTTCTCCCCAGATCCTTTTCCTTTTTTATTTGTTTAAATTTACCTCTGTCCGGCGGCAGCATAGCGTTAGTGAGAAGGAGGCGGCGCTCCCACGCCCCGACGTGTCAGTCTTCCCTTCGCTCAGTTCCACCTTCTTCTGACATCAGAAATGACATCAGAAGAAGGCGGGAATTGAGCGAAGGGAAGACTGACACGTCGGGGCGGGGGAGCGCCGCCTCCTTCTCACTAACGCTACGCTGCCGCCGGACAGAGGTAAATTTAAACAAAAAAAAAAAGGAAAAGGATCTGGGGAGAAGAGGGCGGGTAGTGTAGCGATCATTTTTTTTGGGGGGGGGCCAACTGCAGGGGGGCGCCAGAGACCCTAGGCACGGCCCTGGGGCAGGGTCCTTTTTACTGCAGCTTAGTAAAGGGGCCCCTCTGTGTTACTGGTGAGTCTGAAACTAAACACCTTGGTCCTTTTAGGTCCATCCTTGAATTCCTAATGCTTGGATTAAGAACATAAGCGTTTCCAACAGTGGCCAATTCAGGTCACAAGTACCTGACAAGATCACAGAACAGTAACACATATTTTATGCTGCTTATCCTAGAAATAAGCAATGGATTTTCCCAAGTCTATCTTAATAATGGCTTATGGACTTTTAGGAAAATATCCAAACCTTTCCCTGCTAAGCAAACTGCTTTTTACCACATTCTCTGGCAATGTATTCCAGAGTTTAATTACACGTTGAGTGAAGAAATATTTTCTCTGATCTGTTTTAAATTTATTACTTAGTGGCTTCTTTGCAGGCCCCCTAGTCCTAGTATTTTTTAGAAAGAGTAAACATGCAATTCACGTCTACCCGTTCCACTCGCCTCAATATTTTATAGACCCCTATCATATCTCCCCTCAGCCGTCTATTCTCCAAGCTGAAGAGCCCTAGTAGCTTTAGCCTTTCCTCATAGGGAAGTCTTGCCATCCCCTTTATGATTTTCATGATCTTTCTCTGTACTTTTTCTCATTCCGCTATATCTTTTCTGAGATGCAGTGACCAGAATTGCACACAGTATTTGAGGTGTGGTTGTACCATGGAGTGATACAAAGGCATTATAACATTTCCTAATAATTTATTTCAATAACCAGATATGTAGTTGCACCACATCACATAATGCAAGTTAATACTGCACTTTGCCATAGTTTCTCAGAGGAATAATGACTTCCAGCTGAGAAAGTAGCAGTGCATTGCATGAGTGCATACCAGTTTTGCAGGAGGAGCTGATGATGTCAAACAGTAAACAAATACTTTAATATCATGTGGCACAATAAATAAGAATGATAAGGTTGACTGAGACACTGCACATACCATCGTACCATTGAGTTAAATCATCCTAACATGATACTTGTGTAGATAACAATGTGAAGGCTGAAGCTTCCCTTGCTGGCACTGGGCACAAATTACCAGGATAGCAGCAGAATCCATCCATATCTGGGACAGAAAACCTTGTCTTGTTTCACATCTATTCCTCGCCACCAATCAGAGAAACTGTAACTATGTAATAATAGGTTAACGTACTTTTTTGCCCGCCACTGTACTTGCATATTTACATTTTTGGTATTTGCATTATGTAATGTAAGCTGGTTGTGACTTCCTAGTAGGGCTTGTAATCTCGGTTTTCATAAGTCATCCCTGCATGTGAACCATTTCCTTGAGTCACTGGATAAAATTTATTTATTTATTTATTGCACTTGTGTCCCACATTTTCCCACCTATTTGCAGGCTCAATGTGGCTTACAAAGATCTGTTATGGCAGCGCCATAACAGGGTAAATAATACAATTGTTGTTACAAAGAAATTAAAGAGGACAAGAGGATCTGTTCAAGCAGTAGTAGAGTAAAACATTCTGAATAAAGGTGTTTAGGTGTTGTGTTATAATTATTTGTTCTCGTGGAAGGCCTTATTAAAGAGATAGGTTTTCAGAGCTTTGCGGAAGCTATTTAGCTCTTTTATCGTTTTCAAGTGAGTTGGTAGTGCATTCCACATGTGTAGTAGCCATGTTAGTTCACTTCCAGGCACTGGGATATCTGCCTGGTCCATTATGCAGCCCGAAGCACATTCTCTGAACCTATTGGTCATTTCCGTAGCCATTAGTTTATAGGTATTATATACACATCTTTCTTTCAACAATCCCTGCATCTATCGAGTTAGACATCCTTTTCCCACTAAAGCTTAACATGCACCTCTGCAATACACTTCAGAATCTATCGCTCCAGTCACTTAACATCTACCCCTTCAGTCTGGCAGTCTTTCAACCACTTTTAAAGACACATCCTGCATACAGTAAGTTATCTGTTTTTATTCATTTGCAATAAATAGTTGGAAATTAAGAAATTCAAGTGTTCCTTTGGATGTTGGGCTTTTTTTTTTAGCTAGCAGTTTAATAATACATGAATACATATTGTGAGATCCATATAGATACTGTGAAAGAGTAGCCTACTAGTCAGAACAGTGGCCTAAGAACTAGGGGATCCCGGCTCAAATCCTACTGTGACTCCATTTGATCTCAGGAAGTCACTTAGGGGTCCTTTTACCAAGCTGTGGGAAAAAGGGCCCCATGTTAGCGGCGGGGGCCATTTTTCCCATGCGCCAGGGCCCTTTTTACTGCAGTGGGTAAAAAGCCCCCAGACAAACATGGCCATGCAGTAAGAGAACTCTTACTGTGTGTCCTTGCGGTGGCGTGCCATTACTGCTACCAATTGAGGTGGCGATAAGGGCTCCCGCGATAATCCAGTGGTAACCGGGCAGCAATGCCTGATTACCGCTAGGTTACCACCGTGCAAGCCATTTTGGGGTGGGGGGGGGGTTCTTTTTCCCTGAGAAATGGTGTGTGCTCAGGATAGAACTACCACCGACGGCTGCATTGAGCTGGCGGTAGTCCCGATTTAGCGTTCGGTAAGCCTGCATTAGGCTTACCAACACTTTGTAAAAGATCCCCTTAACCCTCTACTGCCTCAGGTACAAACTTGGGGCCCTTTTTCAATGCTGCAGTAAGCACTAACACGTGTTTACTGCAGCTTCATATGCTGTACCCCAGGGCATGCCAAGGCATCCCGTGGTCATTTTTGCATGTGCGCATGCAAACTATGCATGCGCAAATATTTTTTTGCTTTTTTTTCCTGGAGGGGCAGAGAGTGGATGCATCTATGCAAATTAGTTAGTGCATCAGCATTGTCGCGCGCTAGCCAAGTATCACAGGTGGAGTGCATGAGACCCTACTGCCTACAAAATAGTTGGCGGTAGAGGCTCACGTGTTAATGGATGAGGATTGGAGGAGTGGCCTAGTGGTTAGGGTGGTGGACTTTGGTCCTGAGGAACTGAGTTTGATTCCCAGCACAGGCAGCTCCTTGTGACTCTGGGCAAGTCACTTAACCCTCCATTGCCCCATGTAAGCCACATTGAGCCTGCCATGAGTGGGATAGCATGGGGTACAAATGTAACAAAAAAAAAAAGAAGGGATTGGTGAACACCTAATTGCCATGGCATAATATTATTTTCTAGCAGAATTATATTGCTTAAGAAAATGAACACTGCTTTATCCAAATACAAATTTTCTTCCCCCCACCCCCAACCTTCTGCTTGAAACCTTGGAGTGCCTCATCACTGCTCTCTGTTTTACCCTCTCATTAACCTAATGGTCCTCTGTCAATATTAACGCTGCCCCTCCCATTGCTACTTATGCTCTCTTTTTTCAAGACTGCCCTTCATGGGCTACCCTGTTGTTGTCCTGTTTTTAAAAGCTGAAACCAGCAGAAAACCCTGTGCCTGGGATGTGTTGAAGTCTTTTTCTAGACTGAATTCTGCAGATAACCTGCAGGACTCATTTGTACCTCTTTCTTTTGTAGAATTGGGTCTCCAAGCTTTATGCACTGCTTATCTTATCTTTACAGCACAGCACTGCAAACAGGTACTCTGGCTGCAACATTCAATCAAAAAGAACTGAGGGCTTGGTCAGTAAATATGATTTATTTTGCTAGATCAGGGGCTTTCAAATGAGATACTGTAGTTCAATATGAGAGCACACAATTGTCAGCCCTATAATATTTCCTTACCTACTGTTCAGGGTTTTTTATGCTTTATATTCTGTCCCATTATTTTTACCTAGTTCACTCAACCAAAGCTGGATAACAGCTCTTTTCTCTGCAGAAACCATTCTGAAGTGTGCACATCAGAGGTTGCTGCCAGCCTCCAGGTAGGTGGCTGCAAATATTCTTCTGACATATGTAGATTCCAGATGAGATCTGAAATCTGTTCAGGCGACTTGCTGCAATTATTCTGATGGTACCAGTAGTGATGAATCTTTGAAATGCTACATAGTTTAGGCAGGGCATCCCACCCACACAGCATAACTCCAAGAGACCAGCATTCTTCTACTGAGCAGAAAGCATTAGTAAAACTTGTTGAGATATTTCAGCTACCAATTTGGGAATGTACAGAATGGTCCATCTAGATCTATTGTACACTTGGAGTGCCAGAAACTTGTGCATTTTCAGCAATTGCCCCAGTAACCTGGAATCTGACACTGTTATTAAGGAGTGAATTAAACTTGCTTTCTTTTTGCAAAAAAATTCAGAGCTGGGTTGGTCTTATAGAGTTAGGGGGTCTTTTACTAAGTCACGTGCTAAACACTAAAGACACCCATAGGAATACATGGGTGTCCTTAGCGTTTAGCGCATGCCTATTTTAGTGCGTGCTAAAAACGCGCCTAACCTTCAATTGCCACAGTTACAAAACTTAGATTGTGATTCCACTGCGGACAGAAAAAGTACCTGCAAATCATATATATAAACCGCTTTAGTTGTACCCACAGAAAGGCTGTATATCAAATCCATGACCATTTACCTAGTTATCTTTATAAATTAGCTTCACAAAACTTGCATAACTGTGGCTAAAGTGCATCCTTCTTGGGAGCACGTGTAAATGTATGCAGCTGAGGTGTGCATTTTGGGGCCCTTTTACTGAAGCTTAGTGCACACTAATGGATATTAGCGTGTACTAAGTACCAAGTGGCCCATTGGTATAAAATAGGATGTTTACGGTTAGTGAGCTAAGCTTAAATGAAAGGGCCCCTTTATAAACCACACATATACGTCATGACTCCATTCACATTCTACCAAAACTATACCCCCAAACATGCCTACACTCAGGTCATATAAAAATATGCATCTTGGCAACCTGTATATTTTTATGCGCATAACCTATTGTGTACATTTATATGATGCCTTTTACATATATTAAACAAGATTTATGTGTATCACATCCTTACCCCATAGAGAATTGCCCCTCAATCACTGCTGGAGACCTTGGCTCTAAGGGGTCTTTTTATGAAGCTGTAGCAAAAGGGGGCCTGCACTGGCATCGGCACGTGTTTTTGACGCATGCTGAGGCCCCCTTTTACTGCACTGGGTAAAAGGCAGGTTTCCCTTTTCTTAAAGAAATGGCCATGCAGCAAATGAATCGCTTCCCACGTGGCCATTTCTATGGGGAGCACTTACCGCCACCCATTGAGGTGGCAGTAAGAGCTCCCGCAGTAACCGGGCGGTAACCAGGCAGCACACGGCACCGCCCGATTACTGCTGGGTACACACTGGAGCTACAAAAATGGAAATATTTTTGCAGCGCCAGAAATGGCACGCGCTGGGAGAGGGAACTACCGCCGGGCTGCTGCCCCTTAATGAGCAGGTAGCTGATACTTTTCTCCATCTAAAAGCAGATCTAAACACCGACAGGGAAATTTAAAAGAATGATATGTGTATTACCATTGATAAAATGGAAAATATATGCATATTTTTTGGCCAACTCAGAGCACACCCCTTTCAAATCTGTTTATTTCATGTCTTCTAAAAGTGTAAATAGTGGCACTGAGTAAGTGACACTTACCTATGTAGTGTATTTATTTACTTGAAAAACTTTTTTTACGGCTCATCTACCATTATGAGCAGTTTTAAGTTCTGATGCCATTTTGTTTCTTTAACAGACTTCCCAGAACACAAGTATAGGTGTGGAAGCAAGTATTCATTTTGAGGACCTTCATTTAAGAAAGTTTAATTGGTGCCTGTCACGAAACGCCTAACCACCTGCCTGGGGTTACCCACTGGCCACTTAGAGGGTCTATCCCCAGCACAGCTCGGGTCCGCCTGCGCCTGCCACTTGTGCTCTACACTAGCACCCTCTTCCCATTGACTGGGTCACAACCATCTCTGGGCGAGTTTCCCGCTCTCAAATTATCCCCAGTGATTTCTAGGTTACTGGGGCCACACTCCCAGTGGCCCCACAGTTCCCAGAAAGCACTCACAGACTCAACACACAAACCACCAGGATTCTTTATCAGTCCAGACATCAGAGTCAACAAACAAAATTGCTTATTGTCTTAAAATTGAACAATGAACAAAAAAAGAATGTAATCAGCAAACAATAACAGGTAACTGAAATATGGATCAATTATAACACTAACTAAACATTTGTTTACTTCCTAAAAAGTACCTGGGGAGATCAGGACATATATAGCTGTTCACCAGTTTTCAATTATAACTGTTTCTTACAGGGCTTCAGCAAAGAGCTCTCTCTCTCTCTCTGTCTTCTCTTGGGCTGAAACTGAAGCAACAGGCAGCATCTGCTAGGTAATTTCAAACTCTATGTCAATCAGAGCCCAGTCAACAAGTTTTAAAAGTATACTGCTCACAGTACTGTAGTGTAGATTCATTTCTTCACTGCGTGAAACTAAAAGAGGGCATTCACTTTTCTATAACAGCTTTAACATAAACATTCACCACCTGCTGGCCAAACTAGAGAAATGCACTTTAAGAGTTAATAAAGGCAATTTTACAGGTTCAAAACACACTGTTCTGTCACAGTGCCCTTTTTGGTAGAAGTTTCCCATGAATCAGAGGTTCTTGGTTCAAAACATGACGATGTTAAGAATATATGGATTGTGACCCACCTCATCACTGATTATTTTCACATAAATGAATATATTATTAAGGGCTCCTTTTACAAAGTGGTCTACCAATTAGCGTGCGCTGAATGGGAAGAAGCCCATGAGAATTGAATGGGCTTCTTAGCATTCAATATACTGCTAATTGCTAACGGCACTTTGTGAAGGGAGCTCTATGTGTTTTAAGACTGTTAGGGCCCTGTTTACTAAGCTGCATTGTAGGCACGCTAGTGTTTTTAGCGTGCACTAAAATTAGCACGTGCTAATGCTAGAGACACCCATAGGAATATATGGGTGTCTAGCATTAGCACACGCTAAATTTTAGTGTGCTCTAAAAACGCTAGTGCGCCTTAGTAAACAGGGCCCTTAGAGTACTGAGCAACCGTATTTGGACAGTATTATTTTTATGGACATGTTGTAGAGATACACATTATTTCCCTAATTCTATAAAAGTCGCCAAAAATTGCACACGCAATTTAACTGAATAATAAGCCGATTAGTGACAATAATTGGCTTTTTAACAAGCAATTGTTGGCTGTAACTGGAATCAATTAAGATGTATGTGCACAAGTTTAGGCACATAATCTACACCTAAATTTATGAACGTTCTGAAAAAGGAAGTGTGGGAATGGGAGGGTCATGGGCAGTTTGGGGCAGATCATGGGTGTGGTTTTAGGTTACACCTGCAATTATAGAATAAGGGGATTTCACACATAAATTTAGGCAGGGGCATTTGCACTACATTTTTGATGGTGAAAATGGACGTCTAACTTTGTGCATGACCCCTGGGACTTAAAGCGCTAGTCTATAACTGCTTATAGAATAGCGCGTAAGCTTCTTGTGGCGCTGATTTTTTAAGCACGATATTTAGAATTGACTGCTATATACTGGACCTATGATTAGATACATTGATGAGCCTACAATAAAGATGATTTGTCTGTTTCTTACGTTTCTATGAAGGTTCTTTGTTTATTCATTTATATATCTTCAATAAAACCTTTTTTTGCTAATCAGTAATGTTTATTGGCTTTTAAAAATACTTAGGCTTTTACTCATGTCGTTGGATTCTTTTTTTACATCTACACTATTTTTTTTCCTTTTATTGTTCAATTGGTAAAGTTACAAATCCATACATATCATTCCACAGTAAAAGAACATGTCAAACACATCATCCAAAAAGCAGTACAAACCAGAGTATGCAAGTTTAACACCCCTTAAATGAACTGTCACATATCAAATCCAAACTATTATAGTATAGCTCCCACTTGGGACTCCTATCCAGGAAGCTATGTGAACCTTTACCAGCAAAATGATTGACCATCAGAAGGTCAAACCTGTTTGTGACTGAGGTTGCGTTCCTGAAATTTTGGAGCTCATTTTCAAAAGAGAAAAACGTCCAAAAAGTGTCTTAAAGCACCATTTGGATGTTTTTCTTCTAAAAAAATTGGTATTTTCCAAACCTATTTTGCAGGCATTTATCTATACATGCAGGCATCTGCTGTGTATCCAAATCACAAGGGGGTATGTCAGGGCATTTCTAAGGCAGGATTAGGGCATGCCTAACACTTGGATGTTTTACAGCCATAATGGAACAAAACAGAACTAAAAAAAGACGTTTTGGTTTAGACATGTTTTTAGAACGAATAAGGCACAAAAAGGTGCCCTAAATGACCAGATGACTATTGGAGAGAATCAAGGGTGACCCCTCCCAATGCCCCCCAGTGGTCACTGCCCCTCCTACCCCCCCAAACATGTTAAAGTCAGGTCTATTAGAGCAGCATACAGATCCCTGTAGTGTAGTGGTCGGTGCAGTGCACTATGGAGTGGGGGACCCAGGTCCCTATCTCCCTCTACCTGTCACACTTGTGGTGGAAACTGTGACCCCTCCCAAAGTCACCCAAACCCTACTGTACCCTATATGGGAGCCCTCTTCACCCATAAGGGCTATTGTAGTGCTGTATAGTGGGGAACAGTGTGGTTTGGGTGGATTTGGAGGGCTCAGGGGACAAGATAAGGGAGCAAAGATGAGATGTGCACCTGGGAGCATTCAAGAGGCTCTATCCAAACAATGGTCAACCATTTGCAATAAATATCATTGTGTTATTAAAATATACGTCTTCCCCAATGTTTAGATAGAGCCTATTTTCCCCACCCCTCCTTTGTTCTCTCCTACTTGTTTTGTGGGGATCAAGTGCACCTCCACACTTTGTGTGGGGTTTTTTGGCTCGCACCTGGGAGCATTTTCATGAAGTGCACAGAAGTGTCCTCTAGGGTGCTGCATTGCTCTTTTGGGATGTCTGGGGAACCAGTCTGCAAAAAATGCTGGCTCCTCCTACATCCCAATGTCTTGATTGTCTACATTTTTCACTTGTACATTCTTTTTTCAAAAATGATCTGAAAAAATAAATGGGCAGAGCACAAAACCTTATTACAAATGATATTTCCGGGGAAAAAAAAAGATTGAAATGTTATGGTTTTGAAAATAGGGTAACAAAAGAGAGGGTACAACAGCATACAAACAGAAGCAGAAACAGAAAAAAGCAACACTGGGCCTTCAGGATGGAGATAAATGCAGTTCTTTTTATTCGGAAAATGACCCGACATGGGCCGTGTTTCGGCGTACAAATGCCTGCCTCACCGACAGCGTTTGTTAATGACTACATGGACAGTTGCCATGCTCTGGGCAATGTACCCCGACTGTTTGTTTTTTTCCAACTTTCTGTGATTATACCCATAAGGACTTTTGACCCCTGAAACACGGCCCATGCCTGGTCATTTTCCAAATAAAAAGAACTGCTTTATCTCGCCCAGTGTTGCTTTTTTCTGTTTATAGTTTTGAAAATAGCCATATTTCCAATCTGGATTTTCGATGTTTAGCACAAAATGCCCAAAGTCCAACTTAGATATATCGAAAATGCCCCTCCTTATGTCCCTGCATGCAATGAGGTGAACCGTCAACCCTGTCAAGTAACCCAGTTGGCAGCCTTAAGTATTCTATACATTGTAATAACCTGGTCGCAATCCCTCTGGGGTGGTGGCCGGCTCGCCAGTAATCCTCCTTTCTGAGTTTCCAAAACTCCAGGATTTTCAGCAATCCCAGTCCTCCTTCCAGTAGTCCATGCATCCAGTCTTTCCAGGCAACACAGTTTTTAGTTCAAGTCTGTTTATTCTTCTCTTCTCCTTCCCTATCACAGCTCCATTCACTTAGGCAATATCCTAGGCAGTTTCAAAAAGAAAAAGAAACCACAGAAAAAGCAACCCCCCCCCCCCCCTATAAATCCCAGTCCAGAGTTCAGTCCTCCTGGTTTTGGTTTTTTAAAGTCTTTTCTTTTGAGTGGTTGCAGGATGGCAATACACCTCCCTCTACACAGCTACATGACTCCTGTGACCTCCCACCGCCCTCAAACCTCTGAAACCCTCCACCAGAGTACAATCACAGTCCATATCCAACTGCTCCTCCAAATCTGGCAATCCTGTACTCTCTCCTTCTCCTTCCTCCCAAAACTCCATTAACTCTGGTTCCCTTACAGCAGGGGCGTAGCCAGCCTTCCGTGGGAGAGGGGTCCAGAGCCCGGGGGGAGGAGGCACATTTTAGCCCTCCCCCCGGCGCCGCCCCCCCACCGCCGACATTGCCGCCCCCCCTCCCGCCGCGAACCCGCCGCCGCTGCAGCCTACCTTTACTTTTGCTGGCGGGGGATCCCACTCCCCGCCAGCCGACGTCTTCTTCTTAGTCGCTTCCCGCTCTTCAATTTGTTTGCTGACGTCCTGCACGTACAGTCAGACTCAGAGAACAGAACTATTCTCTGAGTCTGACGTCCTGCACGTACAATTACGTGCAGGACGTCAGCAAACAAATTGAAGTGCAGGAAGGACTGAGAAGACGTCGGCTGGCGGGGAGTGGGATCCCCCGCCAGCAAAAGTAAAGGTAGGCGGCGGCGGGGGCGGGTTCGCCGGGAGGGGGTCCTGGGGTGAATCTGCGGGGGCCCCGGCCCCCTCAGGCCCCACGTAGCTACGCCACTGCCTTACAGCCTGCTGGTTAGTTCGCCCCACCCCCTCACAGGTGGAAGGTATCTTGTATTGATTTCTGACCCATGGAAATTGAGTCTTCTCATCACTGCTCCCCCTTCTGGACGTTGATCGCCATAGCGGCTGCTCCCTCCACTCTTCCCTTCCACCTCCCCAATGTGCAGTCCCTGGCAGGTTTTTGAGTACACCTTCCTGCTTCCCCTTCCTAATACCTTCTGGGATGTGTAGTTTTGCCCCACACCTTATCTTACCGGGCCTGGATTCTCCCACCTCATCATAACATTAATGCACGCAAGGAAGTATAAATGTGGCTACCAGGTATAGAATTGTTCTTCATGTGACCAAAAATCAGAAACAGAAATATGCAGACAGAAACTTAATTCTTGCTTGCTCTGCTGTTCCAGCCTTAGCCCATCTCCTCTTGTTTTTCTTCATCAAGCAAAATTTTTCAAATGGTTTTCTGTTTCTTATTGTAACTACTGCCATTCTTTTAAACATCAAAACTTACTTCTATAAAAGCATGTTTCTTTAAAAAGGAATGTATTTGTTAATAAATCTCTTTGCTATTAAAGTCTGAAATATTAATCTGTTACATTTTCTAAAATCAACAATTATCCACAGAATATGTTGTAATGATCTACTTTGTGACCAGTGTATTTAATAAAGTATTAAAAACTAGGTTTTTTTTCATGTGCTCATTCTTCTAAATTATGCAGGTGTAATTCTGGTGTATACTTTTGGAAAACAGAATTAATTTATGGTCACTTGGGAATACTATTAATTAAATCAAGACTCAACACACTCCTGTGATTCGGTGCACAGTGCACCTGCCTCAGGAGTCTCAATTTCAGCTGGACTTGTAAATCCCTTGTACTGTTTAAATTCAGATATAAATACAACACCATCAAACAACCCCCCCCCCCCCCCCACTCTGTTGGGCTGTGATGGCAAAATGAAACCAGCTGCTAAAAGTAGCACACCTGATTAACAACCTGAACATTTTATTTTGGCAAAAGAGTACAAGTCCAGTTGAAGTTGAGACTCCTGAGGCAGGCACACTGCTCGCTGAAACACAGGACTGCGTTAAGTCTCAATATCATTTTTATAGATCCCTATGGACTGTATGTCATTTTAGTTGATCTTTGTTATTTTAATAAATATCCCTTGGTTGGAACTTCTTTGGTTGTTCCCCTTTTCATTTTGTTTTTCCTCGTTTAGTTTTGCAAAGGGGTTACTTTGGCTTTTTTGTTGTTTTTGTAAAATGGCGGGGTATTGAAGTGCCAGGTTCCCCACTGGAATATTCTTTGTAGGTTAATAGATGTGCTAATCAGAGAAGGGTGGGGGTGGGGAGTGGAGGGTGGAGGGTCGGGCTGGAGGAATGCATGAGAGTGTCTGTTGGGGGGATTATAGGTTAAATATAGAAAAAAAACAACAAAATTTGCAGATCAGTACACATTGTGAGGTAAGAAAAGTTTAAATCAAAAGTAGAGAATGACATAGGGACAAAGTTTGCCCTTGTTCCTGCCCTGCCCCCACAGCCCTTGTCCCCACCTCCACCCCATCCCCCAAGGGTTCTATCACTATCCCTGCCCTGTCCCCACAGGCTCAATCACCATCCCTACTCCATCCCCACAGGCTCTGTCCCCGAACCTGCCCCATCCCTGAGGTCTCTGTCCTCATCTGCACAAGCCTTGAGAACTTATGATTTTATTTTTAAATCTTTTTATTAAAAGTATAAAAAGGAACAACATTCAGTACAACTGTTTTTTTACAAATCACAAATAGGAAACAATAATGAACAACTATAATAACCCCCTCCCCTACCACTCTCTACCCTTCCAACCCCACCAATAGCTGACTTTTACTACCCTAAGGAACCTTAATCCACCCTATTAAAATGTCCAGGTGTACTACTACTACTACTTATCATTTCTATAGCTCTATTGGCATACACAGCACTGTACACTTGAACATGAAGAGACGGTCCTTGATCGACAGAGCTTACAATCTAATTAGGACAGACAAACAGGACAAATAAGAGATAAGGGAATTACTAAGGAGGGGATGATAAAATAAGGGTACTGAACAACTGAGTAAGGGTTAGGAGTTAAAAGCAGCATAAAAAAGGTGGGCTTTTAGCCTAGATTTGAAGACGGCCAGGGATGGAGCTTGATGTACTGGCTCAGGAAGTCTCTTCCAGGCTTATGTGTACAAAATACAACAGGCACAGTATGCTCTAGTAGGGGAGAAATATGCCCTATGAAGTACTGTTATGATTTTTTAATCTGTGGATGAATCATAAGTCATCAGCAATCTCAGGATTCAGCTCTCCTGTCTTCCACAGTCCTTCCTGCAATAGAAAATGTCCTTTCAAAAGACGTGCTGGTAACAGGGATGCACAGGATCCTCTGTGCAAGTTTTGCCAGTTGTGGACAGCACTTTTGCTTGTTTTTCCAAAAAATCAAAACATCATCGTCTGCATCACTCAAACATAAATAATTGTCCAATTCATTTACAATAGCCTTCAAAGAAGGAATCCTATATAATAATTCTCACCTCCAACGTTCTATGCTTGGGACCGTGGCTCCCTGGCTGCAAGTGGTCTGCGAGGCAGACACGCACGGACGTCACTGACGTCAACACAGCTGATTCCAAGGCAAGGGGAGCGTGTTTCCCTACTCCTACTGCCTCGGAATCAGCTGTCACCCCCCCCCCCGCGCTACGGCCCCCTCGAAACCCACTCCCTCCCGCGAACCTGTCGATCCCCCCCCGGAACGCCGAAAACCGCACCCCCCCTCCCGCCGCTGTTGTGCACTACCTTCGGGTGGGTTCCTCAATCATCTTCTCAGAAAGTTTAACTCCGTGCGTCTGACGTCAGATGCATGCGTGCGTCTGACGTCAGATGCACGCAGAGGAACTTCCAGACAAGATGATTGAAGAACCTACGGGAAGGGAAGAACAACACGGCGGCGGTGGCGGCAGTTTTCGCTCGCACGGGGAGGGGGAATGACAGGTTCGCGGAAGGGGGGGTTCGAGGGGGCCGTAGCATGGGGGGGGGGGGGGGAATTGCCTGCCTAAGGCCCGTTTCCTTGCCTACAGAAACTTGCCTTTTTTACTAGTTGTTCCATAAAAGCTGATAAAACTGCTAACATCCATTTTTGTTCTTTTGGAGAGGGGCTTTTCCTAGAGAATGACACAGAGACAATGTTTGTCCCCATCCCTGCGGGCTCTATCCCCGCCACGTCTCTGCGGACTCTGTGCCCGTCCCCATGATTACCCGTATGTCCCCATCCCCATGTCATTCTCTAATCCAAAGGCAGATTATCTATGGCTATTTCTATGCCCATACAGTTCTTACTTTCAAGGAGGTTTTTCCCTTATATTTGACATGGAGCATCATCAGTTTCCATCTTATCCATCTCTAAAGCTTCCTTAATCAATATCTAATCACAGCTTGTAAGGGTCAGTGTGCAAGCTAACTGGCTGTTTGAAACACTTTAACCTTTTAAATGAATCTCCTATTCCAGATATGCTTGATAGAAAGGAGGGTTCACTGGGTTCCATGTCTCTGCCCTAGGGATGCCCTACAGGTCCTGAGGTGGATTCTGTGATTGGGGGGGGGGGGATCAAGTCACAAGACACCTATATCAAGCACCATTTTAGTGGTTCTCTGCTTTACTCCTTGTCACTATGCAGCAGACTCTGCAGGACACCACTCCTCAGGATTGCCAGAAGGACCAGCACCAGAACTACTCTGATGAGTCTTCTGTATCCCCCCAAGAATACTAGGAAAAAAAACCCCAACAACAACAAAAACAGGCTTCCTTCTTCTCTAGCTCCAAAAGCAAGTGAGAACAGGAGACTTGACTTCTCTTTTCCCCAAACTAAAACTCCTCAGAAAACCAAGTGACAAGATCCTCTTCACTCCCAACCTCCTCAGAAATTTCCCAGGATGACTCTCTGATAACTCCTCATGGACTTACTGACCAATGCTTGGAAGGCACAGCTGTGGGCAGCCTCAAAGAGGAGTACTATAGCATATATAGTTCAGCCCTTAATTTCATCTCTAGGAAATACATAGACCTGGTAAAGAGTGCAAAACCGCCTTTAACATATTCTAAACATTGTTTAAATATAATTAATACATTTGAACCAATAAGAAAGGAAAGTAGGATATATCTGAAAGTGCACCATTCTATACTCAGCTACTGTTTTAAAAATTTGCCATGCTCAAATCTATTTTCAGTATCTATTTATTGGGAAAGTATTAGCATAGGCATCTGATGATGGTGCACAATATCAGTAATGGTGGGAGTGACACAGCAGGGATATGCTTTCAGAAAACTTCAAATACTTGCTATATACCTCAGGAAGGAAGTCTCCACCAACTGGGAACTGATTGTTTATTTGAATGGTCTCTCAGGGGAAAGGGGATGGAATAACTGGCGGCCTGAGGAAAGAATATATCATCACATGCTGAACTAATTCAAAGCCTTCTTGTGAAACAAGGCTTCATTGTGGCCTCCAAGATGCTATCAGTTGGTTGGGCATGTTTTTCCTGTAAATTTGGTCAACACCTCCATTCTTCCACTGAAAAACGTGGATCCATTCTCGTACAAACCAGTAACAAGCAGTGCCACCTGTAACAGAGAACGGTGCAAATATTACAAAAAATGATTGGAAAGCAATGTGATGAACTTGTGAATGTTTTCATAGTTTTGCTGGATTAGAGGTCCTTTTACTAAGTGGTGGTAACTAAGCACTACTACGTGTTTCCCGTGTGCCAAAATGTACTACTGCAGGGTATGCTCAGGCACCCTGCGGCAGCTCAGCGCATGCTTCCTCAGTACTGCCAGAGCATGTTTGGAGGGGGGAGGGAGCAGAGAGTAGGCGTTCCCAGTTCTAATCAGCGCTTTATTGCTGAGCACCAACCAATTAGCGCATGGTTAGCTCACGAGCCCTTTCCGCCTACTAAATAGGTGTTGGTAAGGGCTCATGTGCTAATTTGGAAAATAGTGCCTGGCCATTAATGGGAAAAATGGAAATGCGGCCATTTTATAGCCAAGCTAAAAGTGGTCTCAGCAATCTAATCATAGCACATGGCCCTTTTCAGTACTTTTACTAAAAGTGCCCCTTAGTTTGCTAAACTTCATTTATTTAGTTACATAAGTATTGCCATAGTGGGACACACCAAAGGTCCATCAAGCCCAGCATCCCGTTTCCAACAGTGGCCAATCAGAGTCACAAGTACCTGGCAAGATCCCCAAAAAGTACAAAACATTTTATACTGCTTATCCCCAGAAAGGGGGGGGGGGGTCTTTCACTAAAGTGCGCTAGCTTTTTTAGCTCAGGATAAAAATCAGCTGGCACTAAACGCTGAGACGCCCATAATGGTCTCAGCGTTTAGCGCCAGCTGATTTTTATCATGAGCTAAAAAAGCTAGTGCGCCGTAGTAAAAGACCCCCTTATTTTGCCAAATTTTCAAAGTGGATTTCCATAAATGAGTGAATCCACTTTACATTTCAAGTGGATTTGCTCACTTGTGGGATTTCCAGGTCAGGCAGATCTGATCGCAGATTCCTGCAAGTTGTCAACCCACACTGAATTTTAGTAAATGTGCCAATATTTTCCCATGATTCATCAGGAGAATTGCGCACAGAATGTTCTTGGTGAATTCTTGAGAAAATCCAAAAGATCAGTTAAAAGAAACGGCTGAGGGGAGATATGATTGAGGTCTACAAAATCGTGAGTGGTGTAGAACGAGTAGAAGTGAATCAATTTTTTACTCTTTCAAAAAGTACAAAGACTAGGGGACACGCAATGAAGTTACATGGAAATACTTTTAAAACAAGTAGGAGGAAATATTTTTTCATTCAACATATTTTGAGCTCTACAATTTGCTTCCAGAGGATGTGGTAACATTGGTTAGCATGTTTGGGTTTAAAAAAGGTTTGGACAAGCTTAGGTTCATAGTCAGAAATTGAGACAGACAAGGGGAAGCCACTGCTTGCCCTGGGATTGGTAGTGTGGAATGTTGCTACTATTTGGGCTTTTGCCAGGTACTTGTGGCCTGGATTGGCCACTGTTAGAAACAGGATATTGGGCTAGATGGACCTTTGGTCTGATTGAATATGGCTACTCTTATGTTCTTAAGACACAGGTCACCTGGTTTCAGTCTGAACCTGAATTATTTGCATACTTCTCTTGAGAAGAAGAAATCTTTGATCTACAGTATTAACAGTTTTCTTCTAGTAAATCAAGATTTGAGTTTACTAAGAAGTTAATTTCAGATCTGACATCTTTTACTGTCATTTGAACCATCTAATTTTGTGGGATACCATGAAATTGCTGCAGTGAGATCTCCTAATGTAAAATACTGGACCTGAACAATGTTCCCTCTAAGCTGTGCAGGAGTCCTGCAACTGCATTGCTACCAGTAGGGGGTGGTTCTTCAATATTGTGTTTTCAATCACTAGGGACAGGCAGACACCCTGAAGTCCTGCAGAGCTTGACTGTCCCTAACTACTGAAAATGTGGTAGTGATACAGCATCCCCTACTGGAAGGATTGTAGGTAGAGGACTTCTGCTCAGCTTAGAGGAAACCAAGGAGGTTTGATAACATGAGATGGCATGAGCCTATCTGTCAAAAATATAGGAGACTCCTATATATATAGCGTCTCGTGTGAGATATTCTTTTTAAATGTAGAGGAAAAGCCTCAATCCAGGCATGTACTCCTTATGTTATTCAACGTTAGGGAGCACTGCCCGATCATCACTGTCTCAAAAACCTCTGCCAAGCATCCCACATATATTATCTTGTTTTTCAAATTAATCTCTCAAGGGTTACTTAGCTGGCTGCTGGAAAAATTTTCTGAGCAGTCTCATACACGAATACAGTCATGTAAACCCCATCTACGGCCCGACTTCGGCCCGAGCCGAGCCTCCTTCCTCAGGGTCCGTGGGCTATCCGACTGTATTTCAAAAAATGCGGTGCTCACTTCGATGTCTGACAATGAGCCTATCTATCTCATTGTGTGGGCTGAAGCCAGTGGGCAGAGCTTGCCTCCATATTGGTGACACCTACACAATAGCAATCACTATTGAAATCAATAGCAAACTTGTGAGGGTCATATTTTTTTTATTAAATCTCCAATTTTTTGCATTCTCTCTTGTTAGGAGGGGATTGGTGGGAGGGATATAAGGGAATTTGGGGGGGGAGTTTGGAGAGTTTTGGGGGGTCTGTGAAGGGATAAAGGCTTATTCAAATTCACAATACAGCATTGCAAACAACAAACCAAGTTGTGGAGCACCTACAAATACATTTTGATTATAACCCTCCCCCTTTCACAGACCCCTAAAAAACTCCCAAAACTCCCACCTAACTGATGAAGATAGTGCTCCCCAACAGGTCTTCTTGTTCTAGCTCCACCAGGGCCTCTGTGAGAGTAGAACAATTAGCCATCTTATCCAAAGGATCTTTCTGCTCAGGTGGCCACAGAGTTGATGCATAACTGCCACTTTGAATGACCTCATCACTTAATGGAGCATCAAGAAACATATCCAGCTCCTTTACCAGCTCCTGCCTCATTGACCCTGTAGCCTGTAATGGAATCACAGCACTCTTGCCACCTCTCTTCATGGCTACACAAACATGATGTCCTCTCAGGCCTGGCAGTCTCTTCACCTGCAGGTAGGAAACACAAAGCGATACATCCAGTAAGAGCAAAAGCATGTATATGGATGGCACACCTGTATCACAACCTTACCTAGTCAGAAGTCTGGGACTTGAGCACAATAGCAGCCTGCTACAAATGCTATTGTTATGACTGGAGAAATGTGATTCCTTGTGCCCCGACTGAGCACGGCTAGGATGGAGTGACACCGCACTTGGTCAGGCAGCCAGACAACCCTAAGCTTCACCTGGAGAACGACCGCCGGCGGGGTTGCACGACCACTGACCAGACAGGTAGGCAAACAGACACAGTCCAAAAGCCAGGTAAATCCGTAGGCAACGAGTAGTCAAAAACAATCCAAGGTCAAGGCAGGCAGCAGAACAAGCAAGGTCCGGGGAAACAAGCCGAGGTCTGGAACACTGGAACTGAAGGCAAACAGCACCAGCGTGAACCTCAAACACAATTGAGGCCGAAGCAATGAAGGACTGAAGGCAGGGCCTTAAGTAGTGGAGGAATTAGGCTCAAGCATGTGCAGCTGATTCAAGATGGCTGCCCCCATCAGCAGAGGTGCCTACGTCCAAATATGGGCTTCCTTCCTGACCTCGTTACTCCAAGATGGCTGCCCCCTCCTGAGCTAGCCAAGATGGCTGCTGTCCTTGATCCAACCAAGATGACGGCTGCCAGAAACAGGAAACCGAAACAGACCCATCCTGGAGAAACCACATCCAAAATAGCCGGCTATCTCAGCCGGACCGCACCTTGCCGGCGAACCGGCTGTGCAGGCCTGGAACCAGGTGAGGAACGTAACAGTATCCCCCCCTGATGCCTCCCCCTTCTCCTCGGCCCGGGTCAAGTAGGATGGAGAGAATGGAACTCACGGACCAGGTCTGGAGCATGGACGTTGGTTGCTGGCTCCAAGGAGTTGTCGTCTGGTCCAAAGTGTTTCCAGGACAGCAGGTAGAACAGCCTTCCTCCACGCAACTTTGAATCCAGGATGCGGTCCACCTCGTACTCGGGATCTGGATCACTCTCAGGCACAACCACCTTCTTGGGTTCAGGATGCCACTTGGACCTGCGGAAAGGCTTCAAGAGAGACACATGGAAGGCATTATGCACCCGGAGTTGACTGGGTAGGTGCAACCGGTAGGTCACTGCTCCGATCCTGGAGCGTACCGCAAAGGGGCCAATGAAGCGTGGAGAAAATTTGAGTGATGGGAGCCGCAGTCTCAGGTACCGGGTACTCAGCAATACCTTCTCTCCTGGCTGGAACGTGGGAGCCGCCTGTCTCCTGCAGTCATATGTTTCCTTGGCCTTGGCCGCCGCCCAGCGTAGCTGCTCCTCAACCTTCCTCCAAGCCTCTTGCATTGTTCGGACCATGGGTTGTACCTGAGGTGGGACCTCCGCGGGAGAAATAGGCGGACGCAGACGCGGATGACGCCCATAGATGGTGCTGAAAGGTGTAGTCCGGGAGGCTGAATGCAGGCTGTTATTGTATGCGAACTCTGCCCAGGGTAACAAAATGGACCAGTCATCCTGGAGCTGGTTCGAGTAGGCTCGGAGGAAGGCCTTTACCGTCTGATTGACCCTCTCCACCATCCCGTTGGTTTGAGGATGGTATGCTAATGAAAAGAGCGTGGTTACCCCAAAGGCTGAACATAGCGCTCTCCAAAAATGAGAGGTGAACTGAGAGCCATGGTCACTTATGATCCTTTGAGGCAGTCCATGGAGCCTGAAGATGTGGGTGATGAAACTGGAGGCAAGACTGGCGGCCGTCGGTAAGGTCTTCATTGGCACAAAGTGGGCCATATTAGAAAATCGGTCTATCACCACCCAAATGATTGTGTTGCCCTGGGAGGCTGGTAGATCAGTGATGAAATCCATGGACAGGTCCTCCCAGGGTTGCTGCGGTACTGGCATGGGCTGCATCAGACCCCACTGTCTCTGATGGGAACTCTTGGTTCGGGCACACACCGGACAGGTGGACACATATTGCAGCACATCCTGTGCCATCCGAGGCACCCAGTATGACCGGGAGATCAGATGGAAGGTCTTGTGAAACCCGAAGTGTCCAGCGAATTCAGAAGCATGCCTCCAGCGCAGCACCTTCCTACGGAGACCCACCGGTACCGCCCTCCGGCAAGCGGCACTCGCCCCGGGTATAGAGGGAATGCAGGCCAGGTTCAGCATGGGATATGGCTTCTCCCGGTCTCCAGGAGCTTCAAAACTGCGGGACAAGGCATCAGCCTGGACATTCTTCTCTCCGGGCCTGAAAATCAAGCGGAAGTTGAACCGTGCAAAAAACAGAGACCATCGAGCCTGGCGAGGATTTAATCTGGTCGCATTCTGAAGATATAGCAGGTTCTTGTGGTCGGTGATCACCGTTACCTGATGCGCTGCTCCCTCCAACAGATAACGCCACTCCTCGAATTCCAGCTTGAGTGCCAAAAGCTCCCGATCCCCCACTGTATAGTTCCGTTCCGCGGGGGTAAACTTACGGGAGAAGAAGAAACAGGGATGTTTCTTTCCAGCCGCAGACGTCTGGGAGAGCACGGCCCCTACTCCCAAAGCTGAGGCGTCCACTTCCACCAAGAAGGGCTGAGCAGGATCTGGACTGCGGAGGACCGGTGCGGAGAGGAATGCCTTCTTTAGGGTAGTAAATGCATCGACCGCCTCAGGCGTCCAGTTCTTCACATCTGCCCCCTTTCGTGTAAGGGTCGTTAGGGGAGCCGTGATGAGGGAATAGTCCTTGATAAATTGCCTGTAGTAGTTGGTGAACCCCAGGAACCTCTGTAGGGCCCGCAGTCCCTGGGGAGCCAGCCAGTCGCGGATTGCAGTCAATTTTCCCGGATCCATCTGCAAACCGGTGGCAGAAATGATATAGCCCAAGAAAGGCAGGCTCTTCTGATGGAAAGAACATTTCTCCAGCTTGGCATACAAGCGATGCTCCTGGAGACGCTGAAGCACCGTGTGGACATGGGCAACATGATGCGGCAGTGAGGTGGAGAAAATCAGAATGTCATCCAGGTACACGATCACCGAGGTGTAGAGCAGATCCTGGAAAAAGATATTGACAAAGTTCTGAAATACCGCAGGTGCATTACAAAGGCCAAACGGCATCACCCGGTACTCGAAGTGGCCCTCGTGGGTGTTAAACGCCGTCTTCCACTTATCCCCCTCCCGGATCTGTACCAAGTTGTAGGACCCGCGCAGATCCAGTTTGGTGAAAATCTGGGCTCCTTGAAGGCGGTCAAACAACTCTGGGATGAGTGGAAGCGGGTATCGATTCTTCACCGTGATCTTATTCAGGCCCCGATAGCCGATGCAGAGCCGAAGGGACCTGTCCTTCTTGGACACAAAGAAGAACCCGGCCCCAGCAGGTGACGTAGAGGCTCGGATAAAGCCCTTGAGGAGGTTCTCCCGGATATACTCCCCTCATAACGCAGGACTCTTCCCGGGACAAGGTGTAGAGACGCCCCCGGGGTGGATCGGTACCCGGCAGGAGGTCTATGGTGCAGTCAAAAGACCGGTGTGGAGGTAACATATCAGCTGCCCGGGCACTGAAGACATCACGAAAATCCTGATAGTCCTTGGTCAGCCCGGGCAACGCTTCTTGCGGCGCCTGAAGTGGAGCAGAACAGAGTGGCAGAGGAGGCTTCACCTGCTGGAGGCAGTGCTCGCCACACCGGGAACCCCATTGCCCGATCTCTCCGGTGGCCCAATCGATCACTGGAGCATGTAGCCGGAGCCAGGGCAGTCCCAGAATCACCAGATGGATGGCTCGGGCGAGGACCAGGAACTGGATCTTTTCCCGATGCAATGCTCCCAACTGTAGATGTAGAGGCAAGGTGATCTGAGTGATGGTCCGGGGAAGGCTATCCCCCTGGATGGAGGTGACCCGGAGCTCCAGCTGACAGGGTAACATGGAGCTCCCCAACTGTGACAGGAACTTTGTGTCAATGAAGTTCCCTCCGGCCCCGGAGTCTAGCAAGGCTCTAGTATGAATCTGGCGCCCCTCGTCTTGGAGCAGGACAGGAACAGAAAGCAAGTAGTCCAGAAGGGAGGCCAACCGGCCCAGAGCCACTCCCTTCATGGGGCTCAGGCCGGGGCATTTCCCAACCTCCCAGGTTTGTTTGGGCAGGCGCCCAAAAGATGGCCAGCCTCCCCACAGTACAAGCAGAGCTGCTTCCGGAGGCAATGGGCCCTCTCTTCCTTGGATAGGCGATGCCGCCCCATTACCATGGGCTCCTCCTTGGTGCCTTCCGAACCCTCCTCGAGGGACCTAGGCGTCTCTGGGCGACAGGCCAGGCCTCTGGATCTCTGCACCACCCGCTGCGTGGCCCTCTCCTGGGCTCGCTCCTGGAACCGGATGCCGATTCTCGTGCAGAGTGTAATAGGGGCATCCAAAGTAGCTGGAATTTCCCAGCCGACCAATTCATCCTTTATCTGGCCGTCCAACCCTTGCCAGAAGATGGCCGTCAATGCCTCCTGGTTCCACCTGAGTTCCATGGCCAGGGTGCGGAACCGGATGGTGTACGCCCCAACCGACCTGCAGCCCTGCTGGATCCACAGCAGCTCCCCCGAGGCAGAGGAAGGTCGGCCAGGCACATCGAACACCATCCGGAACTGCCGCAAGAACTCCTCTAGGCTGGTCAGAACTGGGCTCCGCTGTTCCCACAGCAGAGACGCCCAAGCCAGTGCGACACCGGACAGCAGGGAGATAATATAGGTCACCTTAATCCTGTCAGATGGAAAAGCCTCTGGTTGCAGCTCAAACAGGATCTGACATTGGTTAAGGAATCCCTGGCAGACCGCTGGGGTTCCATCAAAACGAGGTGGCTCCGGGAGAAGCAGCCATGTGGCGGAAGCCTCCACCCTAGGGCCTGGAGGGGCCGCTGTGGCCTGTTGCTGGATCTCTGATAGTTGGTTACAGACGTTCTGCAGTATGCTGGACAAGCGCGTTATTTGCGCCTGCTGCTCGTGTACCACCTGAGCCAACTTAGAAATCTTGGAGCTGTCTGGCAAGCTCATGGCTTCGGCCTACTGTTATGACTGGAGAAATGTGAGCCCTTGTGCCCCGGCTGAGCACGGCTAGGATGGAGTGACACCGCACTCGGTCAGGCAGCCAGACAACCCCAAGCTTCACCTGGAGAACGACCGCCGTGCCCTGGGAGTTGAGCCCCCAGATTCGGGCAGCCACCAGGACTTCTGGAACCGGCGGGGTTGCATGACCACTGACCAGACAGGTAGGCAAACAGACACAGTCCAAAAGCCAGGTAAATCCATAGGCAACGAGTAGTCAAAAACAGTCCAAGGTCAAGGCAGGCAGCAGAACAAGCAAGGTCCGGGAAACGAGCCGAGGTCTGGAACACTGGAACTGAAGGCAAACAGTACCAGCATGAACCTCAAACACAATTGAGGCCGAAGCAACGAAGGACTGAAGGCAGGGCCTTAAGTAGTGGAGGAATTAGGCTCAAGCGTGTGCAGCTGATTCAAGATGGCTGCCCCCATCAGCAGAGGTGCCTACATCCAAATATGGGCTTCCTTCCTGACCTCGTTACTCCAAGATGGCTGCCCCCTCCTGAGCTAGCCAAGATGGCTGCTGTCCTTGATCCAACCAAGATGACGGCTGCCAGAAACAGGAAACCGAAACAGACCTATCCTGGAGAAACCACATCCAAAATAGCCGGCTATCTCAGCCAGACCGTACCTCACCGGCGAACCGGCCGCGCAGGCCTGGAACCAGGTGAGGAACGTAACAGCAATAAGCTGTGACCTCAAATTCTTCAGGCCTGGACAATCACCAGCCATGCCCTTCTATCATAGTCTTGGCTATAATAGTGCCCTTACAATCAAGTATCAGAAAGATCTTAAAGTTGATGGGGAAGGTCACATCCTGACAAGTTTGAGTCAGAGGCCTTCACATAAGATGGAGGGAAATTGTACACAGTTATAGATTGCAAAGCTGGCTAGTTGGAAGCCAACAAAAGGATGGCAAAAGGATCTACCTAGCAGAGTATGACATTGTCAAGGACTGACATTTCCTTATAGCAGAGCAGGGAGAATCCAGCTGGCTGATCCTAGTGACAATGACATCATTTAGAGTGGAGAAAACTCAGTGGTGTGCTGGTAAATTTTTAACAACAAATTTTTTTTTGGGGGGGGGGGGGGGAAACAGAGGTGGACTGAGAGCCCCAGTCCATTTCTGTGTCCCCACCCCAAATTGCAGGGATGTCTATACCTGGGGAGAGAGCCTGGGAGGGGGCAATTCATTACTCTGTCCAGAAAAAAAAAGATTTTAAATGCTCCCATGTTATAAGTACATAAGTACATAAGTACATAAGTAGTGCCATACTGGGAAAGACCAAAGGTCCATCTAGCCCAGCATCCTGTCACCGACAGTGGCCAATCCAGGTCAAGGGCACCTGGCACGCTCCCCAAACGTAAAAACATTCCAGACAAGTTATACCTAAAAATAAGGAATTTTTCCAAGTCCATTTAATAGCGGTCTATGGACTTGTCCTTTAGGAATCTATCTAACCCCTTTTTAAACTCCGTCAAGCTAACCGCCCGTACCACGTTCTCCGGCAACGAATTCCAGAGTCTAATTACACGTTGGGTGAAGAAAAATTTTCTCCGATTCGTTTTAAATTTACCACACTGTAGCTTCAACTCATGCCCTCTAGTCCTAGTATTTTTGGATAGCGTGAACAGTCGCTTCACATCCACCCGATCCATTCCACTCATTATTTTATACACTTCTATCATATCTCCCCTCAGCCGTCTCTTCTCCAAGCTGAAAAGCCCTAGCCTTCTCAGCCTCTCTTCATAGGAAAGTCGTCCCATCCCCACTATCATTTTCGTCGCCCTTCGCTGTACCTTTTCCAATTCTACTATATCTTTTTTGAGATACGGAGACCAGTACTGAACACAATACTCCAGGTGCGGTTGCACCATGGAGCGATACAACGGCATTATAACATCCGCACACCTGGACTCCATACCCTTCCTAATAACACCCAACATTCTATTCGCTTTCCTAGCCGCAGCAGCACACTGAGCAGAAGGTTTCAGCGTATCATCGACGACGACACCCAGATCCCTTTCTTGATCCGTAACTCCTAACGCGGAACCTTGCAAGACGTAGCTATAATTCGGGTTCCTCTTACCCACATGCATCACTTTGCACTTGTCAACATTGAACTTCATCTGCCACTTGCACGCCCATTCTCCCAGTCTCGCAAGGTCCTCCTGTAATCGTTCACATTCCTCCTGCGACTTGACGACCCTGAATAATTTTGTGTCATCGGCGAATTTAATTACCTCACTAGTTACTCCCATCTCTAGGTCATTTATAAATACATTAAAAAGCAACGGACCCAGCACAGACCCCTGCGGGACCCCACTAACTACCCTCCTCCACTGAGAATACTGGCCACGCAATCCTACTCTCTGCTTCCTATCTTTCAACCAGTTCTTAATCCATAATAATACCCTACCTCCGATTCCATGACTCTGCAATTTCTTCAGGAGTCTTTCGTGCGGCACTTTGTCAAACGCCTTCTGAAAATCCAGATATACAATATCAACCGGCTCCCCATTGTCCACATGTTTGCTTACCCCCTCAAAAAAATGCATTAGATTGGTGAGGCAAGACTTCCCTTCACTAAATCCGTGCTGACTTTGTCTAATCAGTCCATGTTTTTGTATATGCTCTGCAATTTTATTCTTAATAATAGCCTCCACCATCTTGCCCGGCACCGACGTCAGACTCACCGGTCTATAATTTCCCGGATCTCCTCTGGAACCCTTCTTAAAAATCGGAGTAACATTGGCTACCCTCCAGTCTTCCGGTACTACACTCGATTTTAGGGACAGATTGCATATTTCTAACAGTAGCTCCGCAAGTTCATTTTTAGTTCTATTAATACTCTGGGATGAATACCATCAGGTCCCGGTGATTTACTACTCTTCAGCTTGCTGAACTGACCCATTACATCCTCCAAGGTTACAGAGAATTTGTTTAGTTTCTCCGACTCCCCCGCTTCAAATATTCTTTCCGGCACCGGTGTCCCCCCCAAATCCTCCTCGGTGAAGACCGAAGCAAAGAATTCATTTAATTTCTCCGCTACGGCTTTGTCCTCCTTGAACGCCCCTTTAACACCATTTTCGTCCAGCGGCCCAACCGACTCTTTGGCCGGTTTCCTGCTTTTAATGTATCTAAAAAAAATTTTACTATGTATTTTTGCTTCCAACGCTAATTTCTTCTCAAAGTCCTTTTTTGCCCTCCTTATCTCCGCTTTGCATTTGGCTTGGCATTCCTTATGATCTATCCTGTTACTTTCAGTTGGTTCTCTTCTCCACTTTCTGAAGGATTGTTTTTTGGCTCTAATGATTTCCTTTATCTTACTGTTTAGCCACGCCGGCTGACATTTAGTCTTTTTTCCCTTTTTCCTAATACGTGGAATATATTTGTCCTGAACCTCCAGGATGGTGTTTTAAACAGCATCCACGCCTGATGCAAGTTTTTTTACTCTGCGAGCTGCTCCTTTCAGTCTTTTTTTCACCATTTTTCTCATTTTGTCGTAATCACCTTTTCTATAGTTAAACGCTAGCGTACTTGATTTCCTAGTTTCACTTCCTTCAATGCCAATATCAAAACCGATCATATTATGATCACTGTTATCAAGCGGCCCTCGTATCGTTACCCCCTGCACTAGATCATGAGCACCACTAAGGACTAAGTCTAGTATTTTTCCTTCTCTTGTCGGCTCCTGAACTAGCTGTTCCATGAAGCTGTCCTTGATTTCATCAAGAAATCTTATGTCCCTTGCGTGTACAGATGTTACATTAACCCAGTCTATATGCGGGTAATTGAAATCCCCCATTATTATTGTGTTGCCCAGTTTGTTTGCGTCCCTGATTTCCTTTAACATTTCCGCATCCGTCTGTTCGTCCTGGCCAGGCGGACGGTAGTACACTCCTATCACTATCCTTTTCCCCTTTGCACATGGAATTTCAATCCACAGTGATTCCAAGGAGTTTCCAATCTAATTTATGTTTAATGTGGGATAAAATACTATAAGTAAATAAATAGATAGAAACTCTGAATGTTGAGCACCTGATTCTCATAACAAGATGTCTGTTTTAGTGGCCCTTTACCAGGAGAAAAAATATCTCTGCACATATATAACACGTGCTAGGGTATCCCTGTAACCAGCCCCTCCAAATGACAAACTGATTACGATTTATAACAAATTACTACTCTACCTATAAAAAGTTATACTTTCTCTAGTACATCTGTATGCTGCACAAGCTGGATGGCATGTTTGAAAATATAAATGAGGTTAAATAAAAATGCTACCAACAATTAAGCACAACAAAGTGGTTGCAGCAGCTCATATCCGATCTGATCTGCTCCTGCTCCCTCCACTCTCCACCCTCCATCCCACATCCCCGACTCATGCTTTCTGTGGCTCCTCTGACTCCATCCTCTCTGGTGGTGCCATGGGTCCCTCTCTCCTGATGATCTGCTCTCTCCGACTGAGAGCAGGAGAGGACCCGCCAGCAGAGACACTGTCCAGCTGGCATCTATCTCTGCGCCGCAGCACAGCCAAGAGGCATAGACCAGGCCACGTGGAGAAGCTGCGGTCAGGAGGGCCAGGGGGCACAGAGACCACCACTGGCACTGCTGGTGATGAGTGGAGAGAGACTCACTCACAGTCACTCTTAGACAGAAAAGGCACACAAGAAAGCACAGATCTGGCCACGGGACGATTAATTTTTTTAAAGCAGTGCTGGTACACGTCGGCAGGGGACATGCTGCTTCAGCCAATCCCAGGGGCCTTCCTTCAGTCTGTCCTGCCCCCAAGGGCTGAAGAAATGCCCCGGGATTGGCTGAAACAGCCTATTCGTGCCGACATGTACCAGCACTACTTAAAAAAACAATTAATCGTGCCACAGCCGGCAGTATAAGAGGTAAGGAGGTGCAGGGGAGCAAAAGCTGAGCGCAGAAAGGTGTGTGTGTTGGGGGGGGGGGGGGAGTGGGGAGAAAAGATGCCTAGCCTAAGCCACAGACATAGGGGAGGAGGACGCCAAAGCCAGGAGGGTATCTGAGCCCAAATTTTGGGAGCCGGTTGTTAAAGTAGCTACTTTAACAACCGTCTCCCAAAATTCTTAAAAGTTTAACAACCTGGTTGAAAAGTGAGGTGAAGGAAGCTATTAGGGCTAAAAGAAACGCCTTCAGAAAATGGAAGAAGGAACCGTCTGAAAATAACAAGAAGCAGCATAAGGAGTGTCAAAGCAAATGCAAGGCGCAGATAAAGAAGGCCAAGAGGGATTACGAAAAAAAGATAGCATTAGAGGCAAAAAAACATAGTAAAAAATTTTTTCGGTATATTAAAAGCAGGAAGCCGGCAAAAGAATCGGTTGGGCCGCTGGATGACCGAGGGGTAAAAGGGGCGATCAAGGAAGACAAAGACGTAGCAGAGAGACTGAATGAATTCTTTGCTTTTCACTGAGGAAGATTTGGGTGGGATACCGGTGTCGGAAATGGTATTTCAAGCGGACGAGTCGGAGAAACTTACTGACTTCACGGTAAACCTGGAGGACGTAATGGGGCAGTTCGGCAAACTGAAGAGTAGCAAATCTCCTGGACCGGATGGTATTCACCCTAGAGTACTGATAGAACTGAAAAATCAGCTTGCGGAGCTACTGCTAGTGATATGCAACTTATCCTTAAAATCGAGCGTGGTACCGGAAGATTGGAGGGTGGCCAATGTAACGCCCATTTTAAAAAAGGCTCCAGGGAGATCCGGGAAATTATAGACCGGTGAGTCTGACGTCGGTGCCGGGGAAAATGGTAGAGGCTATTATTAAAAACAAAATTACAGAGCACATCCGAGGACATGGATTACTGAGACCGAGTCAGCAGGGCTTTTGTGTGGGGAAATCTTGCCTGACCAATTTACTTCAATTCTTTGACGGAGTAAACAAACATGTGGACAAAGGGGAGCCGGTTGATATTGTGTATCTGGATTTTCAAAAGGCGTTGGACAAGGTACCTCATGAAAGGCTACAGAGGAAATTGGAGGGTCATGGGATAGGAGGAAATGTCCTATTGTGGATTAAAAACTGGTTAAAGGATAGGAAACAGAGAGTGGGGTTAAATGGGCAGTACTCACAATGGAGAAGGGTAGTTAGTGGGGTTCCTCAGGGGTCTGTGCTAGGACCGCTGCTTTTTAATATATTTATAAATGATTTAGAGATGGGAGTAACTAGCGAGGTAATTAAATTTGCTGATGACACAAAGTTATTCAAAGTCGTTAACTCGCGACAGGATTGTGAAAAATTACAAGAGGACCTTACGAGACTGGGAGACTGGGCGGCTAAATGGCAGATGACGTTTAATGTGAGCAAGTGCAAGGTGATGCATGTGGGAAAAAAGAACCCGAATTATAGCTACGTCATGCAAGGTTCCACGTTAGGAGTTACGGACCAAGAAAGGGATCTGGGTGTCGTCGTTGATAACACACTGAAACCTTCTGCTCAGTGTGCTGCTGCGGCTAGGAAAGCGAATAGAATGTTGGGTATTATTAGGAAAGGTATGGAAAACAGGTGTGAGGATGTTATAATGCCTTTGCATCGCTCCATGGTGCGACCGCACCTTGAGTATTATGTTCAATTCATCTCAAGAAAGATATAGTAGAATTGGAAAAGGTGCAGCGAAGGGCGACTAAAATGATAGCGGAGATGGGACGACTTCCCTATGAAGAAAGACTAAGGAGGCTAGGGCTATTCAGCTTGGAGAAGAGACGGCTGAGGGGAGACATGATAGAGGTATATAAAATAATGAGTGGAGTGGAACAGGTGGATGTGAAGCGTCTGTTCACGCTTTCCAAAAATACTAGGACTAGGGGGCATGCGATTAAACTACAGTGTAGTAAATTTAAAACAAATCGGAGAAAATATTTCTTCACCCAACGTGTAATTAAACTCTGGAATTCATTGCCGGAAAATGTGGTGAAGGCGGTTAGCTTAGCAGAGTTTAAAAAGGGGTTGGACGGTTTCCTAAAGGACAAGTCCATAAACCGCTACTAAACGGACTTGGAAAAATCCAAAATTCCAGGAATAACATGTATAGAATGTTTGTACGTTTGGGAAGCTTGCCAGGTGCCCTTGGCCTGGATTGGCCGCTGTCATGGACAAGATGCTGGGCTCGATGGACCCTTGGTCTTTTCCCAGTATGGCATTACTTATGTACTTATGTAGATCTTGCAAGCCAGTGCGAGCTGGCTCCAGCACACCACCGAGAAGACTTGACACTCTATCTGACTCAGGCTTGAAGGCTTTTTGGCATTTGTTGGCCTTGACCTGTGAGCCTTAAGAACATAAGAATAGCTATACTGGGTCAGACCAATGGTCCATCTAGTCCAGTATTCTGTTTCCAACAGTGGCCAATTCAGGTCACAAGTACCTGACAGAATCCCAAATAGTAGCAAGATTCATGCTACTGATCCCAAGGACAAGCAGTGGCTTTTCCCATATCTATCTCAATAGAAGGCTATAGACATTTCCTCTAGGAACTTGTCCAAACCTTTTTTTTTTTAACCCAGATACACTAACCGCTGATACCACATCCTCTGGCAATGAGTTCCAGAGCTTAACTATTCATGGAGTAAAAAGTATTTCCTCCTTTTCATTTTAAAAGTAATACCATGTAACTTTCTTGAGTTTCCCCTAGTCTTTTTGAAAGTACTTGTTGTGGAAAATGGCATTCAGTTTGCTACAAATGCTCTGCCAGATCTTTTGTTTGTACTAGGTAATGACTTTGGTAGAGCCTAGCCCATAGAAATCGCTGGATTCTTAATCAACTATTTCCCAAGGTAGGCTACTTCCCCTAAACAAAGCTGGCCTTTGTGAGAAGTGCCCATCTCTTGGCCACCATTCTACATATGCTTGGTGGTGAGTATTTACACACTTATAAAACAGATATGTATGCACCTAATTAGACCCCAAGTAGACACACATGTACCATATAACATAACATTGGCTACCTGTGCATTTTAGAATACAGTTTAAGGTATTATGTTTGTTGCATCAGACTATCTATGGGGTTGTTCCATGGTATTTACATTTTGTTATAAGTATCAGCTAGAGGTCTTAGGTCATAATCTGTGAAGAAATTAACAAATGATTTGTTAGGAACTACACATTATGCACTTACGAGGGCTGAAGCCTTTTTGGTTGCAGGGCTGGTTTTATGGGATGTTTTGCTTGGCTATCTCCGCCTCTGTGAGCATGCAGGACAATTTAAGAAGCTTCTGAAAACCTATTTTTTTTGTACAGGCTTTCTCCATGTGATACAGTTAGGGACTAGCAGCTCCTTGGTGTGATTTTTAAGGGAGATTATGTTGATTAAATTGTATGTTTTTGGTTTTGCTTTTATGATTATGTATGTTATGCTGTGAATCGTTTAGGTTTAAGCAGGGTATAAATTTTATAAACAAATAATAAATAATACAACAATTTATTTTATGTTCTAAAACAAATACATCATACATGTCTAGTACAAATGCAATTTAATTTCATAAAACATCTAGGGCCCTGTTTACTAAGCTGTGCTGTAGGCGCGCTAGCGTTTTTAGTATGTGTTAAAAATTAGCATGTGCAAACCTTAGAGACACCCATATATTTCTATAGGTGTCTCTAGTGTTAGCATGTGCTAATTTTTAGAGCTCGCTAAAAAAGCTAGTGCACCTTAGTAAACAGGGCCCTAATTTTTTAACCATTAGAAACTCCTGAAACAAATATGTCTTAATCTGACGTCTGAAATCCTTATAGTCAGTAACAATTATTGACAAAATGGAAATTTCCTTGTCTAATTTTGCAGTCTGAAAGGGGAGCACTTTGTTCAATTGTTTGAGTTATTTCTTTACCTTTTAACGAGGAGAAGATAAATGGATTGATATTCCAAGATGATCTAATAGGAGCTGCAAAAACAAAACGTTCAACTAAATAAAACAGTGCCACTCCACACAATGCTTTATGTAATAAACAAAAAAATGTAAAAAGAATTCTTGCTGGCATAGGAAGCCAGTGAGTTTAAATGTACAACAATGAAATACTATCTGACTTTTTCAATGAATAAATCAAGTGTAAAGCTGTATTCTGAATTGTTTGCAGTTTTTTTCATCAAATGAAGTGGGCAACTCAAATATATAACAATACAATAGTCCAAGAGACTTACACGTAGCAAAGCCTGTGCAATAAGATGGAATTGTTCTTCCTCAAAGTATTTGCAGATACAGTGAAGTTTATGCATCAGTATAAATGCTCTTTGAACCACAGTAACATAGTAGATGATGGCAGATAAAGATCTGTATGGTCCATCCAGTCTGCCCAACAAGATAAACTCATTTTACATGGTATGTGATACTTTATATGTATACCTGAGTTTCATTTGTCCTTGCCATTCTCAGGGCACAGACCGTAGAAGTCTGCCCAGCACTCTTCTTGTACTAAAAGTTCTGAAGCTAGCGTTGAAGCCCCTTAAAATTTACACTCCAGCCCATCCCTATCTATTCAGTCACGATCAGGGCATAGACTGTAGAAGTCTGCCCAGCTCCCGTTTTGTTTCCCAATTAGCGGTGTCGCCACTCAATCTCCACTAAGACTCCATGGAACCATTCCACAACCACCATAGTGACTTGTGTTTGTAATGAAAGAGTAGAGTCCAAAAATATACCCACAATTTTTGCAGTAGAAGAAATTCGGTACTCTTTTAAATTTATTATAACACTAGACTCATTAATACCAGGAGCATTGTTAACAAATAAAAATGTTGTCTTCTGTGTTTAATTTTAATTTATGCACATGCATCCATTATTCTATAGTATTAATAACTTTATGAATCATAGCACTTTCTAAAAAGACAGAGGATGGAACAGGAATAAGAACTGTTATGTCATCAGCATAGCAAGATAAAACCCCTTGCTTCTAACGAGTGCATATATACATTAAATAAGAGGGAACCCTGTGGAACCCCACAGGGATTCCTCCACCTGTCTGACAGACAGAGGTCTTCATTATAAATGCATTATAAATGCAGTTTTGAAAAACCCCAGAACCAATTGTACACATGACCTGATTTCCCAATATTGTCCAGAATTTGCAAAAGAATGTCATAGTTCACTAAGTCAAAGGCACAAGATAGATGAAATGGTAAAATCAGTACCTTTTACCCTCACTAAACAATAAGTGAATATTTTTCATCAAAGAGCCCACTGCAGTTTCTGTGCTGAAATGTGATCTAAAACCTGATTGAGAAGTGTGCAACATGTTATGACAATCCAGGTATTTTGTTAATTAATGAGCCACTATAGCCTCCATTGGCTCACGATTGTCCTGCTACTACTACTACTATTTAGCATTTCTATAGCGCTACAAGGCGTATGCAGTGCTGCACAAACATAGAAGAAAGACAGTCCCTGCTCAAAGAGCTTACAATCTAATAGACAAAAAATAAATAAAGTAAGCAAATCAAATCAATTAATGTGAACGGGAAGGAAGAGAGGAGGGTAGATGGAGGCGAGTGGTTACAAGTGGTTACGAGTCAAAAGCAATGTTAAAGAGGTGGGCTTTCAGTCTAGATTTAAAGATGGCCAAGGATGGGGCAAGACGTAGGGGCTCAGGAAGTTTATGGAGATGAAAACGGTAATGGAGTTCAAACATGAGTGGGATATGCATAGAGGAATCCTGTGCAGAAGGAATGGATCCTCAGAAGCTTAGCTGAAATTGGGTGGCGGAGCAGTTGGGGGGAAGAGGGGGTGGTGGTTGGGAGGCGAGGATAGGGGAGGGCAGACTTATACGGTCTGTACCAGAGCCGGTGATGGGAGGCGGGACTGGTGGTTGGGAGGCGGGTAATACTGCTGGGCAGACTTATATGGTCTGTGCCCTGAAAAGGACAGGTACAAATTCAAGGTAAGGTATACACATATGAGTTTGTCTTGGGCAGACTGGATGGACCATGCAGGTCTTTTTCTGCCGTCATCTACTATGTTACTATGTATGTTCCAGGCGTAAGGTGCAGCGAGACAGAAGGCGCGAAGTCTGGAGTTGGCAGTAGTGGAGAAGGGAACAGATAAGAAGGATTTATCCATGGAGCGGAGTGCATGGCAAGGGGTGTAGGGAAGGACGAGTGTGGAGAGATACTGGGGAGCAGCAGAGTGAGTACAATTATAGGTTAGTAGAAGAAGTTTGAACAGGATGCTAAAATGGATAGGGAGCCAGTGAAGGGTCTTGAGGAGAGGGGTAGTATGAGTAAAGCGACCCTGGCGGAAGACGAGACGGGCAGCAGAGTTTTGAACCGACTGGAGAGGGGAGAGGTGACTAAGTGGGAGGCCAGCAAGAAGCAGATTGCAGTAGTCTAAACGAGAGGTGACAAAGGTGTGGATGAGGGTTTTGGTAGAGTGCTCGGAAAGAAAAGGGCGGATTTTACGGATGTTGTAAAGAAAGAAACGACAGGTCTTGGCAATCTGCTGGATATGAGCAGAGAAGGAGAGAGAAGAGTCAAAGATGACCCCAAGGTTTCGAGCTGAGGAGACAGAAATAGAAAACGGGGGGAGCGGGGAGGTGGGTTTATAAATTTATAAATTATGACTCAGTAATAGGCACCTATTTACCTGCTCTAGCTAGCTCTGTTCCTAATTATCCCCTCTGTTTACAAAGCCGCACAGCAATGCCGACGCAATCTATTCAAAGTGAATGGGCTGTGTCGGCATTAGCGCACCGGTAGCTGCCTACGTGTCTTTGTAAACAGTGGGGGGGGGGGGGGTATGATTTATTCCAAGTACTTATTATCCACCCCAATTGCATCTATAAACTCCATAATTTTAAAAGCAGATCTGCTTGTTCCTGAGTAAGTTTCTTTGTCCTGTGGAGGGCTATGGTTCCTCTCGAGTGTCAGGGTAACTGTTTTTTCTGCGAATGCTTACTATTTCTCTTTGTCTGGCTTCCATTGAACCAGTCCCTGAGCCAGAGGTCCCTATTCCACCTTTGCTGCAGTGCTTACTAAGGGATCTGTGTAGCTCAAAAACGTTAGGCTGGATTTTCATCTGGCATGATTTATTCAGCTGACCTAAACTAAATTGATAAATTATCCATTTACGAACTGAATATTGCTGTTAAATGGATAATTCATTATGCTGCCTTTTCCCCTCCCCTAACCTGGACCACAATTATACTGACAGGGAAAGCCAATACTATCCATATAATTTTTAAAATTCTACGGATAGGGGAGTGGCCAACAGAATTCTATTTGGACATTAGTCTGATTATTTCTTAGCTATTTCAATATTGGGAGCTCTTTCTCAGATTTACCAAGCACCATTATGTCTATCCCCCTAGTAAGTACAATACTGGCACAGTTGCCCTTATGCATTGTCTAGCACACTTGGAACAAAGTTGGGGCAAAGGATAAGAACTTTTTGATACCTTTTTGATACCAGACACAATGCTGGCTCACATATGTTTTATGTATTAACAGTCTATATAAGCAGATGGTCCTGGTTGACAAGCCTTTTGGGGGTTCTCTCTACTTTCCCTGTACTAATGAATTTTAAAAGGCTAGAGACAGCCATGATTTCTGAAGCTGCAGGACAGAACTACAAGTAAGCTGGTTCTTTTGAATGATTCAGCTCCTTTGTGTGAGTAATATAAAAATATGACAAACCCGTGTCCTTAACATTCAGTGTTTTCCCTTACCAAAACAGCTCAAGCAAGTTATAATAAAAGCATTAAGCAATTTCATCGATCCCCCCACATCAAAAACCCTCACCCCTACCCCAATAGTCAAATATACAATACTAGCCATTAAGCCCATTAAAACAGGCGAGATTTGTAATTCTCACCTCCATGTCTAGCAAACCTCCTCTCTCCCCTGCCCTCCCCTCCCCCGATCCATGTCTAGCAACCCTGCTCTCTCCCCTGCCCTCCCCCCCATGTCCAGCAACCCTCCTTTCCCTTGGCTCCCCCCTGTCCACCAACCTTGCTCTCTCCCCTGCCCTCCCCCCATGTCCAGCAACCCTCCTATCTCCCCTGCCCTCCCCCATGTCCAGCAACCCTCCTCTCTCCCCTACCCTCCTCCATGTCCAGCAATCCTCCTCTCTCCCCTGCCCTCCCCTCCCCTCCATCGATCCATGTCCAACAACCTTGCTCTCTCCTCTGCCCTCGCCCCATGTCCAGCAACCCTCCTCTCTCTCCCCTTCCCTCCCCTCCATCGATCCATGTCCAGCAACCCTGCTCTCTCCCCTGCCCCCCCCCCCCATGTCCAGCAGCCCTCCTGTCTCCCCTGGCCTCACCCCCACCCTGTTCTCTCCCCTGCCCTCCCCCCATGTCCAGCAACCCTCCTCTCTGCCCTGCTCTCTCCCCATGTCTAGCAACCCTCCTCTCTCCCCCCTGCCCTCCCCCCATGTCCAGCTACCCTCCTCGCTGCCGCGCCCTCCCCCCTGCACTGACATGAGAGCGCCTCTCACCTCCATGTGAAAGCGCTGCAGGCAGCAGCAGATCACTCTGCTGCTGCCTGCAGTGCTTCCACACGGAGCTGAGAGGCGCTGTCATGTCAGTGCAGGGGGCTTGATACAGAGGTGGGAGAGAGCGGCGGCGGCGACGACGACGTCAGGGATGGGGGAGGGTGGAGGTTGGTGCACTGGCGATGTTCCTTTCCTTCATATCCAGGCTCTCCAGTGGCAGCGGCAGGCCGGCAGCATCCGTTTCCCTCTCTGTTCTGCCCTCTGACGTCATCACGTCTTGACGCGAGGGTGGGACAGAGAGGGAAGTGTCTACTGCGCATTTGCGGGTGAGTCGGTCACTTGTCTTTTATATGTTTGATGCTCTCATAAATTACTTAGGATTCCTTTTACTAAGGTGTGCCGAAAAGTGGCCTTCACTGGTATAGACATGTATATTGGATGCGCGCAGGTCCACTTTTCAGTGCACCTGCAAAAAAGGCGCTTTTTTTAGCTAAAAATGAACGTGCAGCAAAATAAAAATTGGTGTGTGTCCATTTTGGGCTTGAGACCTTACCGCCACACATTGACTTAGCGGTAAGGTCTCACGTGTTAATCGGGCGGTAATCATCAGCACGCATACACTGCCAGTTACCACCCGGTTAGCGCCACTCGGTAGAAAATAAAAAAATATTTTCTGCTGCACGTATGGGACACACATAAAAAATGGTATTACATTACCACCTGGGGCTCACGGTAGCCGGGCGGTAGTTCCAAATTGATGCGCGTTGGTAGATGCCTACACGCCTTAGTAAAAGGGCCCCTTAATCCATTGTGCAAACAACCATGCCTTAACTTTCTGGGAATGAATTGCAAAGGCATGGGTGTTGAACTGCAAAAGCTCGCTTAATTGTACACTGCAATCACACTCCATTTGAGACTGTATGATTGCAGTACTGAGACTTCTTGCTGGTACATAAGGCTGCAATAACAATTTTAAATAGAAAGACCCATCAAGATATAGAGCCTGAAAAACAACAACAAAAAAATCTTAAATCCAATATAGAACTTCACTGTTTTACCAGACAGAATCCTGACTTATTACTGTGTCCTGTAAATTATATGTTTGCTGCCAAATGACATACGCAGCTAGACCTTTATCTGCTCATGTATCTGCTTGACTTACTATCCACAGTCTTTCAGGTTTGCTTATTTCAGTGCTTGCTTAACCCTCTGTTTTTATCTTCCAAGTGGAATACATCTGGAAGCAGGGGCAGCCCAAGGCAATCTGCTGCCTGAGGTAAAGGATGAAATGGCATCCCCCTTCACCACCGCCCCCAGCTCCTCATCAAAACTACAATCAGGGAGATCTGCATGAAAGAAAATATTTATTTTTATTTTGACTTATAAAACCACTTGTTCCTGAAACGTGTTCAAAACAGAATAATCCATTTGTGCATTGAAAATTTAAACTTCTACAAAACAAATGCAGATGTGATTCCATGTGGCCCAATGAAAGGAGAGTTTAATTTTACTTCCATGTAATTTCAGTATGTTCCATCTTTATAACACCAGGGTTCCCAAGGCAGATTACAATAACAGTTAAGATGAACCCATCATGAAACAAGATATCCTCACGGAAATTTGGCCATCTGTATTGAATAGAATAATGTACAGAAATGAGCACAAACTACAGAGTTTATAAGATAGGCTTACCCTGTTTCCTGTTTTATCTACCCTCCTTGCCCCAAGCCCAACATCTCTCATACTCTCCCACTCACCCACCCACCAGGCCAGCATCTCCCCTTTTCCTCACTCAATCCTCTTTCCCCAAGTCTAAGTTTAATTTTGTTTCAAAACTTGCCAGATGGTTGCAGCGATTCACAGGCGCTGCCCTGCCACTGGCCCAATATTTTATCTCTCTACTGTGTGCCCACCTCAATGGAAACTGGAAGTTATATCAGAGAGGTTAGGCCATTGCAGTAGAGAGAGAATGTCGGGCTGGTGGTAGGGCAGCGCCTGTGAATCACTGCCGCTGCCCGTCAAATTTTGAAACAAATTAAAGGTAGACTCGGAGATAGAGGGTTGAGGGGAGGGAGGAAGAAGCAGTGGCAGCAGTGGTGGCACAGTGAATAGGAGGGAAGGGAAGATAAGATGTTGAAGGATGAGTGCTTCAGAGTGCTGGCTGGCAGCAAATGCCACTCCCTTGTACTGCCGCCTGAAGTTGGCGCCTCACTTGGCCTCATTATAGGGCCGCCCCTGTCTGCAAGCATAGAATAGGATCAAGCACAGATGGGAGCCATGTGACAAGGCAATTCAGTCAAACTACTAGTAAAAAAGACCTCCAGGAGTGAAAGGTGCTCAACTACTGTCAATGGTAGACCCCTACCATACATAGCCAGACAAACCATAAGAAATACTCAAACACTGCAGATTCCTGCTCATCAATGACTACACTGGAAAGTTTGGAATATGAGCATCTGAAGCAGTTGAACTTTCAACAAAACTTGTCACACACACGCACAGTGTGGATACTTAAGCTGGCTGAATGCAGAGACTGATTTCAATTATTCTGCATTGCAACTGTGATTGTCTGTCTTTTATATGCAAAGAAACGTCTTGAAAAAATGTTTACTCATTGAAGGACTGTGGACCTATGATGTAATGTAGGAGATTGTACAGCAGCTATCATACTGAACATTTGAATTGTATTTTCTGAGATTCTTCAATTTCAATTCAATTCAATTTATGTCTTATATATGGCTAATATCCCCTATATAAGGTTCAGTGCAGTTTACAGCATTAGTGGGACATCAGTTACAGATGTATAAGACATTGGGTGAATACATTCTTATTGATTAGATATAGAGGGGCATAATTGAACGAAAACGCCTATCTCCATGGGCGTTTATCTCCAAGAACGGGTCCGTGAAGGGGCGGACCGAACCGTATTTTGGGAAAAAATAGACGCCCATGTTTTATTCAACAATGTGTGAGCTGGGCGTTTTTGTTTTTCAGCGATAATGGAAAATGAAAGCGCCCAGCTCAAAAACGAATAAATCCAAGGCATTTGTTCGTGGGAGGGGCCAGGATTCGTAGTGCACTGGTCCCCCTCACATGCCAGGACACCAACCGGGCACCCTAGGGTGCACTTTTACAAAACAAAAAAAACAGGTAAAAGAGCTCCCAGGTGCATAGCACCCTTCCCTTGTGTGTTGAGCCCCCCAAATCCCCCTCAAAACCCACTGCCCACAAGTCTACACCATTACTATAGCCCTAAGGGGTGAAGGGGGGCACCTACATGTGGGTACAGTGGGTTTGGGGGGGTTGGACGACTAATAAGCATTAAGCAGCACAATTGTAACAGGTAGGGGGGATGGGCCTGGGTCCACCTGCCTGAAGTCCACTGCACCCCCTAACAACTCCTCCAGTGACCTGCATACTGCTGTCGGGAGCTGGGTATGACATTTGAGGGTGAAAATAAAAAGTTGAGAAACTTCATTTTTTGTGCTGGGAGGGGGTTAGTGACCACTGGGGGAGTCAGGGGAGGTCATCCCCGATTCCCTCCAGTGGTCATCTGGTCATTTAGGGCACTTTTTGGGGCCTTATTCGTGAAAAAACAGGGTCCAGGAAAAGTGTCCTAAATTCTAGCTAAAAACGCATACTTTTTTCCCATTATCGGTGAAATGCGCCCATCTCTGTTCGGCAGATAACCACGCCCCAGTTCCGCCTTCGCCACACCTCTGACACGCCCCCATCAACTTTGTCCGCATCCGCGACGGATTGCAGTTGAAAACGTCCAAAAATCGGCTTTCGATTATACCGCTTTATTCGTTTTTGTGAGATAAACGTCCATCTCCCGATTTAGGTCGGAACTTGGGCGTTTTTCTCATTCGATTATAAGCAGGATAGTGTTATAAAGCATTACACAATATGATTATAGTTTGAGTTAAATTAGATGTTTCTAAAGTTCATAGGGGACCAATGATCAGTGAGAATTATATCTACAGTGTTTTATTTTATGTCTTGCCTAAGGTGTGTGAATAGTGTCCTATTTGTAAAGATTTTATTGTGTATGTATTTTGGAAACCACCTAGAACTAAAGGATAGTGCAGTCTGTAATTTATTTTTAATAAATAAAATTATAATACTTTCTAATCTGCAGTTTATTCAAATCCTTTGACTGGTTGTTGAGAAAGGGAAGGTTAGATCCTGGTTCTTCTACTACTAAAACTACTACTTAGCATTTCTATGATGCTACTAGACATATGCAGAGCTGTACACAAAACACGTAACATGATCCCTGCTCAAGAGAGCTTACATTCTATTCAAGAAAGATAACAAGAACAGGACAGATACAAGATTAGGCAGTTTTATTTATTATGGGAATGAGTATAACAACATAGGTATTAAACAGGTAAATAGGTGTATGGATGCTGCAATATGTAAACCGCGTTGATTGTACCTCAGACAGGTGGTATATAAAAAATCTAATACAAAAAAAATAAGGTTTTTGTTGTCCTCAGGAGCTGGACTGAGTTGTTGGGTATAGGTGTGGTTTATGCATTTGATGTATCGCCTTTCTGTGGAACAACCAAAGTGGTTTACATGTTGAGGGCAGGAATGTATCTATGCTATTTCAAGTGACTGTATATAGTACCTGATTGTATTCTCAGAATACATAGAAGCTACAGGAGCCTGTGGCTATGCATTGTGCCAAAGTGTCTACTTGTAATCCTAAACAGAAACACCTGTCTTATGTAGCCTCTGTTTATGAAGGGACAGGGTTCTATTGACATGAAATTATAAAGGGGTGAAATGATAATAGGCTATGGAAGTATGCTGCTGCCACAATAGACAGAGCAATCAAAAGGGTAGAATAATACCAACCAGGGTCCCTATAGGCTTTATAGCTTTAGATATGAGGGAATGAGCTGAAATTGCTTGTAACAGTGGACAGAAAATTTACATTGAAAAAGACCCATCTTATGATGCTCAGACCCTAACAAATACAGGCCTTACCAGGTAATGGCATTCCTCAGCCTCACTAGTAGTAGGAAAGGGATGAAATGGCTGGAGAGAAAGAGGCTTTTCCTAAGTAGTAGTAGTAAATGAAGTACCCTGCTCCTGCTGTCTTACTTTCTGCCATGTTTTCTAGGAACATCACAGAATTGTACCTAAAGAAAAATCTAGCATTGGGCCCTTCCTGAAGATCCTAAGTGAGATGATGCATAGGAGATTCTACCCCATTGAACTTCACCCTCTGCTCTTCAATGTAGCCTATCACCTGCTGTGACAGCATTGGGTGAAAGATGACAGGGTCCAATGCCTGCTAAGAAACACATGACAGCACTGTCAAACCAAGTGGAAAATTTTTATTTATTCAAACAGGGTGAGGTGGGGATGGGAGAAAGGAAGGCCCATGAATAGCAAAAAGGGATGAATATAAAGAACCCCAGGGAGATGAGGAGAAGTCCAAAGAGGAACAGGGCACGGGCCATGAAAGGAAGCTGTCATTCTCAAGATCAGACATGCATATAGTCATGATATTAAGCATCCACATTTGAGCAGGAAACTTCCTCTCAAGGGCCACTCATGGTCTCCTAATCTCCCCCTCCATGTTGGAAGCCTGCTGCTCTCACTACCTTAGAGTAGCTACCACTCACTGTACAATCCCCACTACCCACAGTAGGAGAAACTACAGGTCTTTCCTGAGTGCAATGGCTGTCTCTGGCTGTCAGTAGGGAGTGGGGGGGGGGGGGGGGAACCTACAAATGAAGTACCAACTGGGTGAAAACATTGGGTGGCAGATGTATCGGGGGAAATAAATGTGGGAAGTGGGCATGCTGTGGCCGCTGCTACCTCCAGTGATAGTAGTGGCTATGGCATAGCTAGGGGTGGCACAAGGGGAGTGGTCAGTCCCCCAAATGGATTTTCAAAGAAAATGGCACCTATGTGCTGTAGGTGTCTCTATAGGGTAGCAAGCGCCAGCCCAGAAAAACAACTTGCCACCCAGAAGCATTCCCCATGGGATCCGCTATCAATCTCCATTCCCAACTCCCCCCCCCCCCCCCTCATGTGCTGCAGTCCTCCATTCTTTCAGGCCACTAGCAGCATCAGCAATGAAAGCACGCTTCCTTTGCCTGGCCCTAGAAGCTTTCTCTCTTTCTGCTTCATGTTCTCACATAAGCAGGATTTTGCAGAGTGAAAGTTTCTGAGGCCGGCCAAAGGCAGTATGCTTTCATTGCTGATGCTGCTGGTGGCCTGGAAGACTGGAGGACTACAGCACGGGGACGGGGGGGGGGGGGGGGGGGGGGGACAAGAAGGGAGAGAGGAAACGGACCCCACGGGAGTTGGAGGAAGGGAGAGGTGCTGCACTGTGGATGACAGGAGAGGGGGAGGGAAGGGTAAAAGAGATGCCACTTCACGTAGAGTACAGAGAAAGATGCCACCGAACCACAGGGACGGGAGAAGGAGAACATGAAAGTGAGAGCTTGGATGAGAAGATGGGGAAGAGAGGGGAAAAAAAGCTGCACCCATGGGGAGAAAGAGAGACATGCTGGGATGGGAGGGGTTAAGAACATAAGAATAGCCATATTGGGTCAGACCAATAATCCATCTGGCTCAGTATCTTGTTTCCAACAGTGCCAATCCAAGTCACAAGTACCTGGCAGAAACCCAAACTAGAAGCAAAATTTCATGCAATCAATTTCACGGCAAGCAGTGGCTTCCCCATGTCTGTCTCAATAGCAGACTATGGACTTCCTCTAGGCACTTGTCTAAGACTTGTTTAAACCCAGATGTGCTAACCGCTGTTACCACATCCTCCGGCAATGAGTTCCAGAGCTTAACTATTCGTTGAATGAAAAAATATTTCCTCATGTTTGTTTTAAAGTATTTCCATGTAACTTCATTGAATGTCCCCCTAGTCTTTGTACTTTTGGAACGAGTAAAAAACCGATTCACTTCTACTCATTCTATTCCACTCAGGATTTTGTAGCATCAATCATATCTCCCCTCAGCTGTCTCTTTTACAAGCTGAAGAGCCCTAACCTCTTTAGCCTTTCCTCATATGAGAGGAGTTCCATCCCCATTATCATTTTGGTCACTCTTCTTTTAACCTTTTCTAATTCCGCTATATCTTTTTTGAGATACGGAGATCTGAACTGAGTGCAATACTCAAGGTGAGGTCACACCATAGAATGATTCAGAGGCATTATAGTATTTTTGGTCTTCTTTACCATCCCTTTCCTAATAATTCCTAGCATCCTGTTTGCTTTTTTGGCTGCCGCCACACACTGAGCAGAAGATTTCAGCATATTATCTATTATTTTATCCGGTACTGACATCAGGCTTACCAGCCTGTAATTTCCTGGACCACCCCTGGAACCCTTTTAAAAAATTGGCCACCCTCCAATCTTCACGTACTACAGATGATTTTAATGACAGGGTACATATTACTAACAGCAGAGCAGCAATTTCATGCTTGAGTTCTTTGAATACCCTTGGATGTATGCCATCTGGTCCAGGTGATTTACTACTCTTTAATTTATCGATTTGGCTCAGGTTCACCAAGATTTGTTTTGGTTCCTCTACATCATCACCCTTGAAAACCATTTCCGATACAGGCTGATCTCTTATATCTTCTTCTGTAAAGACAGAAGCAAAGAATTCATTCTGTTTCTCTGCTATGGCCTAGTTCCCCCTGAGTGCCCCTTTTGCTCCTTCGTGATCTAACGGTCCCATGGATTCCCTCGCAGGCATTCTGCTTCTGATGTACCTGAAAAAGTTGTTACTGTGAGGTTTAGCCTCTGCAGCAAGTTTCTCTTCATATTCTCTTTTAGCCTTCTTTATCTGCATCTGACTTGCCAGTGCTTATGTTGCTTCTTATTTTCTTCATTTGGGTCCTTTTTCCATTCTTTGAAGGACATTCTTTTGGTTGTAATAGCCTCTTTCACTTCACCTTTTAACCGTGCTGGCTGTCATTTTCTCTTCTTTCCACCTTTATAAATACATGGAATGCATCTTGCTCAGCAAGGTAGCTAGTCATACCTGCTGCCGCTCTGTGCAAGTTACCTCTTCTATGTCTTTTTTGAAGTTTGGAAGTCATTTGTTTTTCTTTGATCCTATTCTCCTGCTATATAGGGAACCTCTGTGTTTATCCCATGCCTTTTTGAATTCAGTCACTCTTTTGTCCCCAACTGCCTCCACCAGGAGGGTGTTCCAGGCATCCACCACCCTTTCCACAAAAAAGTATGTTCTGATGTTGTTTTAAGCTTAGCGTAGCGGAGTTTTAAAAGGGTCTAGATGGCTTCCTAAAGGAAAAGTCCATAGACCATTATTAAATTGACTTGGAGAAAATCTACTGCTTATTTCTGGGATAAGCAGCATAAAATGTGTTGAGCTTTTTTTGGATCTTGCCAGATATTTGTGACCTGGATTGGCCAATGTTGGAAACAGGATGCTGGGATTGATGGACCTTTGGTCTGTCCCAGTGTGGCAATACTTATGTACTTAAGCTTACCTCCATGCAGCTTCATTCATGTTCTACAGCTTCTCCACTTTTGAAAAAGGATTTGTGTGTCCATCAATAACTTTCAAATATTTAAAATTAATCATGCCTTAACCATGCCATTAAATATTGACAGGCCCCATAATCCAATCTGCAGTTATTATGGAAATTCAAATGTATGACATGGCAGTAGTGACTTTTATGAATTAACAATTCAGGTGCAGTTGCTGTTATCCCAATTATTATACTCCTACTCGTTCCCTGCAGTCCTCCCAGCATCAATTATTGCAACTTCCCTCTCCTTCCAGCATCCAACTCAATATCACTCATGAAACTGTATTCTCATATGCTGCTCCTAAACTGTGGAACACTCTACCAATTAGTATTAAATCACAACCCACACTCTCCTCCTTCAAAAAATCACTCAAAAAACCTGGCTCCTTACTCATGCTTTCACTACATACATTTTTTTCTCTTTTCTCTTACTTTCCTTTTCTCTGGATTTTTATTATTAACCACTTGGATGCTTCTTTGTGATTAGTGGTATATCAAATGCCGGTTTAAAAAAAATAATGTAGCAGCTTGGTATGATTATATTTGAGACATTGGACACTGGTATCTATATTATGACTTGCAAGAAAACAACATACATTTAGGATTCTTGTCAGCTATCTAGCTCCTGTAAGAAGGCAGGATGTTATCAGTGAAAATCAGTGCTAATTTTCTTGGTCAATTTGTGTCAAGAGTCCGAAGCCCACATTAGGTAAAAAGCATCAATTATGTAACCATTGTCATTGTAATAGAGTTGACAGAAATGTATTTATAGCTTCAGTTCATGGTAGATTGTTAATTTTGCAGTGGAGGAGGAGACCATGACACATATATACATGATAATGTTCAAAGGAGCATAGAAGCAACGACTCCAGAACCAGGAAAGGCAGTTGTTCTTGGCAGAAGGCACCAAGACTCAGAACAGTAGGAGGAATAGAAAATTAGGCTTCCCAGAAAAAACATTCAACTTAACATTTTTGCTTAAACCAAAAAAAAAAAAAAAAAATCCTATTGGAAATGTTTCAGCTTCCCTACTTTTTTCAACCTGGGGAACAGAGAGAACAATTTATTTATTTATTTATTGCATTTGTATCCCACATTATCCCACCTCTTTGCAGGCTCAATGTGGCTTACAATACATCATGGGTACTGGAAATAGAAGTGAATATACATTAGGTTTACAGAGGGTTTGTGTTACATGGTGGTGAATTACATGATGGTGTTAAAGCAAAAGACATTATAAGACAGAACTAGAAGTTCAAAAGATTATACAGTTACACATGTTGATCTTTGTGATATATCTTGTCGAAGAATGACAGTATAAAGTATTCATATTCATTCTTTGGGGGTATTTTTCTTTTTTGACTCAGCTGTTCTCTCCTATTCCTTTGGGCTTTCAGCCCAACCATAATGAGAGCTGAGATCCAGTGCCATGCTTTTTCATTCACAACGTTCTGTTTCTTATATCCCCTCCCAACCTACTTAGCCCAGTCATTACAGTGGTAACCCTTACCCAGGGACCAATCACCAATGCTCCTTCCAGAAATCTGCAATCATGGACCCTAATTCCAGCCCATAGAGATCACATTTTATGATAACAAGGACTGCTTTCCTCCCCTAAAGCCTAGCATTTCTTGGGGTTCCGCTCAGGGAGGTACTGTCTCTAATGCTCAGAACTCTCTTCATCATATCATTGGAAACAGAGAGGTCCCAAGACATCAGCTATAGTGGTTTATAGTTTATTTACATTTAGTACTGCTGCACAAGGACAGAGAACAAGAAGAGGTAGAGATCTGTTATTCTGACAACAACAGTAAGCAAGTAGGTGTATTTTCAAAACACTTAGACTTACAAAGAGGGGCATAATCGAACGGCGCCGTCCAAATCAATGGCCGGCCATCTTCGGGGCCTGCACCGTAAGTGGGCGGAGCCAACCGTATTTTTGAAATACGCTTGGCGCCGGCCAAATCGCTCGCCGGGTTTAGAGAAGGATCGCCGGGTTTATATGAGATGGGCGGTTTCGTTTTTCAGCCATAATGGAAACCGGGCCCGGCCATCTCAAACCCGGCGAAATTCAAGGCATTTGGCCATGGGAGGAGCCAGCATTTGTAGTGCACTGGTCCCCCTCACATACCAGGACACCAACCGGGCACCCTAGGGGGCACTTTAAAAAAAAATAGCTTCCAGCACACAAGGCTTACCTTGTGTGCTGAGCCCCCCAAATCCCCCCCCCCCAAAACCCACTCCCCACAACTCTACACCATTACCATAGCCCTAAGGGTTGAAGGGGAGCACCTACATATGGGTACAGTGGGTTTGGGGGGGGGGGGGTTTGGAGGGCTGTACATTAACCACCACAAGTGGAACAGGTAGGGGGGGATGGGCCTGGGTCCACCTGCCTGAAATGCACTGCACCCACTAAAAACTGCTCCAGGGACCTGCATACTGCTGTCAAAGAGCTGGGTATGACATTTCAGGCTGGCATACAGGCTGGCAAAAAAGGTTTTTTTTTTTGGGTGGGAGGGGGTTGGTGACCACTGGAGGAGTAAGGGGAGGTGATCCCCACTTCCCTACGGTGGTCATCTGGTCAGTTGGGGCACTTTTTCCAAACTTGGTCCTAAAAATAAATGGACCAAGTCTGGCCGGCAAAATGCTCGTTCGAGCCGGCCTCTTTTTTTCCATTATAAGGTGAAGCCAGCCATCTCGTACCCACACCCACGCCCCGCCCCTTCCCGCCTTTGCTAACCTACCAACACACCCCCTTGAAGGTTAGCCGGCGCCACGACGAATCAGCAGTTGAAGCCGGCCAAAATTGGCTTTCGATAATACCGATTTGGCTGGGATCGGGAGATCGCCGGCGATCTCCCGATTTGTGTCAGAAGATCGCCAGCGATCCCTTTCTAAAATAAGCCTGATAGTTACATAGAGGGGCATTTTGGAAAAAAATGTCTAAGTTGGAATTTGGACGTCTTTGTAGAAAGTCCAAATTCAGAGGCGGGAAAAATGCCATTTTCTAAAAAAGATGGACGTCTATCTTTGTGTTCGAAAATACCTTGGACATCCTTGGATTTGGACGTCTTTGATTTTCAGCAATTTTCGAAACCAAACACGTCCAAGCCTAAAATGTCCAAATTCAAGCCATTTAGACGTGGGAGGAGCCAGCATTTTTAGTACACTGGTCCCCCTGACATACCAGGACAGCAATCGGGCACCCTAGGGGGCACTGCAGTGGACTTCATAAATTGCTTCCAGGTACATAGCTCCCTTACCTTGTGTGCTGAGCCCCCCAAAACCCACTACCCACAACTGTACACCACTACCATAGCCCTTACAGGTGAAGGGGGGCACCAAGATGTGGGTACAGTGGGTTTGTGGTGGGTTTTGGAGGGCTCACTGTTTCCTCCACAAACGTAACAGGTAGGGGGGTATGGGCCTGGGTCCGCCTGCCTGAAGTGCACTGCACCAACTAAAACTGCTCCAGGGACCTGCATACTGCTGTGATGGACCTGAGTATGACATCTGAGGCTGACATATTGGCTGGCAATCTATATTTTTAAAGATGTTTTTTGAAGGTGGGAGGGGGTTAGTGACCACTGGGGAAGTAAGGGGAGGTCATCCTTGATTCTCTCCGGTGGTCATCTGGTCATTTCGGGCACCTTTTTGTGCCTTGGTCGTAAGAAAAACACGACCAGGTAAAGTCATCCAAGTGTTCGTCAGGGACGTCCTTGTTTCTTTCAATTATGGGTCGAGGATGTCCTGGTGTTAGGCATGCCCAAGTCCCGCCTTCGCTACACCTCCAATATGCCCCCTTGAACTTTGGCCTTCCCTGTGACGGAAAGCAGTTGGGGATGTCCAAAATCAGCTTTCGATTATACCGATTTGGACGACCCTGTGAGAAGCATGCCCATCTTACAATTTGTATCGAAAGATGGGTGTCCTTCTCTTTCGAAAATGAGCCCAAAAATGTGATAAGCTTTTGCACTTTCTGCGTATTAGTTTCATACCTTCATGTGCAGTAAGTGCAGAGCCCATGCAGTACATGTTGGGGGCATAGCCAGCATCTGTCCTTCATTGACTAGGGAGGGTAGACATGAGGGCAGTTTTATAAGTTGGCGTGTGCATTTATGTGCTATGTGTGCATGTAAATGTACAGAATAGTGGCATTTTCACAGGTACATTTATGTGGGTAAGTGGCAGCAAAGTACATGTAAGTGGTATAGCATTTAAATGCAAGGATCAGATTGGATTAGATTTTGTACTTATAACCTGCCCTTATCCAGGGCAGCAAACAAAAGTACATATATAAAATCACATAAAAACAATTACAAAAACAAATTTTTCATGATACACAGTCAAAAACTTTTATCTACTCCTTTTATCCACTCCTACCCTATCTGATATAATATTTAACCATCTTTCTGACTTCATGTGCAACTTTATTTATTTATTTATTTATTTATTGCATTTGTATCCCACATTTCCCACTTTTTGCAGGCTTTCTTTAAATTAGTCACCTTACTTTCTAACTCTTATTACTCTCTTACCTATCTATATGTTCCATCTTTGCTTTACCTTTCACTATCAATTAAAATGTTCTATTATGTATTGTGTTGACATTGTAAGTAGTATACTATCAGCCTTATTTTCAAAAGTGATGGGCGCCCAGATTTTGACCCAAATTGGGAAATAAGCGCCCATCTCGCAAAGGCGCCCAAATCGGTATACTCGAAGGCCGATTTTGGGCGTCTTCAACTGCAATCTGTTGCGGAAACGGGCAAAGTTGACGGGGGCATGTTGGAGGCGTGGTGAAGGTGGGAATGGGGCGTATTTATCTGCCGAGGAGAGATGGGCGCCTTCGGCCGATAATGGAAAAAAGAAAGGCATTTTTAGCGCGAATTTGGGTCATTTTTATTGGACCCTTTTTTTCACGAAGAAGCCCCAAAAAAGTGCCCTAAATGACCACATGACCAACGAAGGGAATCTGGGATGATCACCCCTGACTCCCCCAGTGGTCACTAACCCCCTCCCAGCATAAAAAAAAACAACTTTAACAACTTTTTTTTCCCAGCCTCAAATGCCATACCCAACTCCATCACAGCAGTATGCAGGTCCCTGGAGCAGTTGTTAGTGGGTGCAGTGGACTTCAGCCAGGTGGACCCAGGCCCATCCCCCCCTACCTGTTACACTTGTGGTGGTAAATGAGAGCCTCCAAACCGCCCCCAAAACCCACTGTACCCACATGTAGGTGCCCCCCTTCAGCCATAAGTGCTTTGGTAATGGTGTAGAGTTGTGGGGAGTGGGTTTTGGGGGGGGGGGGATTTGAGGGGCTCAGCACCCAAGGGATGGGAGCTATGGATTTGGGAGGTATTAAATTTTTTTTTTCTAATTGTTACAAGTGCCCCCTAGGGTGCCTGTTTGCTACTACTACTACTACTACTAAATAGCATTTCTAAAGCGCTACTAGGGTTACGCAGCGCTGTACAATTTAAACATAGAAGGACAGTCCCTGCTCAAAGAGCTTACAATCTAAAAGACAAGAGAACAATCTAAAGACAAGTGAACAATCTAGAGGACGAGTGAACAGTTAATCTGATAGGGTGGATAGGTTGGGGCATTCTATATATCTCGAGCGGTTAGGCGCCGAAGGCAGCATTGAAGAGATGAGTTTTAAGCAGCGATTTGAAAATGGGTAGGGAGGGGGCATGGCGTATGGGTAAAGGAAGATTGTTCCAGGCATAGGGTGAGGCAAGGCAGAATGAGCGGAGCCTGGAGTTGGCAGTGGTGGAGAAGGGTACTGAGAGAAGGGCTTTGTCCTGTGAGCGGAGGTTACGGGCGGGAACATAGGGGGAGATGAGGGTGGAGAGGTAGTGAGGAGCTGCAGACTGAGTGCATTTGTAGGTAAGGAGGAGGAGCTTGAATTGTATGCGGTATCTGATCGGAAGCCAATGAAGTGATTTGAGGAGAGGGGTGATATGAGTATATCGGTTTTGGCGGAATATAAGACGTGCTGCAGAGTTCTGAACTGATTGAAGGGGGGATAGGTGGCTGAGTGGGAGGCCGGTGAGGAGTAAGTTGCAGTAATCAAGGCGAGAGGTAATGAGAACTTGGACGAGAGTTCTGGTGGTGTGCTCAGAGAGGAAAGGGCGAATTTTGCTGATGTTGAGGAGGAAGAAGCGACAGGACTTGGCAGTCTGTTGGATATGCGCAGAGAAGGAGAGGGAGGAGTCGAAGATGACTCCGAGGTTGCGGGCAGATGGGACGGGGAGGATGAGGGTGTTATCAACAGAGATAGAGAGTGGAGGAAGAGGAGAAGTGGGTTTAGGAGGAAAGACGAGGAGCTCGGTCTTGGACATGTTCAGCTTCAGGTGGCGGTTGGACATCCATGCCGCAATGTCGGATAAACAGGCCGATACCTTGGCCTGGGTCTCCGCGGTGATGTCAGGTGTGGAGAGGTATAGCTGGGTGTCATCAGCATAAAGATGATACTGAAAACCATGAGACGAGATCAGCGAGCCCAGGGAAGAGGTATAGATTGAGAAGAGAAGGGGTCCAAGGACAGATCCCTGGGGAACTCCAACAGATAGTGGGATGGGAGTGGAGGAAGATCCATGGGAGTGTACCCTGAAGGTGCGGTGGGAGAAATAAGAGGAGAACCAGGAGAGGACAGGGCCTTGGAACCCAAAAGAGGACAGCGTGGCAAGAAGTAAATCATGGTTGACAGTGTCAAACGCGGCGGAAAGATCGAGGAGGATGAGGATGGAGTAGTGACCTCTGGATTTGGCCAGGAGCAGGTCATTGCAAACTTTAGAGAGTGCTGTTTCTGTCGAGTGCAGAGGGCGAAAACCAGATTGAAGTGGATCGAGGATGGCATGAGAGGAGAGAAAATCAAGGCAGTGGCTGTGAACGGCGCGCTCAAGTATTTTGGAAAGGAAGGGTAAAAGAGAGATGGGGCAGTAGTTGGAGGGGCAGGTAGGGTCAAGTGAAGGTTTTTTGAGGAGAGGTGTGACAACGGCGTGCTTGAAGGTGTCGGGGACAGTTGCAGTGGAGAGAGAGAGGTTGAGGATGCGACAGATGGCGGGGGTGACAGTATGGGAGATGGTGTTGAGTAGGTTGGTGGGGATGGGATCAGAGGAACAGGTGGTGCATTTCGAGGAGGAAAGAAGGCGGGAAGTTTCATCCTCGGTGATCTCAGGAAAAGAGGAGAAAGAGACCTGGGTAGGTTGGTTGAGGGAGAGGGTTAAAGGGTGAAGAGGAGGTGGTGGCTTGGCCGTGAACTCAAGGTTGATCTTTTGCACTTTGTCGCGGAAATAGTCAGCCAGTGATTGAGGAGAGAGAGAAGGGGGAGTAGGACCGGGGGGCACTTTTAGGAGGGAGTTAAGGGTGGTGAAGAGACGACGAGGGTTGGAGCTGAGAGAATTGGTCAATTGGGTGTAATAGTCCTGTTTTGCACGGAATAGGGAGGAGTGGAGGGAGGATAGCATGAATTTGTAGTGGAGGAAGTCAGAAAGGGTACGAGATTTCCTCCAGAGGCGCTCAGCGGATCGGGTGCAGGAGTGAAGGTAACGGATGCAAGGAGTCAGCCAGGGCTGGGGATTGGTGCGCTTTGTGGGACGGGAGATGGATGGCGCGAGGGTGTCCAAAGCAGAGGAGAGAGCAGTATTGTAAGCGGAGACCGCTTTGTCGACTGTTTCGGAGGACGTGATGGATGGGAGGAGATTAGAGATAGTAGATGATAAGGTGGAGGGGTCAATAGCCTGGAGGTTCCTGGAGGTGGTGGTTAAAGTTGGACGGGGTGGAGGGGGGGGGGTGAAGAAGTGTGAATGTGATCAGGTGATGGTCGGAGAGAGGAAGAGCTGAGACGTGGAAATTGGAGGGTGAGCCGGAGGAGGAGAGGACGAGGTCAAGACAATGGCCGTCACGGTGAGTAGGGGTGGTGGAGCACAGCTGGAGGTTGAAGGAGGATGTTAGGGTGAGGAACTTAGAAGCATGGGGGTCGGATAGGTCATCAGCATGTACGTTAAAGTCTCCAAGAATGAGAGACGGAGATGAGGGGTCAAGAAAGACAGAGAGCCAAGCATCAAAGTCGGTAAGGAAGGAAGGGAAGGATTTATCAGGGGGGCGGTAAATGACTGCCACTCTGAGTGGTAGCGGGTAGAATAGCCGGATGGAATGGGCTTCAAAGGATGAGAAGCAGTGAGACTGCGGTAGGTGGAGGGGTTGGAAACTACAGGAGGGTGAGAGTAGTAGCCCAACGCCTCCACCGCGGCCAATTGGGCGGGGCGTGTGGGAGAAGAGATAGCCTCCATGGCAGAGGGCTGCAACTGAGGCAGAGTCTTCCGGGGAGATCCAGGTTTCGGTTAGGGCGAGCAGTTGAAGGGAGCGAGAGATAAAGAGATCATGGGTGAGAGACAGTTTGTTGCAGACTGAGTGGGCATTCCACAAGGCGCATGAGAAGGGGAGGGAGGAGGGGGGAAGGAGGGGAATAGAGACGAGATTGGAGACATCCCGGGATCGTTCACAAGGATAGGACGGGGACAGGTGAGGGGGACCTGGATTAGGGTTAATGTCTCCCGCGGATAGCAGGAGGAGGAGCAAGAGAGTGCGGAGGAGGGTGGGGGAGGTCGGGCGACGAAGGCGACGAAGACGGGGTGTACTTAGGAGGAAAGGGGATGGGTTAATGGCAGGAAGGAAGTGCCGAAGGTTGAGAGCCAGGAAGGAAGAGGGGGACAAGAGGGATGGTGAGGTGAGGGATGGAGGTGGATAGGGTATTGCGGTGGCGGGCAGGGTGGGAGGGCAGCAGGTAGTTCTAATGGTAGACAGTGGGAATGGGGGGGGAAAGGAGATTAGGAAGGGACAGGGCAAGGAAGAGAACATGGACAGGGGCCATAGGTGGTGACTGAGGTGTAACAGATGACTATATAGTGACTGAGGTGTTAAGCAGTTAACAGGTGTTAATGGGTGACTATGTAATGACTGAGGTATTAAGCAGATAGATAGGGCTTGAAGCTAGGTTTTGGGTTGGCGATTTGGTAAGTCAATGGGTGATAAGCTAGCAGGCAGGTAGGTAAGTCAATGGCTGAGAGGCTCGCAAGCAGTCAGGCAGGTTACTCGAAGTGTTAACAGGCAGATGGATTGGAGCAAGCCGGAACAAGCTGAAACAAGCAGGAACAAGCCGGAACAGTCAGGAATAGATGGACAAGCTGGAACAAGCAGGAACAGATGAACACAAGCTGGGATCAGGAAGACTGGAACGAGCTGGAACATGCTGGAGCAGAAGAATTGGAGTAAGTAAGGAGAGGCTGGGTCAGGCAGGCTGGAACACACTTGAGCCGATGGACAGCAGGGGGAAGGCTGGATCGGCGGCTGGAACTAGCTGGACACGCTGGATCCGGTGGACTGGGGCAAGCCGGAAGAAGCTGAATCAGGCGGACTGGAACACACTGGAGCCGATAGACTGGAAGGATCAGGCGGGCTGGAACAAGCTGGGCTCAGGAGAACTGGAACGAGCTGGAACACGCTGGCTGGATCAGGCGGGCTGGAACACGCTGGAGCCAATGGACTGGAACAAGCGGGGGAAGCTGGGTCAGGCGACTGGAACAAACTGGGATCAGGGATTGACTGGAACAAGCTGGAGTGGGCTGGATCAAGTTGGAATGGGCTGGAACAAGCTGGAGCATTAGAGCAGGAACGAGCTGGCACACGGGCTGGAACAAGCTGGAACAGGCTAGTCCAGATGGGCTGGTATAAGGTGGATCAGATGGAGTGGTGCAAGTTGGAGCAGAAGACAGCGGCGCTGCAGGACTGGAACACACTGGGACAAGCAGGTGCAGATGTACTGGAGCAAGTAGGAACAGACGGACTTGGACAAGCAGGTGGAGGTGGACTGTAGCAAGTCGGGACAGACGGACTAAACAAGCTGGAACGGATGGACTGGATCAAGTTGGAGCGGATGGACTGGAACAGGCTCAGACAGATGGGCTGGAACGGATGGACTGGAACACGCTGGAACAGGCAGGAGCAGGCTCAGACAGATAGGCTGGATCGGATGGACTGGAAAGCTGGAACAGATGGACTGGTGCAAGTTGGAGCAGACGGACTGGAACAAGTTGGAGCAGGAGGCAGGGGCCCCGATCCGAGTGGAGTAGCAGGGCCAGAGTAAGCTGGAACAGACAGATTGGGACAGGCAGAAGCAGGAGGGAGCAGAGCAGCGGGCTGGAGCAAGCCGGGTCGGAGCAGGCTGAAGGGCCAGAGCAAGCTAGGACAAAAGGCCAGAGCAAGCCAGGACAGAGGGCGGGCGGCAGACAGGCAGGACCAGAGCCAGCGAGGGCCACGGGACATGAACATGAGGGCCTAGGGAACAGCTGCCTGAGGACACCTGGATCCCCAAGCTCCCACGTCAGAAGGATCAACACCAGGGCCAGCTGCCCAGGTCTCCTGGCTCTCAGATGGGATAGGGAGAATGGCTGCCACGTGGACGCGTGGTCCCGGCCGCCTTCCGCCGACTCACCACCCTACCTCAGACTCCCACGCTGTGCCGGTCACCAGGCAGCGGAACGAGACGGCTGCCACGTGGACGCGCAGTCCTGGGCCGCACAGCCTCGATCGCCCACCACCACTGTTCTCAACCTCCCGCCCGCTCGTCCGCCGATACAGCCCACGCCGATCCGTACAGCGACACGAGGCAGTAGGAGGCGCTGACTCCGTGAGCGATTCCCTTGTCCAGTGTCCTCTTGGCATGGTGTCCTGGCATGTGAGGGGGACCAGTGCACTAAGAATCCTGGCCCCTCCCACGACCCAATGCCTTGGATTTGTTCGTTTTTCAGCTGGGCGCCTTCGGTTTCCATTATCGCTGAAAAACGAAACCGCCCAGCTCCAATCCGCACAAATCCGATACATTTGCCGGGCACAAACCGTATTATCGAAAAAAAAAGATGGGCGCCCATTTTTTTTTTAAATACAGTCTGTCCCGCCCCTTCACGTACCCATTCGTGGATATAGACGCCCATGGAGATGGGCGTTCATGTTCGATTATGCCCCTCCATGCCATACTTATGTGGAGGAGTGGCCTAGTGGTTAGGGTGGTGGACTTTGGTCCTGAGGAACTGAGTTCAATTCCCAGTTCAGGCACAGGCAGCTCCTTGTGACTCTGGGCAAGTCACTTAACCCTCCATTGCCCCATGTAAGCCGCATTGAGCCTGCCATGAGTGGGAAAGTGCAGGGTACAAATGTAAAAAAAATACTTTGTAATGTTATTTGAATATTTTACTGCTGTAATTGCCTATTACTCATGTTTGATTTATTCTTACTGTATATCTCCTTCGGTGAATTCCTTCAAAAAGGAATAAATAAATCCCAATAAATAAATAAATAAATAAGAAAAGACATTTAAAAATAAAAACCAATGTCCAAATCCACTAATTAAACTAAGGAGCAGCACCAACAGATGCCTAATATGCTAGGCATAGCATGTGTGTTTTCAGTTGTTGCTTAAATGATGGTGTATGTTGCTTGTCTTTAAGTAGACTAGGCAGCTTATTCTATATTAATGGTCCAGTCATTGAGAAAATTCCTCTTCTGGTTACGTCCAAATGCATTCGAGTTAAAGCAGGCATTACAAGGCCACAAAACATCAATGATCGTAATTGACAAGATGGAACATATATTTGTACCGCTTGTTTCAAATATACACAAGACTCCTGATAGAAAACATTATGCAGTAACAAAAGTAATTTATATTTCACATATAACCAACTGGTAACCACCTCAGTCTTTTCAAATAAACAGTAATATGTTCAAACCTTGGCAGGTCAAACAACAAACGAACTGCCGAGTTCTGAACCATCCATATAGATTTAATACATGTGGCAGATAAACCCAAATAGGCTATATTACAGTAGTCAATGCACTCAAAACCATAGCTTCAACAACTCTTACAAGATCCATTTTTGGTAACAATTTCTGCAATTTACTCAATAAATGAAGTTTGAAATAATAACTGCGACCAATTGCTGAACCTGGATCTTGAAAGAAAATTGAGAATCAAACAATAACCCCAGACTTTGCACCTCAGTAAACACTTTCACAGACACTCCCTATAAAGAAAGAGTTTCAGGAAAAACAAGCATGGAATTTTCACTAACAGAGTATCTCCATTTTGCTATGTAACATTTAGCTTTAATCAATTCGTCACCAACCACTCAAGCAAGGCATCAAAAACAGTCTGTAAGGGGTGTTCATATGGCAGGAGCATGAGAGGGGCATGGTTGGGCGTCCCGTTTGTGTGTGTAACTTGTAGAATACTCAAAAAAGATGGAATTAGAAAAGGTTCAAAGAAGAGTGACCAAAATGATAAAGGGAATGGAACTCCTCTTGTATGAGGATGGGGGGAAGGCCGATAGTCGCTCAAAAGTGCATGATTCAAAGATATCACCAAAACAGGGAAGATAGGGTATCCTGATAGTGAGGTTGCAAAAGAGACCATAGTAGATCAGGTGTCTTTAAATAAAAATAAAAAAACAGACAAAAGATTGCAAATTAATACTGTCAAGTACTGAGTATGATGTAAATAGGAACAACAAACATAGTTTGAAATGCCTATATGCGAATGCCAGGAGCCTAAGAAATAAGACAGGAGAGTTTGAACATATTGCACTAAATGAAAAATTAGATATAATAGGCATCTCTGAGACCTGGTGGAAGGAGGATAACCAGTGGGACACTGTCATACCGGGGTACAAATTATATCGTAATGATAGGGTGGATCGAATTGGTGGAGGGGTAGCATTGTATATTAAGGAGAGCCTTGAATCAAATAGATTGAAAATTCTGCAGGAAACAAAACACTTCTTGGAATCACTGTGGATTGAAATTCCATGTGTAAAGGGGAAAAGGATAGTGATAGGAGTGTACTACCGTACGCCTGGCCAGAATAAACAGACGGATGCAGAAATGTTAAAGGAAATTAGGGACGCAAACAAACTGGGCAACACAATAATAATGGGTGATTTCAATTACCCCGATATTGACTGGGTAAATGTAACATCGGGACACGCTAGGGAGATAAAATTCTTTGATGAAATCAAGGACAGCCTTATGGAGCAGCTGGTACAGGAGCTGTCGAGAGAAGGAAAAATTCTAGACCTAGTCCTTAGTGGAGCACATGATCTGGTGCGGGAGGTAATGGTGCTGGGGCCGCATGATAACAGTGATCATAATATGATCGGATCTGATATTAGCTTTGAAGTAAGTATACATAGGAAATCAAATACGTTAGCGTTTAACTTTAAAAAAGGAGACTATGATAAAATGAGAAGAACAGTGAAAAGAAAACTTAGAGGAGCGACTGCGATGGTCAAAAATTAACATCAGGCGTGGATGCTGTTCAAAAACACCATCCTGGAAGCCCAGGCCAAATATATTCCGCATATTAAAAAGGAAGACGGAAGCACAAACGACAGCCGGCGTGGTTAAAAAGTGAGGTGAAGGAAGCTATTAGAGCTAAAAGAAAATCCTTCAGAAAATGGAAGAAGGAACCGACTGAAAATAATAAGAAACAGCATATGGAATGTCAAGTCAAATGCAAAGCGCTGATAAGGAAGGCTAAGAGGGACTTCGAAAAAAGACTGTGTTGGAGGCAAAAACACATAGTAAAATTTTTTTTAGGTATATTGAAAGCAGGAAGCCGGCAAAAGAATCTGTTGGACCGCTAGATGACCGAGGAGTAAAATGGGCGATCAGGGAAGACAAAGTCGTAGCGGAGAGATTAAATGAATTCTTTGCTTCGGTCTTCACCGAGGAAGATTTGGGTGGGATAGTGGTGCCGGAAATGGTATTCGAAGCTGATGAGTAGAAGAAACTTAATGAATTCTCTGTAAACCTGGAGGATATAATGGGGCAGTTCTACAAACGGAAGAGTAGCAAATCTCCTGGACCAGATGGTATTCATCCCAGAGTACTGATAGAACTGAAAAATGAGCTTGCGGAGCTATTGTTAGTAACATGTAATTTATCCTTAAAATCGAGCATGGTCCTGAAAGATTGGAGGGTGGCCAATGTAACACCAATTTTTAAAAAAGGTTCCAGAGGAGATCCGGGAAATTATAGACCGGTGAGTCTGACGTCGGTGCCAGGCAAAATGGTAGAGACTATTATTAGGAACAAAATTACAGAGCATATTCAAAAGCATGGATTAATGAGACGTGGAGGGGCATAATTGAACGGGGACGACCATCTCTAAGGGTGTCCATCTCTAAGGACGTTCCGGCGAAGGGGCGGGGAAACCCGTATTATCAAAACAAGATGGATATCCATCTTTCGTATCAATAATATGGTCAGGGATGACCAAATGTCAACATTTAGGTCGACCTTAGAGATAGTTGTCTCCGGTTTTTGGCCATAATGGAATCCGAGGACGCCCAACTCAAAAACGACTAAATCCAAGCCCTTTGGTCATGGGAGGAGCCAGCATTCATAGTGCGCTGGTCCTCCTCAAATGCCAGGACACCAACCGTGCACCCTAGGGGGCACTGCAGTGGACTTCACAAATTGCTCCCAGGTGCATAGCTTCCTTACCTTTGGTGCTGAGTCCCCCAAACCCTCCCTAAAACTCACTCCCCACAACTGTACACCACTACCATAGCCCTTAGGGATGAAGGGGAGCACCTACATGTGGGTACAATGGGTTTGTGGTGGGTTTTGAAGGGCTCACGTTTACCACCACAAGTATAACAGGTGGGGGGGGGGATGGGCCTGGGTCCACCTGCCTGAAGTGCACTGCACCCATTACAAACTGCTCCAGGGACCTGAATACTGCTGTGATGGAGCTGGTTATGACATTTGAGGCTGGCATAGAGGCTGGAAAATTTTTTTTTAATTTTTTTTGGGTGGGAGGGGGTTGGTGACCACTGGGGGAGTAAGGGGAGGTCATCCCCGATTCCATCTGGTGGTCATCTGGTCAGTTCGGGCACCTTTTCGAGGCTTCGTCATGAAAAAAAAGGGACCAAGTAAAGTCGCCCAAATGTCCATGAGGGACACCCTTCTTTTTTCCATTATCAGCCGAGGACGCTCATCTCTTAACTACGCCCCCGTACCGCCTTCGGTACACAGCCGACACGCCCCCGTGAACTTTGGTCGTCTCTGCAACGGAAAGCAGTTGAGGGTGCAAAAAATCGGCTTTTGATTATGCCGATTTGGGTGACCTCAGGAGAAGGACGCCCATCTCCCGATTTGTGTCAGAAGATGGGCATCCTTCCCTTTCGAAAATAAGCTAGAAAGTCAACATGGATTTAGTGAAGAGAAATCTTGCCTCACCAATCTACTACATTTCTTTGAAGGGGTGAACAAACATGTGGATAAAGGTGAGCTGGTTGATATTGTGTATCTGGATTTTCAGAAGGAGTTTGACAAAGTACCTCATGAGCAACTTGGAAAGTCATGAGATAGGAGGTAGTGTTCTATTGTGGATTAAAAACTGATTAAAAGATAGAAAACAGAGAGTAGGGTTAAATGGTCAGTATTCTCGATGGAGAAGGGTAGTTAGTGGGGTTCCCCAGGGGTCTGTGCTGGGATTGCTGCTTTTTAACATATTTATAAATTACCTAGAGATGGGAGTAACTAGTGAGGTAATTAAATTTGCTGATGACACAAAGTTATTCAAAGTTGTTAAATCGCAGGAGGATTGTGAAAAATTACATGAGGACCTTACGCTACTGGGAGACTGGGCGTCTAAATGGCAGATGACGTTTAATGTGAGCAAGTGCAAAGTGATGCATGTGGAAAAGAGGAACCCGAATTATAGCTACATCATGCAAGGTTCCACGTTAGGAGTCTCGGACCAAGAAAGGGATCTAGGTGTCGTCGTTGATGATACGTTGAAACCTTCTGCTCAGTGTACTGCTGCAGCTAAGAAAGCAAATAGTATGTTAGCTATTATTAGCAAAGGAATGGAAAACAAAAATGAGGATGTTATAATGCCTTTGTATCGCTCCATGGTGCGACCGCACCTCGAATATTGTGTTCAATTCTGGTCGCCGCATCTCAAAAAATAAATAGTGGAATTAGAAAAGGTGCAGAGAACGGCGACGAAAATGATAAAGGGGATGGGACAACTTCCCTATGAGGAAAAGCTAAAGCGGCTAGACAGCTGAGGGGAGATATGATAGAGGTCTATAAAATAATGAGTGGAATTGAACGGGTAGATGTGAAGCGTCTGTTCACGCTTTCCAAAAATACTAGTACTAGGGGGATGCGATGAAGCTACAAGGTAGTAAATTTTAAACAAAATGGAGAAAAATTTTCTTCACTCAATGTGTAATTGGGCTCTAGAATTCGTTGCCAGAGAATGTGGTAGGGGCGGTTAGCTTAGTGGAGTTTAAAAAAGGTTTGGACGGCTTCCTAAAGGAAAAGTCATAGACCATTATTAAATGGACTTGGGAAAATCCACTATTTCTGGGATAAGCAATATAAAATATTTTGTACTTTTTGGGGATCTTGCCAGGTATTTGTGACCTTAATTGGCCACTGTTGGAAACAGGATGCTGGGCTTGATGGACCTTTTGTCTTTCCCAGTATGGCAATGCTTATGTACTTATGAGGAAAGGCTAAAGAGGTTAGGGCTCTTCAGCATGGAAAAAGAGCGGATGAGGGGAGATATGATGTAGGTCTACAAAATCCTGAGTGGTGTAGAACAAGAAGTAAATTGATCCTTCACTCATTCCAAAAGTACAAAGACTAGGGGACACTCAAGGAAGTTACATGGAAATACTTTTAAAACAAATAGGAGGAAATATTTTTTCACGCAACAAATAGTTAAGCTCTGGAACTCATTGCTGGAAGATGTGGTAACAGCGGTTAGCATATCTGGGTTTAAAAAAGGTTTTGAAAAAATTCCTGGAAGAAAAGTCCATAGTCTGCTATTGAGGCAAACATGGGTTGCAACTGCTTGCCCTGGGATTTGTAGTATGGAGTGTTACCATGATTTGGGTTTCTGCCAGATACTTGTGACCTGGCTTGGCCACTGTTTGGAAAATAGGATACTGAGTTAGATAGACAATTGGTCTGACCTAGTATGGCTACTCTTATGTTCTTATGTTCATCCCTGTCTTATTTATGTGCCTGCAGTTACGGATGTGTAAATGTAAGGCACACTGATGCCAGGTTATGCTGCTATTCTATAATGGGATCAAGGCACCCAAATGCTGTTATTGGATAGGCTCTCACACTGAGGTGATCACTTAGACAATTGTCCCCTTCAGGTTATGGGTCCATGTTAAATGCTTCAGTGGGTAGCACTGCATAGCACTATCCATTTTTGTTTAGGACTACATAGTCAGTAGGGATGGAGAGTCAGATCATTTTCCTTTCGTGTTGATTTCAGAAATGTTCATTTTGATCACTTTTGATTAGACTCTCTTCCTTCTTCTTTCTTCCCTTCCTAATCGCTACACATTACTAACTGTATCTGATCTGATATCCTGAAATGACAATGTTAACAAATCTATATAAGCCACATTGAGCCTGCAAATAGGTGGGGGAATGTGGGATACAAATGCAATAAGTAAATAAATAAATAAATAAATTAGAGGAGCAAAGTCATGTGGAGGGGCATAATCGAACGGCGCCGGCCATCTTCGGGGCCGGCGCCATAAGTGGGCGGAGCCAACCGTATTTTCAAAAAAGATGGCCGGCCATCTTTTTCTTCGCTAATACGGTTGGGCCTGGCCAAATGTCAGAGTTTGCCGGGTTTGAGATGGCCGGCATCGGTTTTCAGCCATAATGGAAAATAATGCCGGCGATCTCAAACCCGGCCAAATCCAAGGCATTTGGTCATGGGAGGAGCCAGCATTTGTAGTGCACTGGCCCCCCTCACATGCCAGAACACCAACTGGGCACCCTAGGGGGCACTTCTAAAATTTTTAAAAAAACATAAAAAAAGCTCCCAGGTGCATAGCTCCATTCTCTTGGTTGTTAAGCCCCCCAAATCCCCCCAAACCCACTCCCCACAACTATACACCATTACCATAGCCCTAAGGGGTGAAGGGGGGCACCTACATGTGGGTACAGTGGGTTTTGGGTGGGTTTTGGAGGGCTCCCATTTACCACCACAAGTGTAACAGGTAGGGGGGATGGGCCTGGGTCCACCTGTCTGAAGTGCACTGCACCCACTAAAAACTGCTCCAGGGACTTGCATACTGCTATCAGGGAGCTGGGTATAACATTTAAGGCTGGCATACAGGCTGGCAAAAAAGTTTTTTTGGGGGGTGAGAGGGGGTTGGTGACCACTGGGGGAGTAAGGGGAGGTTATCTTTGATTCCCTCTGGTGGTCATTTGGTCAGTTGGGACTCCTTTTTCAACCTTGGTCGTGAAAAAAAAAAGGGACCAAGTAAAGCTGGCAAAATGCTCGTTAAGCCTGGTTTTTTTTTCTATTATCAGGCGAAGCTGGCCATCTCATGAACATGCCCCCATCCCGCCTTCACTACCCTACCGAAATGCCCCCTTGATGTTTCGCCGGCTCCGCGACGGAAAGCAGTTGAATCCGGCCAAAATCGGCTTTCGATTATACCGATTTGGCCGGGTTCAGGAGATTGTTGGCCATCTCCCGATTTGTGTCGGAAGATGGCCGGCGATCACTTTCGAAAATGAGCTGGATAGTAACATGACGGCAGATAAAGACCTGAACGGTCCATCCAGTCTGCCGAACAAGATAAACTCATTTTACATGTTATGTAATACTTTATATGTATATCCGAGTTTGATTTGTCCCTGCCTTTCTCAGGGCACAGACCGTAGAAGTTCGCCTTTAACAGGTTTTATTCTCCAAATACCGGCGTCGCCACTCAATGTCCGCTAAGATTCCTTAGATCCATTCCTTCTAAACAGGATTCCTTTGTGTTTATCCCACACATGTTTGAATTCCATTACCATTTTCATCTCCACCATCTCCCATAGTAGGGCATTCCACGTATCCACCACCCTCTCCGTGAAAAAATACTTCCTAACATTATTCCTGAGTCTGCCCCCCTGCAACCTCAATTTTAGGCATGAGCATTTATGCCTGCCAAAGGCTGGTATAAATGCTTACACCTAACTGTTGTCAGTTAGGTGCAGAAATGGAAGTATTCTATAACTCTGTGCCTAAGTCCTGGGGGTGCCCTTGAGCTGTCCATGCCTCTCCCTTGGCCCAGGGGCGTAGCCACGGGTGGGCCTGGGCCCACCCACTTTGGACTCAGGCCCACCCAGCAACGGTGCACGCTGCAGGACTTGTTTCCTTCGGGCCCGCCCTCCCCTTTGAGCAGCACCGCAGTCTACATCAAAGCTGCACGGTACCGGGTCCGTCCTGCCGCTACGCTGCTGCTCTGCTCCGTTGTCATCATCTTTGGCAGAGTTGTTAGTTCTTCTGCTGCTTATCTGCAGCAGATCCACACATTGCCAGGGCTGTCTGCTGCTGTCGCAGCAGCAGACAACATGCGGATTCGCTACAGATAAGCAGGCAGAAGAACTAACAACTCTGCCGTGCAGCGGAGTGGAGTGGAGGAAGAACATCTGCCACATGGCGTCCCGTTGATCTCGCTGCTCCCGCCGCTCCACAGCTCGCGACTCGCACCGCCTGCCTCTCACCTCTCTGTTGCTCCGGCCAGCGGCGCGAACCAGGAAGCACAGGAGTCAGATGCTGCAGGCCCCGCAGTCACACGACCACGCGGTGCCCAGATCAGCCCCAGTCGAGACCGAAGGATGAGTCAAGGTCCGACAGCGATCCGACGCCCAGACCCTCCCAGACCTCCGGGGTGGAGAAAGCCGACGGCAGGAGTAGGACCAAGGGAAAGAAGTGCTGCAGCCAGCGTGTAAGTGAGAGGTGGCTGGGGAAAGGGAGGGAAACAAAACTGCAGCATGCTGGTGGGCGGGTGGTTTTGTGTGTGTGTGTGTGTGTCTGGGGGTGGGGGTGGGGGGACCGGGAAAAGACAGGAGCACTGTTGGGATGAGGATGAGGGAGTGAAACAGGGTACAGCTAGGTGGGGGAGGGACGGAGAGATGCTGCAAGGGGAAAGAGAGGGAGAATTGTTGGATATGGGTGGGATGGGGAGAGGGAGGGAAAGGGCATGAGAGAAAAAAACGTGTTGGACATGGCAGTGGAAGGGAGGGAGAGATGAGAGGGGAAATGTTGAACATGGCATTGAGGTGAGGGAAAGAAGGATGGAGAGATGGTGGTGGGTGTGGGAGGGGGGTAGAGAGATGTTAAACCAGGGGCTCAAGGCAGGGAGAGGGAGAAAAGTTGGACATGAAGGTGGAGAAGAGGAAAGGAAAGGAGAGATGCACAAGTGGGGGAGGGGAGAAAGAGGGAAGATGGATCCAGGGAGAGAGGATAGACAATGGATGGTAGGGAAGAGAAAGGGGAAAATGCTGGACAATGGGGGAGGGGAGAGAGATGGGACAGGAAGATGCTGGAGGTGGGAGGTAAAAGGGATAGGGAAATATCAGGCTACAAGGGTGAGGAGGGTAGAAAGGGGAACAGATGCTGGACTGGAAGGGTGGAGGGAGGGAGACACTGGGAATGGGGGAGAGGCCCAGGGAGTGGAGATGGCAAGGAAAAAATGAGAGAATAGTGATCACAGGGGGTAGAAATATGGTAATGGCGCGTAGATCGAAGATGGAAGGGAATGGGAGAGCTAGTGGGTGAAAGGAGATGGAAATGTGATAGATATCTGAAATGTAAAAAGACGGAAAAGATTTAGAAAGAGGATGAAATTTGTGTGTACAGAGGCAGAAAATAAAAAAAAAAAGAAAGGAAAGAGCTAAAATGGAAGGATCAATATTTCAGAGGTAGGTGTAGTGAGGAAATGAAACAACAGGAGAAAAAAGACAAATGGTCAACCGCTTGAAGAATTAGCAGAAAACAGACAGGAAAGCGGGAAAGAGAAATTGGAACCAACACGATGGAAAAATAAAATGTCCAGACAATAAAGGTAGGAAAATCATTTTACTTTGAATGTTTCAAATGGAATATATTAACTTTGGGAAATGTGCATAACGGATAGACACATAGCAGATTGTGTTAAGTAGAAAAGGAAATGTGCTTTTGTTTTGTTTTGGGTTTTTTTCTCCAGTGTTGCATGCAGTACATGCTGAGGTTCCCAGTTCAATTTTGTCTATATATTTTTATTTCTAATTTGTGAGGGTCTGTCAGTGTGACTTTAACTGCAGATGAGGAGATTGGAGAGGAGAGGGAATTGGGGGAGGGGCTTTATTTTCTGCCCTGGTCACCAGCATGGCTAACGGCAGCCCTGATCCTTGCTGTAGCTAGTGGGGATTCCCAAGCCCTTCTAGCTGGGGTCTCTTCTGAAGCTGGCCAGAGATGCCTTCTTCTACTGAGCTTGGCAGATGGGGGCAGCATCCTGGAGCCACTGACAACTAAGCATGTATGGGGTGCTGGCATCAGTGGCTCGAGGAGTTGCTGCTGCCTACTGAGCTTGGTGGAGAGGAGTTCTGGCCATCTTTACTGGAGGCCTTCAACTGACAGAGATTGGGGATCCTCATCTGCTAAAGTATTTATATTTTGAATTGGGAAGTGCTGGGGGAGAGAGAAAATTTTGTGCCTACCCACTTTGTGCTCAGGCCCACCCAAAATTGGCTGTCTGGCTACGCCACTGCCTTGGCCACTCTCCCTTTGGAGCTGAGTGAGATGAATTGGACATGCAGCTCATAGAATAGTTTCTAATTAGTAATTAGCGCCAATTAGCACTTGTTAAGGCCAATTATTAATTATCACCAATTAAGCCAATTACTTTTGGTGCAGGTCTGTGATCCATGTCCAAAATCGCACATCTAACTTTGAGCAACCTATACAGAATTTGGTAGATAATGTGCACTCTTTTGAAAGAGTGCACCTTACTTGGAAGTAGGGCACACTCTGAAAGAGTGCATACTCTGTTTCCGATAGCATGCGTAGTGATTCACTCATGCATGATGATTCACATATACAAAATGGTGCACTAGCGGGAAAACAATATGCACTCTGTTGGGACAAGTTTGCCATTTTTCAAAATAGGGTGCACTCTTTGTCCATACTGTGAAATCTTTAGCGTCATATTTATGTTAGTTGAATGTTCTAATACATGCTTAGTAGGTGTATCGTTAGTAATATGTTAACATTGTATTATATCTCTGGTATTTGAATTTCAGTGCTGTGCTGTAAAATGTATATATTTTTGATACTGTTTCACGGTAATTCTATTATTAGGTTTCAATTTATGGTTTTCAAGTTTACCTTGTTTATTGTATTTATGTTTATTCTTGGTTATTTTACTATTGTGATGCTGTTAACAAAATTGTAAGTTTTATGTTAAACTGTACACCTTGGGTGAGTCTCTTCATAAATTCCAAGACAGAAATAAATAAATAAATAAATAAATAAATATTATTGGCAAATGAGAAAAAAAGAACAAAAAAAAAGCACAAGGAGCTTTCAAGAACAGGGGTGTCTTAACTGTGGTTTATTGATTAGACATGACACGGTCCGTGTATCGGCAAAAAGCACCTGCGTCAGGGGTCTAATGATGGTATCTAATCCAAGAAAATCAATCAGCCAGTGATGAAAAACACCCTTGTCTTTAAAAAGACAAATCTTAAATCAATGACACCAAACCAAACAGCACAGGAACAAAACTTGTCCTTTTAGAGTCCTTTACTGCTTTAAACAAAACTGTCATGTAGTGGCAAACAAACGCTAGAAAAAAACTTTTTTCTAGCGTTATTTTGAAGCGTTTGTTTTTCATCACTGGATGATTGATTTTCTTGGATTTAGATACCATCATTAGACCCCTGATGCAGGCGCTTGTCGCCAAACGTGGACCGTGTAGGGTCTGATCAATAAAGCACAGTTGAGACACCCCTATTCTTGAAGGCTCCTTGTGCTTTTTTGGCTATTTGCTTTTGCTGGTGTGCTTTTGGTTCCCTCTCATTCATGTTCTTTAAATGAAAAAAAAAAAATCCACACATTTTAATGTTTTTTTTATGTTTGTTATTGGGTTTTAACAACATATGTCATTGACATATCCTATGTCATTACAATCTACAGCCCAGCCCTAATAGTCAGTGGTAAACAGATAGTGTAACTGAAATTGTAAATAAAGCCAAGTGGCCACCCTGCTGAATATTGGCCTTAGTGGATTGTATAACAGTTTGACCAAATAATCCTTAGGACTTTAGTTTAGCGAGTTTTGTTACAGAGGGGCAGACTGTATTGTAATTTAAATAGGTTTTCAAGGAAAATTTCCCGTATTCCCCTACTTAATATAAATTAAGAGAAACCAAAAGTCTTATTAAAAGCTAATAATATAGCAGGACATAAAACACAAGAAAAGGAAGACACTGCCTAACAGCAACCAGAAAACGAACATACTGATGCGTGGATGACATTATGTCCATAATGCTTTCATCCCACTTGTGCATCTGTTCCTTCCAGATTTTTTTTTAATTTCTAGTGAGATATTTTGCAAAGGGATGCTTATACCTAGACAAACCTAAGAAGACAACACTGATGAGGTATAAACAAAATATATTCACCTGGGTTCAGAAACATTCCTGACAACAAAGTATTCACTGGCAAAGCCGCTACTGATCTCTGGTGTATAACATTATCTGTTCCATTCCAATACACAGGTTCATTTCTCCTTCTCAGGTATGTGAAATTACTCTGATGTCCTCAATATCTGGAATTGGGTAGAGAAAGTGCACAGAGCATGTACAAGGCATGACATCAATGAAACCTAAGGGCAAGAAGACTGACATCTGTCACTTTCCTGCCCCTTTGAAAAAGGCCACTGCTCATTGTGAGAAAGGAACACAGAATGTCTTTTAGATGTAGAAAGGATCAGAGCATAGTGCCTTTCCTTGTGGCTCATTGATTCTCAGGTCATTTAGGGCCCCTTTTACCAAGCTGTGGCAAAAGGGGGCCGTTGCTGGCATCGGCACGTGTCTTACACGTAGGCCAAGGCCCCCTTTTATTGCAGCTGGTAATAGGGAAGTCTTGCCTTCCTGCAGGAAATGGCTGTATGGCAAGTAAAGCACTTGCTGCGCAGACATTTTGGGGGAGAGCCCTTACCGCCACCCATTGAGGTAATCAGGCAGTGCCGCATGCTGCCTGATTTTTGTAATGCCATAAATGATGGCGCGTTAGGGGTGAGAAGTACTGCTGGGCTCCTGAGGTAGCCCGGCAGTACTTCCTGTATAGCGAGCAGTAAGCCCGCTTTGGGCTTACCACCGCTTAGTAAATGGAGCCCTTAATGTCTTCTGGAGGAGTATGAGGGACCATAAAACCAGCTTTGCAATATTCAGTATGTCACCTGTGCCTCCCTCAGGAATATTTTGCTTAGCATGCCACACTGTGTGGCATATGTAGGTGACTGAAAGCATGTTTTTACATGGCATCCTGATGTGGCAGGTGCTGTTTATTTTATTTATTTATTTATTTATTAATTAGGATTTATTTACCGCCTTTTTGAAGGAATTCACTCAAGGCAGTGTTCAGTAAAGAATAGATCAAACATGAGTAATAGACAATTACAGCAGTAAAAATATTTAAAAACAATACAAAGTATGGCATGGTATACTATTTACAATGTCAACGCAAACATTGAGCCTGCAAATTGGTGGGAAAATGTGGGATGCAAATGCTACAAATAAATAAATAAATAATACGTAATAGAACATTATAATTGATAGTGATGGGTAAAGCAAAGATGTAACATATAGATAGGTAAGAAAGTAGGAAGAGTTAGAAAGTAAGGTGATTGATTTAAAAGAAAGTTGCACATGAGGTCTGAGAAATGGTTAAATATTATCTCAGCTAGGGTAGGAGTGAATAAACATGTCCTGCTGCAGTATATGCAGCCTGAGTCACTCCTTGTGTTTGTGGGTGAGACCAATGAGTTAGTTACTTCTTCCAGTAAAGGCCTGGTTGAAAAGCCAAGCTTTCACCTGCTTCCTGAAGTAGAGATAGTCTTGCGTTAAGCGCAGCCTTTCTATTTTCCTTATTAGTGTACATCGCATTTTCTGGTAAATAATTTTTTATTGAACACATGAACAGGTATACATTAATTCAAACATGAACATATGTTGTTCAATATTTTCAACATTTTTAAATACACTCTGTGTTGTTTCAAGTAAACGACAACACAACTTTCAATTATATCCATATATCTTCTAGCCAGTTAATAAGTATCCATTAGCAGATCAGTCTCCTGTATATTGTTAGTAATACATTCCTCCTCTAGCACCCAACCTTCCCAACTTATTCCCCCCCCCCTGTAACCCCCCCTCCCTCCCGCCCCCTCCCTTCCTATCCCATTATAATGACATGGAGTTCAGAATTAAACTTCGAGCTCTTCCTGACTGTGACTGAATATACGGTTCCCACACATCCCAGAACTCTTTTTTACGTTTAGGTGTTTTCTTAGCTCCTCTGGCTTCCAACACCAGCAGGCTATGGAATGTGTTCCTCCATTCCCAAAATGTTGGAGCATCCTCCTTTATCCAATGTTGTAAAATACACTGTTTTCCCACAATCAGAGCTTTAAATACCAAGATAAATTCCACCCGTCACAACATTAGCCTACCCCTCTCCACTCCCAGAATTATATCCTGCGGTCTGAGTCAGATCTCTTTCTTTAGAAGGGTCCCACAGTATCCCTGAATCCTGTTCCAAAAGGTCACCACCCGAGGACACATGTATAGCATATGAAGTAATGACCCCCCCCCCCCTGATCTGTACATTTGACACACGCTGGGGTTTCTAGGCGCCCCGCATAATACGCCTATTTTGGGGAGAAGTATGCCCGAGTGATAATACTAAATTGTATTTCTCTGTGTCGTGCACTATGTACCATAGTGTGAATCTCCTTGAGTCTGCGAGCTACCACTCCCTCCCGTACCGGCATTTGTAACTCCTCAGCCCACTTCTTCTCTATGTCCTCATATGTCTGATACAAGTGTAGAGTGCCCAATGCTTTATAGATCTCAGAGACTGTAATCTGCCCTACCTCCGATGGTAGAAAAAATTCCTCCACCATCCGATGCACTCCCCTCGAACAATTGCTCCCCAGGGCCTGACGAATAAACGCCTGGGCCTGTCCATAAGTGAACCAATCCACCTGTTCTTTACCCACTAGGTCCTCCAAATTTTCTCTAGATGTTATGTCCCCTGTGTCCATCAACATATCTGTAACCTACACAATTCCGTGTTTTGCCCATTCTTTTACTTTCCCCTGCATTAATCCCAATCCAAATTTCTGATTCCCTATTAAGGGCATCATATCTGTATTCACTGGATTATTCCCTAGTTGCTTCATCAAGAAGTGCCAAGCATTTTTCCACTGCTTTGGTGTGTTTGTCTGCGTGAGGTGTATCAAATAGTGTGGGTGCAGCGGGTGGAATAACTACCTTTCCAAGTCCCAAGGCGTATATTCCTCTGTACCTAGTATCCAATCTGCCAGATGTCTTAACAGACTTGCCCAGTTATACCAACTCGTATTGGGTAATCTGAGTCCTCCCTTTTTCCCCCCTCCACAGAGCTGCTCTAGTTTTATCTTTGGCTTTTTACCTCCCCAGCAGTATCTGGACAGCAATGATCGGAGTTTCCCCAAATCCCTCTGGGTGAGGCATAGTGGTAATTGTTGCATCACAAACAGCCATTTAGGGAATACTATCATACTGAACAAAGCTATCTGCCACTCAAAGAGAGTGGTAAATTTTGCCATTGTCTAAGTATTTGTCCAGTGTCTTGTAACAGAGTTGTGACATTTTTGTTATATAGACATCTGGTATCTGCTGTTAACCATACCCCTAAGTATAGAAATTCCGTATCTGCCCATTTTAGAGGAAAGTCTCCTCTCCAATTGTCTCTAAGTCTTTTGTTGGTTGCGAGGCCTTCCGATTTGTGAGTATTTAATTTAAAGCCAGAGAATGAACCATACTCAGCAAAGCACTCCATTAATACTGGTAGAGATTGCATTGGATTAGACAGATGTACTAGTAGGTCGTCAGCAAATGCTGACACCTTGAATTCCCCCGTCCCTAGCCTTATCCCCTCTATTTCGGGGTTCCTTAAAATCTCCCGTATCAATGGATCTAGCGTTAACGCAAACAGCAGCGGGGACAGAGGGCATCCCTGACGGATGCCCCTGCGAATCGGAAATGATTGTGTGTATTTGTTATTAACCCAAATCCGTGCCTCTGGCCCATTATATAATGAACGGATAGCCTGTTCAAAGAATCCCTCCATCCCATAGGACTGTAATGTCCGGAATAGGAAGTCCCACTTCACCCTGTCAAACGCTTTTTCAGTGTCGAAGCTTATTAGTAGAGAGTCCTGCTGCGTATACTGCATATATTCCATCGAAGCCAAGATCTTCCTAATATTTTTGACCGGCTGTCTCCCTTGAATAAACCCCACCTGTGGGTTGGCTATTATCTCTGCTAGACGGTGGGCTAAGATACCTGCAAATATCTTTGCTTCATAATTTATTAGGGATATAGGACGATAGGATTCAGGTTTATTCTGATCTTTATTTGGTTTTAAAAATACTGTTATATCCGCTACTTTCAACGTTGCTGGGAGTTCCCCTTTTTCCACCGCCGCGTTAAAGAATTCTGTCAGTGGTTGTGCTATATCTGTTACTAACAGCTTATAAAACTCGGCCCTGTACCCATCCGGCCCTGGTGCCTTATTCAGTGCGCTTCTCTTAATTTCTCTAGTGACTTCATCTATGTCTATAGGCTTGTTTAATCGTACCCGTTGTCTCTCCGTAATCTTTGGCAGAGCTACATTATCTAGGTACAACTGTGGATCTAAGTCCTCTATGTTAACTTCCTCATATAAGGTCTTATAGTAATCATAAAATATCTGTCGGATCTCTTCTTCCCTGTGGGTCATCCTACCCGCAGTGTCTTGTAAAGTTAGTATTCTTTGTATACCTGTCTTTTGTCTCGCTAGTCTAGCTAGCATTCTACCCTGTTTGTTCCCATACAGTGGTGGAAATAAGTATTTGATCCCTTGCTGATTTTGTAAGTTTGCCCACTGACAAAGACATGAGCAGCCCATAATTGAAGGGTAGGTTATTGGTAACAGTGAGAGATAGCACATCACAAATTAAATCCGGAAAATCACATTGTGGAAAGTATATGAATTTATTTGCATTCTGCAGAGGGAAATAAGTATTTAATCCCTCTGGCAAACAAGACCTAATACTTGGTGGCAAAACCCTTGTTGGCAAGCACAGCGGTCAGACGTCTTCTGTAGTTGATGATGAGGTTTGCACACATGTCAGGAGGAATTTTGGTCCACTCCTCTTTGCAGATCATCTCTAAATCATTAAGAGTTCTGGGCTGTCGCTTGGCAACTCGCAGCTTCAGCTCCCTCCATAAGTTTTCAATGGGATTAAGGTCTGGTGACTGGCTAGGCCACTCCATGACCCTAATGTGCTTCTTCCTGAGCCACTCCTTTGTTGCCTTGGCTGTATGTTTTGGGTCATTGTCGTGCTGGAAGACCCAGCCACGACCCATTTTTAAGGCCCTGGCGGAGGGAAGGAGGTTGTCACTCAGAATTGTACGGTACATGGCCCCATCCATTCTCCCATTGATGCGGTGAAGTAGTCCTGTGCCCTTAGCAGAGAAACACCCCCAAAACATAACATTTCCACCTCCATGCTTGACAGTGGGGATGGTGTTCTTTGGGTCATAGGCAGCATTTCTCTTCCTCCAAACACGGCGAGTTGAGTTCATGCCAAAGAGCTCAATTTTTGTCTCATCTGACCACAGCACCTTCTCCCAATCACTCTCGGCATCATCCAGGTGTTCACTGGCAAACTTCAGACGGGCCGTCACATGTGCCTTCCGGAGCAGGGGGACCTTGCGGGCACTGCAGGATTGCAATCCGTTATGTCGTAATGTGTTACCAATGGTTTTCGTGGTGACAGTGGTCCCAGCTGCCTTGAGATCATTGACAAGTTCCCCCCTTGTAGTTGTAGGCTGATTTCTAACCTTCCTCATGATCAAGGATACCCCACGAGGTGAGATTTTGCGTGGAGCCCCAGATCTTTGTCGATTGACAGTCATTTTGTACTTCTTCCATTTTCTTACTATGGCACCAACAGTTGTCTCCTTCTCGCCCAGCGTCTTACTGATGGTTTTGTAGCCCATTCCAGCCTTGTGCAGGTGTATGATCTTGTCCCTGACATCCTTAGACAGCTCCTTGCTCTTGGCCATTTTGTAGAGGTTAGAGTCTGACTGATTCACTGAGTCTGTGGACAGGTGTCTTTCATACAGGTGACCATTGCCGACAGCTGTCTGTCATGCAGGTAACGAGTTGATTTGGAGCATCTACCTGGTCTGTAGGGGCCAGATCTCTTACTGGTTGGTGGGGGATCAAATACTTATTTCCCTCTGCAGAATGCAAATAAATTCATATACTTTCCACAATGTGATTTTCCGGATTTAATTTGTGATGTGCTATCTCTCACTGTTACCAATAACCTACCCTTCAATTATGGGCTGCTCATGTCTTTGTCAGTGGGCAAACTTACAAAATCAGCAAGGGATCAAATACTTATTTCCACCACTGTATTTATAGAGTTTATATTTAAAATATTCTGCCGATTTCACTGCCAGGTGCTGTAACAATTCGTTTAGGGCAGCTTGCGTAGCTAGAAGGCGTTCTCTGCACTGTCTCGTAGCTGCGGGCCCATACGCTCTCTGCAGTAATGTGAGTTGTTTCCCCAATTGTATTATTTCTTTATCCCTACTTTTCCTCTTCCAAGCGTGGTATGCAATTGTCTCCCCTCTCAAGACCGCTTTCGCAGCCTCCCAGTACAGTTCTGTATTATGCCTGTGGGCCTCATGGTATTCTTTATAGTCCATCCATTTTTCCCATAAAAATTGTAAAAAATGTTTATCGAAATAGAGTTCCTGGGGGAATCTCCATCGTCTCTGACCCGATCCAGTCTCCCATTCTTGCAAATTTATATATATTGGTGCGTGGTCTGATATAATAGTCGGATCTATGTCTGTGTCTCGGATCCTCCCCATACAACCCTCCTCTGCTAGTATATAATCAATGCAACTCTGTGTGTGGTGGGCTCGTGAATAGTGTGTATAGCCCCGAACTCCTGGATTCAAGACCCTCCATGCATCCACCAGTCCTAGTGTATCACAGAGCATTGGTATGCCTTTTGTGTTGTCCCTCCCTTGGCTTTGTGTATTATGTGATCTATCTAGAGTGGGATCTGCCACTGTATTGAAGTCGCCTCCCACAATCTGTTCACCATACCTAAGTGAATTTATCTGCTGTGTAAGGTGGCGATAAAATCCCCTACTATAGTTATTGGGTGCATAAACATTCCCCAGAAGGTAAGGATTCCCATTGATCTTAAGCTGGGCCAAAATATATCGCCCCTCTGGGTCAGCATATACCTGCTATTTCTTCACTTTGAGATCCCTATGGAACAGGATTGCAACTCCCGCCTTTTTCCCCACCGCTGGAGCTTCTATGATATCTCCCACCCACCAAGTATTTAACTTCTGATGTTCCTGGGAGGATAAATGTGTCTCTTGCAACAGGGCTATCGCGGCCTTTTTCTGTTTTAAACCGTGTAATATTTTCTCTTTATGGGGGAGGAAACTCCACCTACATTCCATGAATACATTTTTAAGTTCATTACTCTATTCCCTCTGTTACTATACTCTGTATTAGTATATACATCCAATTCAGCCGGCTGTGCTGTCCCAGCTCCAGCACATCCGTGTCATCATCCAAACCCCCTCGCTCCTTGTACCATGTCTCTGCCGTTCTGCCACTCAGTCTCCCCTGCCATTCTTCATCATTCTTGCTCCATGCATTCTGTTTGTTCCCCACACTCTCCCAGTTCCCCCCCCCCCACCCTCCCTACCCATCTCCCCCCATCCCGCCATCCCTTGGTCCACTCCGAGCTCCCCCCTTTCCTTCTCGGACCAGTCACTCCCACTGCCCCTACCTTCCTTCACACAAAAACATCTTTATGCAGTTCAATAATCAATGCAATTAATAACCTGAATCATCAACCCCCCCTATGCTTATATTCTCTCATAACTATCTTAACTTTATAATACACATCCCCCAACCAGACCTGGGTTCCATCTGTTAGGTCATCCTCTCCTTCCATCCCGAGATCCCCCTGTCAACCAGTGAACCCAGAAAAAAAAATTTTTTTTGTCCATCCACAGCATAATTTTCAGTCAATTCACCGACATCTCAGGCACCGTTCTCTAGGTCATCAGGTTTTCTCCCGGTTCAGAGTGCTTACATATTTTTGGGCCTCTGCAGCGTTATCAAAGTGCTTAGTTTCTCCATCTGCTGTAGTCTTCAGTTTTGCGGGGTACAATAGCGCAAAACGAATGTTTTTTCTGAAGAGTTCCATGCAGATCGGCGAGAAGGCCTTTCTGAGCTGCTGAACATGCTGGGAGTAATCCTGAAAACATAGTACATTTTGGCCCTGGTATGTTAATTGGCGTTTTTTCCTCACCTCTGCGAGGATTAGTTGCTTGTGTCGAAAATGCAGGCTTTTAAAGATCACCACGCGGGGTCGATTCTCGGTCTGCTTAGGTGGCCCAATTCGATGTGCTCTTTCAACACAAAACTGTTGCAGTTGATCCCCAAGTTGCAGTTCTCTCGGCAGCCATTCTTCCAGGAACGTTGGTAGATCTTTATCCAGCAGGGTCTCAGGAAGTCCCACCAGTCTTAAATTGTTCCGTCTACTCCGGTTCTCTAGGTCATCGATTTTCACTTCCAGTTCTGCCACTTGTTTCTGCAGTTTCCCATTGCTCTCTTTTAGCGCTCCCACACAATCCTCTACATCTGAAATGCGCTGGAGCCCCGTGTCAAGTTCTAGGCATACACTATCAATTCTTTTGTGAGCCTCCTCAGCGCGATCATACAGCTGCTGTAGCTTTTTATCCAGCGCTGCCTCGACCGCCGCCATCACTTCAGCTGTGATTTCCCCGACCCACCCAGAGCTCACCATTGTTTCTCCCGAGGGCCTGGGTTCCGCCATTTTGTTTTCCGGCTGGCGCGTCTTCTCCCTCTCTTTTTGCACCATTTTCGTCGCCATTCCAGCGCTCGCCAGTTGATGTGCAGGATATTTTGTAACGCTTATCTTCTCCTATATATACCGAGATTCGGGGTCAGATTTCTGGCACCGTTCCACTGATATTCGCTGCTGTTTGGAAGGTATGCACGGAGCTTTGCTTTTCAGCTTCCGCTCCGTATCATGGCAGCACGTGACCCTCTGTACATCGCATTTTAAGCATGGCTGCTGCTTGCATTATTGTCCTTTGTGATTAGATGCATGTGCTGTGCAGCAGTTTCAATATTATGCTTTGGTGTGGTTTGTTGTTGTATGTTTATATTCAGAATGTGTTACTCCTAGTTTGGCTGCAGCCTCTTCTTATCTTGTTGTCTTTCATTGCTCTCTGTGGATGTTATCTTCCCTGTTTCACTGTGTGGTCATAGATATAAGCAACAGTTAGCAGGACCAGGCTTAAGAGTATGGAGCTTATAAACAAAACTGGATAGCTGTGGGTAGGAGGAAGAAACCCTCAGATATCAGAGAAAGGACGATTCTACACAGTGCCCTATTGAACAGAGAGCACACTTCTCGGTGGTCACTCTTTAGTCTCTTCCTACTAAACTGGCAACAGATATTTTTTTTTCAAACCTGTTGAGGTTCTTGAAAGCAAAACAGGGCCAGAGGGAGCATCTAGGGAATGAACTCCTGCTCAATCATTTTGTTGAAATTGTATGGCAAAATTTAGCCAGATATCAGGCACTTATCATTCTGTTGACTTCAGAGAACGTCTGGTAATGTCATATATAAAATATAGGAAACAGAACAGCAACAAAAAAGATGTCCAGTGCCGTTTTGTTTATTTATTGCATTTGTACCCCACATTTTCCCACCTCTTTGCAGGCTCAATGTGGTTTACAATACATCATGGATAGTGGAAATAAGAAGAGAATAGGCATTTGGTGTTACAGAAGGATTTTGGGTTGCATGGCATTATTAAACATTTCTGGATATATATGGGGAGTTTCACATGTGTTGATCTTTGTGGTATATCTTGTCAAAGAGATGGGTCTTCAGTAGTTTGCGGAAGTTGGTCAGTTCATAGATCGCTTTTAGGTTGCGTGGCAACGCGTTCCAGAGTTGTGTACTCATATAGGAAAAGGTTGATGCGTGCATTGATTTGTATTTTAGACCTTTACAGTTGGGGAAATGAAGACTGAGGAATGCGTGAGATGATTTTTAGCATTCCTGGGTGGTAGGTCTATCAGGTCTGACATAGGCTGGGGCATCGCCATGGATGATTTTGTGAACTAGGGTACATACTTTGAACGTGATGCGTTCTTTGAGTGGGAGCCAGTGTAGCTTCTCTCGTAGGGGTTTTGCACTTTCGTATTTCGATTTTCTGAATATGAATCTGGCTGCCGTGTTCTGGGCTGTTTGGAGTTTCTTGAGTATTTGCTCTTTGCAGCCAGCGTAGAGTGAGTTGCAGTAGTCAGTCATGGATGTTGGCATATAGATGTTTTAGGCAAAATGTCTAGAGCCTGTAACATATTTTACAAGTGCAGGACTAAACATTGACCTCTAATATAAAACGGACATATCTCCACCCCTTACCAAGGCATCCTAAAGGCATTTAAAAATATATAACACCTTAATCAGAATAGCAAAAGCAATTCACTATGCAAAATAAAAGCAAGAAATGAAATACAGAGAGGCAAAGATATTTGATTCAAAAATCTAATTTTGATTCAGGTTCTCAAAGATGTGTATGTGGTTTTTCATACTTTTGTGAACCACTGCTATATTATTTTGCTTAGGATGGAACAATGACTTGTAAACCTCATCTCACTTCACTCTCATCTGTTCACCTTCTATGGCAGTAGAATTTCCCTTTCACATTTCTGTTAACCAGTGCTCAAAGATGTCTACTCTGTTTCCTGTAACAGCAAATTATTCATTCTCAAGAGTACTTAATGCTTTTTAAATAATTTCAGTGACAATCCTGTTTCTGCACTCTAAAGTGCTCCAAAAACATTAGAATCTGGAGTCTGTCAGCAGTTAATAAGGAAAAATTCTAGAACAATGTCTATTCCTCCTTTTTAAAAAAGTTATTGAATTTCAAATTATACTTTACAAAGATAACTTTGTACAAAGAACAGCACATACTAACTCCAACATTATGAGGAAAACAAAAACAATATAGAATACTTTCATTTTGACCTGATCAATTTTTCACAGTGAAGAAGACCAAGTGGAGAAAATTGAGAAGATAGATATATAATAACAAAAAGGCACTAAGGAAACAGCATGTAAGTGCTATCTACTACCCTATGCACAATCTAAAGATGCTAAATACCAGTGATCAAGATGACTTTATCCTTTACCCTCAAGAAAGAACTGCAATTGAGAGGACTCATAAAAAACCATAATTAGCACTATTAAAGGAAATCAAACATTTACAAGGAAATCTTAATTGAAAAGTCCCCCAAATCCAAAACGTTTTGGTGATAAGCCAGAAATTTTCTGCATTTCAGCGTGTGGATAGCTCACAGCATGCGGACGTGTGTGACTTCTCTCTGCAATTTTGCCTATGCCAAAGCACCTTGGAAAGCACTCAACTCAGCCTACTAGTTGAGTGGTTTCCCTTTAACTGCATCAGGCAGAGATCACGTTGTTAACCTGTGCTCCTCAGGGAGAACCGGCTGCTCGTGGCAGAAAGAAGAGCCCCAGTCTTGAGAGTGGTCACTTAGTCCAGTGGGTCCCAACACCCCACCTCCCAGATTAGAATCTCAGCCTGGTCTTGCCTGGACTTCACAAGTTATGTCACCTCCTGTAGAGGTGAATATGTCGAAGGCTGTGGTTTCCCCTGGAGTGATGTCATCATTGGCAGTATCTTTGGAGGCAGTTCTAGCAAGAGAAAAGCTGGAAGGATAGGCTGTGGCTCCGTTGGAGGTTTTACCGCCACTAGTGAAACCAGATAAGACTACCCTTGAATCAATATGGCAAGTCTTGGAAAATCTTTATACTTTATCTTCCAAAGTCCTTCCTGCATTGACCCAGAATGCTGGTAAGATATAGACTTTGGAGGTGAATACTGCTGCTATCAGTTGTAAGGTGACAAACTTGGAGCTTCAATTTCAACAGGTGAAATCTAATCAGAATGTTATATTACAAGATAAAATGATATTATGTTGTAGGATTGAAAACTTTAAAAACTATATTAAAAGTTTGTTTATTCCTTTTCTTTGTAAATTTAAAATCAATTATGTTTTGTGGAGTCTTACAGATGGAAACATTTACCACAAAAACTGTCAATCAAGGATCATTTTTTAAATTATAATTTCTATTTGTTTTCTTTTTTTCTCACAGTCTTTCCTCACTCTTTGACATATGTTCTTGGTGAACCAATATTCTCTACTGGTGACTGAGAAGGGAAACTGCATACATACTCTAAAGTAGATGCTTCCTTGCCCTCTTATGTCGGCACAGATCATCCCTGTAGCTAGAAGTCACCTTTCTTTTCCCCATTACTTGAGTCCATCATTGCTATGGTGTACCTAAATGACATGCTTAGCAGGAGGAAATCCAGAAAGAAAACATTGCGAGGCTGGTACTAAGAACGGCTAAGGGGGAGCCCTTGACACAGCCTTTTAGGGCGAAACATGCATGTCGGGCATTATTGAACCCCTGGTCTGACCGTTCAGTGCAAGTTAAGTATTGCTTATAAATAACTTAGAGATTAAAAAGTAAAATGAACAGTTAAATAAGTAAATGAAGAAACAGTTTAATAAAATATTATCGCCAGTGAGGATTTGGGTGCTGTTGAATGTCCAATAAAAGAGTGAAGTTGGTCATGTGCACTGCTGAGGCGATAAAAAACATAAAAAACATATGAATGATTTCTATATGATATATGGTTAAGGTGGAGGTTAAAACCATATATGAGCCTTGTTAGGGGAGTAGTTATAGTTGAAGGGCTCTTAAAGAGAGAGTTAGTAGTGCCAAGTACATGCTTTGAGGTTGACCATGTTGCTAATGTTAGATATAGATTTCATTTGTGTAGTTTGTATGTGGAGATAAAATTATATATTGAATATACATTTAACAAACAGATGTTGTGCTATTAATTTATATAAGTCCTTCAGGGTATTTCAAGTCATAGTCAACAAAAGACAAGCAAGCGTACATTTCAAGAAAGAGAGAGAATGTGTTGCATTGGAAATAGAAATTGTATTCACCCTATTGAACCTTGAGAAATACAGGAAACAATATTTGCAATATAAATTTAAAGGGCAATTCTATAAATTGGTAAGATAAGTGCAAATTGGTGCATAAGTTTCAGAATAAAAGCACGTGTGTGCATAATTGGCACCACAAATTGGTACTTCTGTGAGTATGTACTGTTTTATAACATATGCACCAAAATTGCTTAGCACATGTTTGAGGGGGTGCATATGTGGGCAGAAAGTAGATGTCACAAGTCTAGAGGAGATTCTAAGCGTGTTTGTGGAAGGCATATGGTGCTACCAGCAGTACTTCCCGCCTTTTTTACGAACCATAACAGCAAAAAGAATTTGAAACACTCCTGTACAGCAAGTGATACTGACAGATTGACCTACACAACACAGAAAGATTTCTGAGGCAGGCCACTGGGCCAAAACACGGCCATATCGAGTCACTCTTGTTGATCAATAAATCTTCTAGATCATATAGCATCATCGCTTTATTTAGTCACCTTCTCTGTCTCCCGAGTATGATTTTCTCTGGGAGGTTTTTGTTCTTCTGTACTTCTGCAGAAAGTAGATGGGTCATGGGTCTTGGCATAACTGCTGGCACCTAATTTTAGGTGTGCAAATGTTGACTTATGCTTGTATTCTATAACAGAATTGTGGCACCCAGGTGCCATAATAGAATTGCCTCTAAGCACAAAGCATTTGGGGTGCCTAAATCTTAGTGCCAATTTATAGAATTTCCACCTTAGTTAGTATAAAGTAAAAGTATTTAGGGACCTGAGAATCACTTTCTGGCAAGCGTGATGGATGCCTTCAGAGAGAACTGGAAAATACAAAATGCAATACCCTGTTTTGAGCACAAAGACCACCCATAAAAAGATAGATTCAACAAATGGTGCCCAAAGTTAGGCGCCTGGATGATCCGCGCTAAGAAAATATTCTGTAAAGGATGCTCTGTGCAGAGCAACCTTTACAGAATACTAGTGTAATGCACATTCCCCCACCCCTCCCGGATTTTATAAGTACATAAGTATTGCTATACTGGGACAGACCAAAGGTCCATCAAGTCCAGCATCCTGTTTCCAACAGCAGCTAATCCAGGTCACAAGTACCTGGCAAGATCCCAAAACAGTACAACACATTTCATGCTGCTTATTCTAGAAATAAGCTGTGGATTTTCCCCAAGTCCATTTTAATAATGGTCTATGGACTTTTCCTTTAGGAAGCCATCCAACCCTTTTTTTAAATCCTGCTAAGCTAACTGCTTTTACTGCATTATCTGGCAACAAATTCCAGAGTTTAATTACATGTGGTTCTGGGTGTAAATTCTATGTGTGTAGTTTTAGAATACACCTAGATTTACACCCAGAACCACGTGTAAGCATTGTTAACAGCTCTTAACAAGCAATAACGAGCACTAATTGGCAAAAATTAGAATTTACGCACGTACATTGCTAAGCGTATTCTGTAATGTACTGTGCCTAAATTTTAATGCATGTAGGCAAAAGGGGGCGTGCTTAGGGGCATTGAAATGGACATTTTATAGGTGTTCCAAAATTTACGCTGGTTGTTATAAAATATGGGCCAGTGCATGTAAACCTACATGCAGGGATTTGCACCAGCTTTTCATTGGCGTAAATGGACACGCATAGATTTAGTCACATGAACTATGACTAAATGTATTCCAAATACCGTGCATAGATTTACAAGTGGTATTGGGAATATGCTTAGGCTTGATTGCCTTATGTGCGTTAATTTTAGGCGCCATATATAGAATTGGGCTCCTTGCATCTAACTTTGGGCATGAGCATTTCCACTGGCCAAAGGCTGGTGTAAATGCTTGCACCTGATGATGCAGTTAGGTGTACAAATGCAGGTATTCTATAACATCATGCTTAATATCTGGGAACGCCTCTGATCTGCTCATGCTCCTCCCATGGCCACACCCCCTTTGGAGTTGCACTTTATGAAATTTAGGCATGCATATTGTAGAATAGGGTGTATAAGTCCTAATTACAGTCAGTTAAGACCTAGGTTCCACCTAATGATCTCATGGGCGGACCCATTCCAACTAAAGCTAAACGCAGAAAAAACACAATGTCTCATCCTGTCCTCACAATACAACACAAACAAAACTAATACCATAAACACCCCAGACTACACACTTCCGGTCTCAGACAGCCTGAGAATACTGGGAGTCACAATTGACCGAAATCTCACATTCGAAGACCATGCAAAAAATACAGCAAAGAAAATGTTCTACTCAATGTAGAAACTTAAAAGAATCAAACCTTTCTTCCCAAGGGAAGCATTCTGCAGCCTAGTACAATCAATGGTGCTAAGCCATCTAGACTTCTGCAATGCCATCTATGCCGGATGCAAAGAACAAATCATTAAGAAGCTTCAAACCCATATTTGGGAAAGCGAAATACGAAAGCGCCAAACCCCTAAGAGAAAAACTACACTGGTTCCCACTAAAAGAACGAATTGCTTTCAAAGTTTGCACCCTGGTCCACAAAATCGTCTACGGGGAAGCCCCGACCTACATGTCAGACCTTATAGACTTGCCTATTAGGAACGCAAAAAGATCATCACGCACATTCCTCGATCTCCACTATCCTAACTGTAAAGGGCTAAAATATAAATCCACATACGCGACCAGTTTCTCATACATCTGCACACAGCTATGGAATGCACTACCGAAGGCCATAAAAACAACGCAAGACCTAACCATCTTCCGAAGGCTACTGAAAGCAGATCTTTTCAAGAAGGCATACCATAAATATCCATCTTAAATACTAAATAATAGCATTATACACAACCTAGACAAAACCAAACTCTTATCACATATCTGATTATCCTCTTTGCTACAAATGATCAAGCACTATCACTAGATGACCCAATGTATCTTCACAATATAACACAAACAAACCAAATACAATAAACACCCCAGAGCACACCCTGCCGGTCTCAGACAGCCTGAAAATTCTGGGAGTCACAATTGACCGAAATCTTATATTTGAAGACCATGCGAAAAACACAGCAAGGAAAATGTTCTACTCAATGTGGAAATTTAAAAGGATCAAACCTTTCTTCCCAAGGGAAGTATTCCGAAGCCTAGTACAATCAATGGTACTAAGCCATCTAGATTACTGTAATGCCATCTATGCCGGATGCAAAGAACAAATCATCAAGAAGCTTCAAACCGCTCAAAATACAGCAGCCAGACTCATATATGGAAAAACGAAATACGAAAGTGTCAAACCCCTAAGAGAAAAACTGCACTGGCTTCCACTAAAAGAACGTATTGCGTTCAAAGTCTGCACCTTGGTCCACAAAATCGTTCACGGGGAAGCACCGGCCTACATGTCAGATCTTATAGACCTGCCCACTAGGAACGCAAAAAGATCAGCACGCTCATTCCTCAATCTCCATTACCCCAACTGCAAAGGATTAAAATAACTAGTTTCTCCTACATCTGCACGCAACTATGGAACGCACTACCGAAGGCCATTAAAACAACGCAAGATTTAACTATCTTCCGAAGGCTACTGAAAACTGATCTGTTCAAGAAGGCATACCAATAATATTCATCCTCAATACATAATAATAAAGATTACACATGAACTAGAAAAACTAAACTCTTAACACTTGACTGACTGACCTCTTTCACTTTAACCCTTATGCTGAATATAGTGTCACTTTAACCCTTATGTTGAATAACTTCTCTACAGTCGATGCCCAATGTATGTTACATTCCTATTTATCACATAGAAATTAATATGCACTACCACAATGTATTCCTCTCTACCACGTATGCATGCACCTTAATGAAGCGACTTTTGTATTCTGTAACCCGGAAATGGCAATCGCCATTACGGCAAATGTAAGCCACATTGAGCCTGCGAATTGGTGGGAAAATGTGGGATACAAATGCTAATAATAATAATAATAATGTATGTTACAATCCAATTTATTACTCAGGAACCTTCATGCAATACCATAATGTACTCTTCTCTACCATGTATGTATGCACATGGTATATATACATACTATGATCTGTTCCATATATGTTATGTTCCATGTATTTTACCATGTATGTATGCACTTTAACGCAATACCATTTGTAATTCTGCTACCTGGAAATGGCACCGCCATTACGGCAAATGTAAGCCACATTGAGCCTGTAAATTGGTGGGAAAATGTGGGATACAAATGCTACAAATAAAATAATAATAATATAAATAAGACTGTGAGGTTTCAAGGTTCTTCTGTAGTTTTAAAGATACTTATCTGCTTTCTCTGGGGGAGACACCCTCTGAGGAACCAAATGCAAATCTAATAAAATGTCAAGGGATTTTAGCAGATGCATTCTGCAGCTGAGTATATCTACTGACTGGCACTTTGTATCTGTTGAATCCTGTACTAAATATGCATGAATGAATACTATTTGGCTGTGCTTGACATTTCTTAAACTGTTATCTTCCATATTCTGCATGGTGTATTTCTCTAGGATATTTTTTCTAGGCAGCTCAGGTCTCCTTGCCTTCTTCAAAAATGGAATTGCTAATGTTTGTGTTAATTAGAAGTGGGAAATCATCTTTCTATACTGTGAGACACTAGTATGCCAGTAACATAACAAGGTAAGGGCATTAGGGCAACGGCCTAGATACATAACTCCAGCTCCTTCCTTGCTGCTGCCCCCTCCCCTCGCATTCCAGAGTGGAGAAGGAAACCCATTGTGAGCAGAAGGCAAGGCAGGGCCCTGAATCAGACCCAGGCTCACTGTCTGCTACCATCACTGGGACTGGGACCAGCCTCAACAGACCCTCCCACTGCAAGGTGAGGGAAGGCAATACTAGTAGGAAGGAATAGGAGCATGGAGAGCTACACAGGGGTGGGTAAGAACCTAGAGCCCTGAGCACAAATCTATCTCATTATGTCAATGGCATGACATCTATGAACCCTGCTACCCAGGAGAACTAATTAGACCTTCTGAATGACAGAGTAAACAACTGTTATCAAGTCTCAGGCTTGCTATTCAATATTTAAATAAATTTTACCTTATTATTAGAATTAGAATTTTTATTTATACACTACCTTCATCCAAGGTGGATATACAGAAAAATATACATAATAAAATACAAACAAGGACAACAAAAACTTAAGATGGTAGCAAAAGTATCTGCTTAGAGAAAGTCCATAATTTCAGAGCACTGCAAACTCAAGAAGGCACAAAAAAGGCCAAACTGAGGGCCCTGTTTACTAAGCTGCACTACTGTTTTTAGCGCATGCTAAAAATTAGTGCACACTAACTGTGTAGACAACCATAGGAATATTATGGGCACCTACACGGTTTGTGCACGCTAATGCTTAGCATACACTAAAAATGCTAGCGTGCCTCTAGCGCGGCTTAGTAAACGGACCAGAATAAATAATCTCTTAGCATTTTCTTAAAGGTCATAAACTGAGATTCAGTATTCAAATGCAAAGGCAACTTATTCCATTCCACAGGCAGCATAACCAAAAATGCCCCTGCTGTAGGTAAGTCCAGGCGAAAGCACTGCAAAGCCAGAACCACAAGGTTATATTGAGCTCATGAACGTAAACACGTGTTGGTACATACCATGTCACAGCTCATTTCAAATAGGCAGGTGAATCTTGATACAATGCATGATGTGTTTAATAATAGTAACTTATGAAAAAAGGACAGACCAATTATTTTTATCTTTGTTGCAAAGGTTAACAACTATTGTAGGAGCCAATTCTGTGGGTGTCAGTGGGGGCTGAACAACCCCAGTTTTGAACAAGTTCCTTTTCTGTGTCTAGGGAGGGGTAATTTGTATTGTGTTTGACACCCCCAATCATTTTAATATGTTGGTATTTATGACCAGTTTTGTCTGTGCTCAGTTTTCTTCACGAGAGCCCCATAGCATATCCTAATAAATTAGTAGGGCCTAGCTCTTTGCACGAGAATAAAAAATGAGGTGACCAATACATACAAGCACCCAATATATTACATTAACATAATTGCCTACAGTATTCTAGCTAATTTAGAAAGTAAATGTAACAGATGCCCAAAATTAAAATCATATAGAGGGGCATTTTCAAAAGAAATGTCCAAGTTGCTATTTGGGCGTCTTTGCAAAACATTAAAATCCAGGGGCGGGGAAAACCGTATTTTCGAAACAAGATGGACGTCCATCTTTTGTTTTGAAAATACCATCAGACACGTCCAAATCCTTAAATTTGGATGTCCCTAGACATGGACGTTTCTGACTTTTGGCGATTTTTGAAACCAAAGACGTCCATGTCAAAAACGTCCAAATGCAAGCCATTTGGACGTGAGAGTAGCCAGCATTTGTAGTGCACTGGTCCCCCTGACATGCCAGGACACCAACCAGGCACCCTAGGGGGTACTGCAGTGGACTTCATAAAATGCCTCCAGGAACATTGCTCCCTTACCTTGTGTGCTGAACCCCCCCCCCCCCCCCACAAAACCCACTACCCACAACTGTACACCACTATCATAGCCCTTACGGGTGAAGGGGGGCACCTATATATGGGTACAGTGGGTTTGTGGTGGGTTTTGGAGAGCTCACTGTTTCCTTCACAAATGTAACAGGTGGGGGGGGGGGGGGTATGGGCCTGGGTCCGCCTGTCTGAAGTGCACTGCAGTACCCACTAAAACTGCTCCTGGGACCTTCATGCACTGTCATGGACCTGAGTATGACATCTGAGGCTGGCAAGACATATTTTTAAAGATGTTTTTTGAGGGTGGGAGGGGGTTAGTGACCACTGGGGGAGTAACGTGAGGTCATCCCCGTTGCTATCCGGTGGTCATCTGGTCATTTCCGACACCTTTTTGTGCCTTATTCGTAAGAAAAACACATCCGGGTGAAAACATCCAAGTGTTCGTCAGGGACATCCTTGCTTTTTTCTATTATGGGTCAAAGACGTCCAAGTGTTAGGCACGCCCACGTCCCGCCTTCACTACGCCTCCAACACACCCCTTTGAAATTTGGACGTCCTTGCGACGGACTGCAGTTAGAGATGTCCAAAATTGTGTTTCGATTATACAAATTTGGACGTCTCTGGGAGAAGGACGTCCATCTTCCGATTTATGTCGAAAGATGGACGTCCTTCTCTTTCAAAAATGAGCCTGATAGAGATTTAGAGTCTGATTCAGAATTAGGAAATAAAAGCCTTACGGGTCCTTTTACTAAGGTGCACTGAAAAGTGGCCTGCGCTGGTGTAGACACGTGTATTGGACGCGCGCAGGTCCATTTTTCAGCATGCCTACATAAAAGGCCTTTTTTTTGGACGAAAATGGACATGCGTCAAAATAAAAAATGGCGCGTATCCATTTTGGGCCTGAGACCTTACCGCCACCCATTGACCTAGCAGTAAAGTCTCACATGTTAACCGGGCAGTAATGGTCTACACAGGTACAATGCTCATTACCGCCCGGTTAGTGCATTGTCCGGAAAATTTCTGGCGCACTTAGTGGACACGAATAAAAATGAAATTACCACTAAGGCCACGCGGTAGCCGGGCGGTAGTTCAAAATTGACACACATAGGATGCGCGTATGCACCAATGTGGCTTAGTAAAAGGACCCCTTAGGGAACTGGCTCTTTAGTGGGATAAAATCATAGGCCATTACATTTGGAATGAAATTTCTTTGGGAATTATATGATAATACTTAAGCAATATTTTATCTCCAATGTACATAAAGGCTTGCTCTTGGATCTTTTTTCTTTACAGTTATTTGTACAATCTTTTATTTGCTCAAGAAATTCTGCTCCTGGTCCCTCAGCTATATGGTAAGCCATATTGTAGAAAATCTTTAGCATCATATGTATGTTAGTTGAATGTTCTAATGCATGCTTATTAGGTGTATTATTAGTATTATGTTAACATTGTATTATTTCTCTGGTATTTGAATTCCAGTGCTGTTAAATGTGTATATTTTTGATACTGTTTCACATTAGTTCTATTATTAGGTTTCAAATTTACTATTTTCAAGTTTACCTCATTCATTGTATTTATGTTTATTTTTGGCTATTTTACTATTGTTATGCTGTTAACAAAATTGTAAGTTTTATGTTAAACTGTACCTGCTGTACACTGCCTTGAGTGAATCTCTTCATAAAGGCAGCTAAATCCCAATAAATAAATAAATAAGTATATTTACAGTAATTCTAACTCTTTCCTTTGATTTCTTGGCCATTGTGCTCTGTTCACATTGTCTGCCACAGTGTACATATCACAGTATTTATGCTCATAGCTTTTTGTCCTCTCACTGCATGGTTCTGGCATTCACAGTGAATCCGTCTCCATAACATCACAAGCCACTGCAGGTTTCACTTAAATTCCAGTACAACAAAGCCCTGCCAGCAAAAGCTATTGATCCAACACTGTGTACCAGCTCAGTACTACATAGCCTTATCTGTAACACCCTCTGGAGACGGCTCTTTGCCTGGTGCAACATGAATTTGTTTTAACTGGTGGGGTATCAATTTCTAGTTTCTATGGATAAGCCATAAGTTCCTCAATCACCTTTCATAGGATATGAAAACTGGTCTTGATGTTTCTGTACATGCAAGGTAAAGCCTTAAAAGAAGGACAGGATGGACTTTGAAATTGAAATCAGTGATGGAAGTTGCCCCCTTAAATGTTCTCATACTGCTTTCTACTGTTCCAGAATCCTGTTGCCTCCATCAGGATTTAGTGCTCACATTGTATCATATGGGAAAGACTAAGGGGCCCTTTTACAAAGCCGTGGTAGGGCTACCGTGGCAACAGTGTGAGGCAAATATGCCCTACTGCCGGGCTACCACAGGAGCCGTGCCATGTGCTAGGTCTGGCTTTCAAAAAATAACTACTTTTTTTAGTGCCGGGGGCTTACCCGGAGATAATCGGGCAGCGCCATGTGCTGCTCAGTTAGCGCCGGGTTATTTCAGAAGCCCTTACCGCCTCCTAAATAGGAAGTGGTAAGGGCTCCCCCAGGAAATGGCTGTATGGCAAATGCTTAACTTAACTGCATGGCCATTTCTGTTTTTTAAAAAAATATCTGCAGTAAAAGGGGGCCTTGGTGCGCAGCAAATCCGCGTGTCGACACCACCGCAGGGGTCCATTTACCGCAGCTTGGTAAAAGGACTCCTAAATGAGTAGCAAATGTAATCTAAACTTGCTCTGACAGAAGCCATTTTTTAATTTTGTCTTTATTAACATCAATACGAGGCAATGCTATACAGTTCCAGATAGTACCCTATCACATTTCACAATGTACATGGGCACTAATTACACATGACAGCACTATCCCCTTGTATGTTAGTACAGCACCATCTCGAATCAAATTTTCCATTATACAACAACCCCCACCCAACTCTCAGAACATTTGTAAACTTTCGCATCCCCACATAAGTCCCGTACACATATTCCCATTCTCTCAACTCCTTCATTCACACTCTCTCGCAGGCTCCCCCTCAAACCCCCCTCCCCCATCCCCCTTGCTTCTACAGAAGCCATTTTATATATCTACCTTAACTGAAACCCACATGCAACTTTTGTCAGAGAGTATTGCAAATATTATGCCAGGTATATGGGGCTGTATATTCATTTTGAAATACAATGAAAATCACAAAGAAGACAGGTTTATTTCAGTTCATTTTGCTTAATTTACAGGGGCCCTTTTACAAAGGCGCAGTAGGCTCTATGAGCGTGCAATGTGCGCCATAATGAGATTACCACCAGGCTAGCATGCCCCCTGGTAGTAATTTTGGATTTGGCATGCACCCGTAACACCAGGACAAATTATTTTTTTATTTCCTACCATGCACGGCATTTCTGGCATTAATTGGCAGTTGGCACGCACCGACCGGTCACCACGTGTGTAGCACGTGAGCCCATACTGCTAGGTCAATGGGTGATAGTAAGGTCCAAGGCTGAAAATGGATATGTGCTGGTTTCAATTTTAGCGCATGTCCATTTTCTGGCTCCTTAAAAAAAGGCCCTTTTTCCTAGATGTGGTAAAAATGGCCCAGCGCATGCCCAAAAGATGCGCTCCCACTACCACAGGCCACTTTTTACCACAGCTTAGTAAAAGAACCCCGCAATGAATAAAAACAAATCCCCATCAAAATTCAGGGAGTTTTCTGTTTAGGTATTTTGTTTTAGCACATGCTCTTTGCAGTTGAAATTACTGCTAGTTTGATTCGTCAATCAGGGAATGCCATGCTGTTTCTGAATGAGATCCCTGTGTGGTATCTGATACTGATCATCTCTGTAGCATAGCAAATGCTATGCTGGAGCTACTCTTTCTGTAATAAGTATAAAAATATATTGACTTTTATGGAAGCAATTTTAAAGTCCACAAGACTGCAAGCACATTTTCAAATAGAAACTCTACATGGGGCTTGCTTTGAAAACACACCAGCCATGGTAATGCCGCCCAAACTTTTTATTCTGAAGCAGGTACAAATATAATCTCCAAAAATGCATTCAGCCCACATGTACTATCCTTCACCGTCTTCACCATGTTTCCTTTCTTTCAAGGATAAAAATCCCTGCATTTTAATCCACATGGATACTTTTACCCACACTGGGGGAAGGGGCATAATTTTCAGCAGGTCTTTTTCTGACTTCTATAGGATGAAAAGAATTTGGCAAAATCAGTCTGTCTACAAACTAAGGGCCCCTTTTACTAAGCGGCGGTAAGTCCAACGTAAGTTTACCACTCACTGTACATATTCGGCGTCATATTCAGCGCTACAAGAATATATTTATATATACAGTGCAATCTGCTTAAGTGCAAGGGACTGGGACCAAAGAAATGTATGCAGTTAACCAGAGCGTACACTTAACCGTTGAGACCCATAGAAGCTTGACATCTGATAAACATATGTACAGTACTGTTTATTATTGTACGTACAATATACAGTCTCAGTTAACTGACATTAGGCTGACTTGAAGTAATCAGTTATAGTCCTCTGTACACTCTTGGGTCTGTGAGTTCCATAGACTACGTCTGCCAGACGGTAAAAACTGTCATAGCACTGACATCCAGTGGCCTCCAGATAGGCCCACACGGTGTTAAGACTCTCCAGCGCTCTTGCAAAAGTGACAGGAGGAGGTTGTTGAATTTCATCAGCATGTGCCTCGCTACTCATTTCTTCATTTGTTCCATCATCAGCCATTGTTGCCTGCATGTAGGAGCATATCTCAACATCAGTGCTGTCTTCAGCTGTTTGTAGATCATAATCAACAGCTACATAGTGATGGAACTCCTCTTCAGTAAAACTGGCTGGGATGTCAATAACCTCTTCATCTGACGCGTTTCCAACAGCTGCACCTGCTTCATCCCTCTCCTCATCCCCAACAAAGCTTGCCCGCTTGTAGCAGTTCACAATGGTTGCCTGTGTAACATGATTCCAGGCTTCTTTCTGCATATGTAGGGAATCCAACAGTGATAGATTACGAGCCAGTTCAACAGCATGTTTATCCTTCCCAGTCTGGTCATCCATAACACTCATCAGATGACGTAGCACAAGAGCCCGATAATGTTGTTTGAAATTGGCTATTATGCCCTGATCCATAGGTTGGATCAGAGAGGTAGTGTTTGGTGGCAGGAAGACCACCTTGACGTTAGACAGTCTGACATCATCCCTGTGTGCAGCACAGTTATCAGAAAGCAGCAAAATCTGACGCTTTTGTGCCCGCATTCTAGTGTCTAACTTCTTTAGCCACTGCTTCCAAATTTCCCCAGTCATCCACGAATTTGCATTAGCCTCGTATGACACAGGAAGTCGCTTAACTTTCTTGAAGCAATGGGGCTGTTTGCTCTTTCCAATGACGAGGGGTTCCAACTTCTCACTCCAATCCATATTGCAGCAAAAGAGGATTGTCAGTCGGTCCTTCAATGTTTTACCTCCAGTAGTTTTGGCATGTTTGAATGCAAAGTGTTCCATCAGGAATCGCTCGCCAGTAGAGACCCTTTTTGTCAGCATTGAAAATGTCACGAGGTGCAAACTCGTTCAAGGTGGTAGGAAGAACTGAAACAACCAAGTGGGATTATGAAAAAAAGATAGCATTAGAGGCAAAAACACATAGTAAAAATTTTTTTCGGTATATTAAAAGCAGGAAGCCGGCAAAAGAATCGGTTGGGCCGCTGGATGACCGAGGGGTAAAAGGGGCGATCAAGAAAGACAAAGACATAGCAGAGAGATTGAATTAATTCTTTGCTTTGGTCTTCACCGAGGAAGATTTGGGTGGGATACCGGTATCAGAAATGATATTTCAAGCAGACGAGTCAGAGAAACTTACTGACTTCACAGTAAACCTGGAGGACGTAATGGGGCAGTTCAGCAAACTGAAGAGTAGCAAATCTCCTGGACCGGATGGTATTCATCCTAGAGTACTGATAGAACTGAAAAATAAGCTTGCAAAGCTACTGCTAGTGATGTACAATTTATCCTTAAAATCGAGCGTGGTACCGGAAGATTTGAGGGTGGCCAATGTAACGCCCATTTTTAAAAAAGGTTCCAGGGGAGATCCAGGAAATTATAGACCAGTGAGTCTGACGTCGGTGCCGGGGAAAATGGTAGAGGCTATTATTAAAAATAAAATTACAGAGTACATCCAAGGACATGGATTACTGAGACTGAGTCAGTACAGCTTTTGTTTGGTGAAATCTTGCCTGACCAATTTACTTCAATTCTTTGAAGGAGTAAACAAACATGTGGACAAAGGGGAGCCGGTTGATATTGTGTATCTGGATTTTCAAAAGGCGTTTGACAAGGTACCTCATGAAAGTCTACAGAGGAAATTGGAGGGTCATGGGATAGGATGAAAAGTCCTATTGTGGATTAAAATCTGGTTGAAGGATAGGAAACCCTTCTCCATTGTGAATACTGCCCATTTAACCCCAGTTAGTGGGGTGCCTCAGGGGTCTGTGCTAGGACCGCTGCTTTTTAATATATTTATAAATGATTTAGAAATGGGAGTAACTAGTGAGGTAATTAAATTTGCTGATGACACAAAGTTATTCAAAGTCGTTAACTCGCGACAGGATTGTGAAAAATTACAGAAGGACCTTACGAGACTCGGAGACTTGGCGGCTAGATGGCAGATGACGTTTAATGTGAGCAAGTGCAAGGTGATGCATGTGGGAAAAAGGAACCCGAATTATAGCTACGTCATGCAAGGTTCCACGTTAGGAGTTACGAACCAAGAAAGGGATCTGGGTGTCGTCGTCGATAATACACTGAAACCTTCTGCTCAGTGTGCTGCTGCGGCTCGGAAAGTGAATAGAATATTGGGTATTATTAGGAAAGGTATGGAAAACAGGTGTGAGGATGTTATAATGTCATTATATTGCTCCATGGTGCGACCGCACCTTGAGTATTGTGTTCAATTCTGGTCGCCGCATCTCAAGAAAGATATAGTGGAATTGGAAAGGGTGCAGCGAAGGGCGACTAAAATGATAGCGGGGATGGGACGACTTCCCTATGAAGAAAGACTAAGGAGGGTAGGGCTTTTTTTTAAATTATTATTTATCTTTATTAATATTTTTATAATATATCACAAAACAATGTGAATATGCAATCGGCATTCATTTTACAGGCAAAATAAAACTAAAATGCATTAAGGAAAAAAAAAGTATACGGCCTTTCCGTCCACAATTTAAGAGAAAAATGATTCCAAGATTTCAAGTATCTAATAACCATTAAGGAAAAATATACAAAAAACACAATTGCTACCTCTGTTTTCAGACCCCAGCCTGAAATTTAGGGAGGGCATACAACATTCACATCAACTCTAGCATCTAGAAATTCTTTAAGCTGTTTAGGTTCCACAAATTGAAATTGTTTACCCTCAAACATTACATTACAAATACAAGGAAAATGTAACACAAAATTTGCTCCCAATGCCATAACTCTGGGTCGCAGTTCTAAAAATGCCCTGCGTCACATCTGTGTAGGCTTTGAGAGATCAGGAAAAATCCGGACTTTTGAGCCCAAAAACAGCTTTTCTAAGTGTCTTAGGGAAAGTCTTAATACAGCATTCCGATCTGGCTCAAGCAAAAAAGTAACCAGCATAGTTGACTTCTGAGTAATGATTTCCAATGAACTTTCCAGGAAAGAAGTAAGGTTCATTCCTTCCCCCATCACGGGGGGGGGGGGGGGGGGGAATCCCTTCTGTCCCCTTAAAATTCCAGATATAATAGGCTCGTGTGATGGGAGGTAATGTATCTTTGTCCATTCCTAGAATTTCAGTCATATATTTTTTCGCCATTTCTAAAGGGGAAATTAGTGGTGACTTGGGAAAATTGAGAAACCTAACGTTAAGTCTTCTAACCTGGTTCTCCAGGTATTCCAACTGTTTATGTAAGAAATTGTTATCTTTAACCAAAGCATTTTCCAGAGTCCCCATGTCTTGAATCTTGTTATCCACATTTTCCATTTTTAAGGATTGCTGTGCAGTTACTTGCGCTTGAATCAGAGCAGCCTCAGAAAGAGTTTTAATATTACTGGTATTTTCTTTCAAAGTATTTTGCATAGAGGATTGAATATTGTAAACCATGTCCCAGAGTGACTCAAGCGTCACAATAGCTGGTCTAACCACACCACTAGCTGGTAGAGAGGAGTGAGATTGGACCTCAGTACGGGAAAGTTTGGAAACAATGTCTTGCGGTAATACCTTTAAAGCTGCTTGTATTTGTGTTTCACGCTCCTGGGATCCGCTCTCTCCTGCTACAGTCCTCCCCTCAAACAGGTCGGGTTGCACCCCTTCGGTATCCGTCTCTGTTCGGGCTGCAACACGGAAATCTCTCCCAGGCTGAGGCGGAGCTATGCGTTCCACGGGGCTCAGGGAAGCCCCGTTGCTGCTCTCTGTCGACGTCAATGCATCGGCAGTAACAGAGGGGGTCGAAGTACCCAGAGGACCCGGTTGTTTCCTAGAAAATTGAAGGGTCGTTTGCCTCATCGATGACACGGTTTCAGGAGCCGAGGGGTACTCCTTTACCTTTCCCCTCCACTTCTCCATTAGCAGCGACGAAGTGAAGGCACCAGAAAAAGCTAAAGACCAAGACAACTTCTAGGAGCAAGCTCAGGTGCGTATGTTCAGAGCGCCATCTTGGAACCAGCTAGGGCTTTTCAGCTTGGAGAAGAGACGGCTGAGGGGAGACATGATAGAGGTATATAAAATAATGAGTGGAGTGGAACAGGTGGATGTGAAGCATCTGTTCACGCTTTCCAAAAATACTAGGACTAGGGGGCATGCGATGAAACTACAGTGTAGTAAATTTAAAACAAATTGGAGAAAATTTTTCTTCACCCAATGCGTAATTAAACTCTGGAATTCGTTACCGGAGAATGTGGTGAAGGCGGTTAGCTTAGCAGAGTTTAAAAAGGGGTTAGACGGTTTCCTAAAGGACAAGTCCATAAACCGCTACTAAATGGACTTGGGAAAAATCCACAATTCCAGGAATAACATGCATAGAATGTTTGTACGTTTGGGAAGCTTGCCAGGTGCCCTTGACCTGGATTGGCCGCTGTCGTGGATAGGATGCTGGGCTCGATGGACCCTTGGTCTTTTCCCAGTGTGGCATTACTTATGTACTTATAACCCAATTTTCAGCACCAATGTCATCAGCATCTTGTTTCTCAACATGCTGTTTCTTGAATTTTATGCTGTTCCTTTCCTTTCCTTTCATCTTTCCAACCATCCAACAGTGGCTTTGAATTCAGTCAGTCCAAGACTTTCTGCTACCTGGTTAGCTTTCTCCATAAGCAGTGGACCACTGACAGGAAACTGTCTGCTCCTGACTCGAGAAAACCACCGAAGAAGAGCATATTCTACCTCCTCAGCTTTTCCCGCATGTTTTTGTTTCCGTTGTGGATTTGTATTGTTTTGCCAGTCTTCCAGAAGCTGGTCTTTCTGCTTCAAGACACGTGAAATTTGACTGGGATTGACACCATATTCTTTAGCAATAGATGCTTGACTTTCTTTGTTTTCTAATTTTTTAAGAACTTCTATTCGTTCAGCCAGTGTTAAAGTCTTACAGTTCCGCCGCTGCCGCAACGACAACCCCGGTGCATGCTCCAACAACATTCTTTTCCCTTATCTGCCTGGGGCAGTTAAAGAGGCGGTAAACTTGAAATCTCGGTTGTCACGCGCCAATCGGCTTCCATATTCCATGCACGCGCTTATGCGGAGTCTTTCCTGCAGAGGAGCGGTCTTGAACCATGCATATAAGAGAATCTTGCACTTATCAGTGGTGCGCTAAAACGAAGTTTGTCCCCATAGAAACTGATGGTGCCAAAATTGGGACCGAAGTACGGCATGCAGTTAAACAGAGCATGCTCTTATCCGACGTGCACTTAAATGGAGTGCACTGTATATTTATTTTTGTAGCACCAGAGTGTACCTGACAGTATTTGGGCAGTGCTGCACGCTGCCCAGTCGCCACCAGGTTAGCACGGGAGCTCCTACCGCCACCTCAGTGGGTGATGGTATGGGCTCCCTCACCAAATGGCTGCGCGGCAAGTGCTTTACTTGCCGCATGGCTATTTCCTGCAGGAAAGAGAGACTTCCTTTTTACCCGCTGTGATAAAAGGGGGCCTTGGTGCACATGAGAAACACGTGCCAACGCCAACGCAGGCCCCCTTTTGCCACAGCTTGGTAAAAGTGGCCCCTAAGGGTCCTGTTTACAAAGGTGCATTAGCGTTTTTAGCGCATGCTAAGAATTAGTGCACACTAACCATGTAGATGCTCATAATATTCCTATGGGCATCTACACAGATAGCGTATGCTAATTTTTAGCTTCGCTGAAAATGCTAGCGTGCCTTTGTAAACAGGTCCATTCAAAACTGTAGTAAACTAGATCTAAACCACAAGAATCAGAAAAATATCATTAGCATCTTTGGCAATAAAGATTTTCATTGCAGTGGTAGTTCTATGAGACCCAGCTGTTAAAACAGTTGGCTTATGAATATTCTGCTTCACTATACTGCTATCATTCAGGAAGACAAGGTTAATTGATACTCATTCTTTATTCTAGGAATGACACATATCATCATCCTATTTTCCAGCTTCCTGATTCCTCATAATCTGCACATCATGCTTCAGAATACTCTCTTCCTAAATGTAGATGGCAGAAATGAGGGAATTACATACAGATTTTAGTCTTATAGACCAGTGCTTTCATCTCCACAAGATCCTCCACGGAGAATCTCCAAGTTACATGACCAACCTAATCGATCTTCCAGCAAGGAACAGGTCCAAATCCTCGCGAACATATCTCAATCTTCACCTGCCTAATTGCAAAGGTCTCAAATACAAAACCTACTATGCATCCAACTTCTCAGTTTTAGGCAGTCAACTCTGGAACGCCATACCAAGATTCATCCGAACTACAACCGAACTTCTAAGCTTCCAAAAGCTGCTGAAAACATACCTCTTCAAACAAGCCTATCCAAACAACCCAACTTAAGTTATGACTCTGACCCACACCACTAACATTAAACATACCTCAATCTTCCCCCACATCTCTTCCTTTTACCCTTCTCTACACAACTGTATTATCTAAGTGACACTTTTTACCCATAGATTGTATTACCTCTTTGATACTTTGTACCCTCAAATTGTGTTATCCCTGTGATACTCTGTACTTATACACTGTAAGCCGCACTGATCCTGCTATCGAGCGGGAAAGAGCGGGGTATAAATACTATAAATAAATTAAATAAATAAATAAATAAATCTGTCATGGAGGCACACCTGGGTGGTCAGGTTTTCAGTATTACTATGTGAATATGCATGAGACAGATTTACATATGTGGAGGGGCATAATCGAAAGGGACGCTCAAGTTTTGCTGAGGACGTCCTCACAAAATGTCCAGATGGAGGGGCGGGGAAACCCGTATTATCGAAACAAGATGGATGTCCATCTTTCATTTTGATAATGCGGTCGGGGATGCCCAAATCTTGAAATTTAGGTCGTCCTTATAGATGGTTGTCCCTAGACTTGGTCATTTCTGATTTTCGGCAACAATGGAAACCAAGGATGCCCATCTCAGAAACGACCAAATGCAAGCCATTTGGTTCTGGGAGGAGCCAGCATTTCTAGTGCACTGGTCCCCCTGACATGCCAGGACACCAACCAGGCACCCTAGGGGGCACTGCAGTGGACTTCATAAATTGCTCCCAGGTACATAGCTCCGTTACCTTGTATGCTGAGCCCTTCAAAACCCACTACCCACAACTGTACACCACTACCATAGCCCTTACGGGTGAAGGGGACACCTAGATGTGGGTACAGTGGGTTTCTGGTGGGTTTTGGAGGGATCACATTTACCACCACAAGTGTAACAGGTGGGGGGATGGGCCTGGGTCTGCCTGCCTCAAGTGCACTGCACCCACTAAAACTGCTCCAGGGACCTGCATACTGCTGTGATGGACCTGAATATGACATTTTTTAGGCTGCACAAAATATTAAAAAAAAATTTTTTTGAGGGTGGGAGGGGATTAGTGACCACTGGGGGAGTAAGGGGAGGTCATCCCTGATTCTCTCCAGTGGTCATCTGGTCATTTCAGGCACCTTTTTGTGCCTTTGTCATAAGAAAAACAGGACCAGGTCAAGTTGTCCAAGTGCTTGTCAGGGCCGCCCTTTTTTTCCATTATAGGTTGAGGACGTCCATGTGTTAGGCACACCCAAGCCCCGCCTTTGCTACGCCTCTGACACGCCCCTGTGAACTTTGACTGTCCCTGCGATGGAAAGCAGTTGGGGATGTCCAAAATCGGCTTTCGATTATACCGATTTGGACGACCCTGTGAGAAGGACGCCCATCTTCCGATTTGTGTCAAAAGATGGGCATCCTTCCCTTTCGAAAATGAGCCTGATAGGGTCTCCTATATATGTAAATTTGTCTCATGCATATTCATTGTAGAAGTCCTAAAAACTCAATTGGCTAGGTGTGGTTTCAGAAGTCTTAGTGCGTTACAGTCTGCTCAAAGGTGACGGCAGGCAGGTATTCCCTTGAGAAAGCCTATGAGGTGAAATGGGTCCCCATTGGGACCGCTCCCTGCTGTCAAGTTAAGGAGCCCTTTTACAAAGGTGTGTAGGTGCCTACGCGCATCCAATGCTTGTCAAATTGGTACTACCACCCAGCTACCACATGCCCCGGGAGGTAATTCTATTTTTGGTGTGCACCTAAAACATGTGGTAGAAAATAATTTCTATTTTCTACCATGGGACCCTTACCCTTACCACCTGGTTAGCGTGTGAGACCTTACCGTTAAGTCAATGGGTGGTGTTAAGGTCTCAGGCTGAAAATGGACACTTGTTGGTTCTCATTTTGCCTCACGTCCATTTTTGGGCAAATTTTTAAAAAATCCCCTTTCTTCTAGGCATGCTGAGGAAATGGACTAGTGTGTGTCCAAAACACGCGCCTATACCAGTGCAGGCCACTGTTGGGCGCGACTTACTAAAAGAGCCCCTAACTGATTTTTTTTCCACATACAGTATATATTCATCTTTGTTGAGAGGATTTGAGAAGAATTTATGTCTATATTTTGTATTAAAATTATGGAGGTTTTTTTTAGGGCCAATGATAGAAAACTGTGAACTGTATGTAAATCACAAATGTCTACCTAATTGCGGGTCTGCCTGCTCTTTATTTAGGAAAGACAGTCACAGCTAACTGAGGTCTGTTTCCTCCTTTTTTTGAAAAAAAGGAAAAAAATATTTACAAATAAAGATAGAAGAAATGCAATGTGTGTGGACTTACTATCTTGAATTCCATATCCTGGAATTTGTTTGACGTGTTGATCGATCCACTATTTGAATTTTTGGTGTGCTCACATTTTTAGTGGTTCTTATTTTTTGTATATTTATCCAGAAGGGGTTAAGAAACAAAGGGGACTTTTTACTAAGCTGCAGTAAAAGGGGGCCTGCGCTAGCATCAGCACGTGTTTATGACGTACACTGAGGCCCCCTTTTACCACAGCGTGTAAAAGGCTCTTTTTGGCTCATAAAGAAATGGCCGTGCGGTAAGTGAACCACTTGCCACACAGCCATTTCGGGGAGGGGGGAGCACTTACCACCACCCATTGAGGTGGGTAAGCACCAGTGCTACAAAATTGAAAATATTTGTAGCGCCGGAAATTGTGTGTGCTGAGGTTGGGAACTACCACCGGGCTCCTGCAGTAGCATGGCAGTAGTTCCGGATTGGTGCATGACAAGCTTGTTGCCACAAGCCAACCCTTTAGTAAAATGGCCCTAATGATATAGATGTGAAGGTTAATACACATGCTTATATTGTGCGCTATAGAAGTGATAAGTAGTAGTAGTAGTGTATGGAAGAGAAAATATTCCTTTACAAAATTTGCATATCTGCTTATTCCATACATTGTAGGGAATATACTACGTACTGTAGAGAACCACCATTTCAAAGATGTAAAAACCATAATAGAAAAATGCCAAGTTAGGACCAGACAGATGGTCCATAAAGCCTAGAATCCTATCTCCAACAATGGTCTGTCTGGGTCACTTGAAAATACCTGACAGATCTCCAAAAGGAAAGCCCATGTTGTTTATTCCCCAAACCTATCCAGCTATATAATGGTTAATGGACTTCCTCTCCAGAAACTTATCCAAATCTTTTTGAAAATTCAGCTAAATTATTAGCTTAATCCACAGTCTCTTCAACAAATTCCACAGTTTAATTATATGATGACTGAAAACACCCTTTCTAGAATTTGTTCATAGACTGTGAGCTCATTAGGGTCAGAAAAAGTACCTGTAAATAATATATGTAAACTGCTTTGGTTGTACCTATAGAAAGGTGGTATATATCAAATCTGCTATTGAAAAGAGTAAAAAAAAAAAACCCTTTACCAATCAAGTTGTTTCATATCACTCATAATTTTATAAATCTCTATTGTTTCCTCTCAGTTTCTCTTCTCTAAGCTAAAAAGAATTTGTTGAGTTATTTTGGTTTATTTAAAATTTGCTATACTGCTACACTCAAACAAATCAAAGCAGTTTATAATAACAAGAATAATAAAAAAGGAACTCCAATAATGAAAAGACCATTCAAGATTAAACATGCTTACCACTCAAAACAATCAAGTTTTCTGGAAGACATACATGATTAAAAAGCTAGAAACATATAAACATATCAAAATCAGTAATCCTCCAAATTCAAATCAATTCTTGTATACCGCTAACATCCCCTTTCCAGAATTCAGTGCGGTTTACATTCTAGGTGAGACAAAAGCAAATAGTGTTAGTGTGAGGTATGAGAGACATTAGAGACCATTGGTGTAACCCAAACCAAATGCTAGTGAAAAATAATTCTTCAATTTGATTTAGAAGTCCTTTCTTCCCTTATATCAACAGGTAACTGATTCCATAAAAAAGGAACTAACCACCCCAAAATGTCTTCTCTGTTGTAGATTCCCACCATGCCTTATTCTTCATATGGGCTCTGTTCCAGCCCCTTAATCTTTTTTGTTGTTGTTGTTGCCTGTTGCTGCACCTTTTCTAGTCTTGTTATATCCAGGTACAGTTGCACCATAGATCAATACAGGGCATTATTATATTCCCTCTTTTGTCATCCATTCCTTTCCCATTTGTTCTCACATTCTATTTTTTAAGCCATTGTTCTACACTCAGCTGAAAATTCCAAAGTATTGTCCATGATGATTCATAACTACAAAGATTGAACCCAGCATTTTGCACCAACAGTTTGAATTTATTTTTCCTACATGCAACACACTTTCCACTTGTTTACAATAAAGTTCATCTGCCATGTGGAGGAGCATAATCGAACGGGGTGCCCAAGTTTTCCTGAGGACGTCCTCGCAGGACGTTCCGGTGAAAGGGCAGGGAACCCGTATTATTGAAACAAGAGGGGCGGCCATCTTTTGTTTCGATAATACGGTTGGGGAAGCCCAACTCTCAACATTTAGGTCAACCTTAGAGATGGTCATCTCCGGTTTTCAACGATAATGGAAACCGAGGACGCCCATATCAGAAACGACCAAATGCAAGCCCTTTGGTCATGGGAGGAGCCAGAATTCGTAGTGCACTGGTCCCCCTCATATGCCAGGACACCAACCGGGCACCCTAGGGGGCACTGCAGTGGACTTCAGAAATTGCTGCCAGGTGCATACCTCCCTTACCTTGGGTGCTGAGCCCCCCAACCCCCCCCCCAAACCCACTCCCCACAACTGTACAACACTACCATAGCCCTAAGAGGTGAGGGGGGGAATCTACATATGGGTACAGTGGGTTTGTGGTGGGTTTTGAAGGGCTCACATTTACCACCACAAGTGTATCAGGTAGGGGGGATGGGCCTGGGTCCGCTTGCCTGAAGTGCACTGCACCCACTAAAACTGCTCCAGGGACCTGCACACTGCTGTCAGGGAGCTGGGTATGACATTTGAGGCTGGCAAAAAATATTTTTAAAGGTTTTTTTTAGAGTGGGAAGGGGTTAGTGACCACTGGGGGATTAAGGGGAGGTCATCCCCGATTCCCTCCGGTGGTCATCTGGTCAGTTCAGGCACCTTTTTGAGGCTTGGTCACAAGAAAAAATGGACCAAGTAAACTCGGCCAAGTGCTCGTCAGGGATGCCCTTCTTTTTTCCATTATGGGCCGAGGATGCCCATGTGTTAAGCATGCCCCAGTCCCACCTTCGCTATGCTTCTGACACGCCCCCGCGACGGAAAGCAGTTGAGGGTGCCCAAAATCGGCTTTCGATTATGCCGATTTGGGCGACACTGGGAGAAGGACACCCATCTCCCGATTTGTGTTGAAAGATTGGCGCCCTTCTCTTTCGAAAATGAGCCCAGTAGTCACCCAGTTCTACAGTCTTGCAAGATACACCTGTAATTCCTCAAACTCTTCCTACGTATTGACCACTTGGAATGATTTTATGTCATCTGCAAATTTGACTTCACTCTGGGGATCATTTTCAAAAAAGAAAAACGTCTAAAAAGTGGCATAAAGCAGCATTGTTTTTTTTTCTCACCAAAATGTCTAAATTGGTATTTTCAAAACCCATTTTCTAGAAGCTTTTCTATGCAGTTCATCTGCAGAGCATCAAAATCTCAAAGAGGCTTGTCAGGGCGTGTTAAGGGTGGGATTTGGGCATTCCTAAGACCTGGACATTTTTCAGCCATAATGGAACAAAACAAAAACACCCAGGACTGAAACTAAGGAGTTTTGAGTTAGGCCTGTTTTAATAACGACTAAGCCACAAAAAAGTGCCCTAAATGACCAGATCACCACTGGATGAATAAGGGAATGACCCCCTTATCCCTCAGTGGTTACTGACTCCCTCCCACCCCTCAAAGATGTAAAAGAAACAGTATATACCAGCCTGTATGACAATCTCAGATGTTATAGCCAGTTCAATTAGAGCAGCAAGCAGGTCCCTGGAGTAGCCTAGTAGGCAGTGCAGTATGGAGAAAGGGACCGAGGCCCATAATCCACTCTAACTGGTACACTTGTGGTGAAAAGTGTGAGCCCTCTAAAACCCACCAAAAACCTACTAATTGTATCTGATAACCTGGAATGACTATGTCATAACAAAACTCTGTAAGCCACATTGAGCCTGCAAATAGGTGGGAAAATGTGGGATACAAATGCAATAAATAAATAAATACTATACCCACATATAGGTGAAGGGCTATTGTAGTGGTGTACGGTTGGGTGCAGTAGGTTTTTGGTGGGTTTTGGAGGGCTCAATATCAATATATATAAACGGCGAGTGTTGTACTCACTCGCAAATGCGCAGGAGACCATCTCTGCCCCACCCCCACGTCAATACGTGATGATGAGGGCAGAACAGAGAGGGTCTCTACTGCGCATTTGCGAGGGACACTGCCATCGCTAACGCTCCCCGCACCCGGAGTCGCCACCCGCCACCCACCTTCCACCCGGTCGGGCCCTCGCTCCGCTATTGAAACAGCGAGGGCATGCAGCACACAGCTCTGCTGAGCTGCCGTTGGCCTTCCTTCTTCTTCTCTGCCTGTGTCCCACCCTCAATGACATTACGTCACACGAGGGCTGGACACAGGCAGAGAAGGAGGAAGGCCACGGCAGCTCAGCAGTAGAGCTGTGTGCTGCATGCCCTAGCTGTTTCAATAGCGGAGCGAGGGCCCAACCAGGTGGAAGGTGGGTGGCGACGGCTCTGGGGGGGGGGGGACAAACTCAGAGGGGGAGTGGCAGCGGCAAACTCGGTGGCGGGGTGGGGGGTCTTTCAACTCCCCCCTCCTATACTAGCCCGTTTTTACGAGCTGAACAGCTAGTACAATATAAGGGAGCAATGGTGAGATGTGTACCTGGGAGCTTTTAGGTGAAGTCAACTGCAGTGCCCCTTAGGGTGCCCCACTGTTCTGTTGGGATGTATGTGTGACCAATCTACTATGAATTCTTGCTCCTCCTATATTCCAATTGCTTGATTTTGTGCATTTTTCACTTGGACTTTTTTTTCTTTCAGAATGGACCAAAAAGATAAATGCACAGAAAACAAAAACATGTAGCAAGTGGCCATTTAAAAAAAAAATAGATGTTTTGCTATTTCAAATATGGCTATATTTGCTATTCGGATTCTGGCCGTTGTGAGCAAAACGTCAAAAGTTGGAAAATGACCCTCCACGCATCCCATTCCAGGTCATCAATGAATATGTTAAACAACATTTATCCCAGTAGAGGTCCCTAGGGCACTCCGCTATCTACCTCTGTCCTTTTGGAAAACTGACCATTTAATACTGCTTTGTTTCATATCTTTGAACCAATTTCCAGTACACAGGAGTCTCTCATAAGGCAATTTGCTTTTTGACAAGTCAGTATACTGCATCAGCAAATTTGACTTCATCTATATATTTATGTACTCCTTCAAATAGATCAGTAAGGAATGATTCCCCTTTGTTAAATCTGTGTTGCCTCTTCCATTAAAGCATATCTCGATGTTCACACAATAACTTCTACTGGTTTGTCCATGATCAATATAAGACAAGCTTGTACTGTGCATTGTATTGAAGACACCACCTCTAAGATCTGAATACATATTTAAGTTATCAATAATTTTTTGTGTTGGTAATACAAAGTAGTCTATGATTTAGCAATTCATTTTTGTGCATGCATATATTTGTATGCTTGGTAACCATCACTGAAAAAACCTTTTCAAAAGTGGCTACTCAGACTTCAAGGGAGCATTGCTTTTATTTTAAATTCTTACATTTTTTTTTAGTGCCACAAGCACTACTCTGAAATTGGAACAAAGAGCTGCTGTGACAACTCGATTAACCAACCCATTGTGATTAATGGCAAAAAGCGTGCAGCTTGTGAGAGCAGCTTTCACGGCAGTCAATGGTATTGCTAAGGTACATTACAAAGGAAATAAACCTGAAACAGCAATATTTGGAGCTCATTTGCCATATGTTTAAACAAAATGCCATGCACATAAACAGAATGCATAATGGTTGCTCATTGGATACATGGTTTCATTCTGACTACATATTTGTGAAACTTGAGGAGGGTAATTTGATAAGAGATTGCCAAGGCAGGGAAGGTGAATAGGCACATATTAAATTATGTTACACTAGGATCCCACAAGCTTGATGTGGGTAACAATAACTAAAAGTGAAGCATACTTCAAAGATTATAATGCCAAAATAATTCTTCAATTAAGGATAGTAAGCAGTATATCATGATTATAAACCCAGAAAAATGTCTTAAGTAGCCTTCTAAATAACCAATATTCCTCTGTCTGTTGAAGAGGAAGTGAATTCCAACATGATGCTACTTGATATGAAAAAGAGGCATTAAATATTCTTTTGGCTTTAACTTTTTGAACTGAAGGGAAACAAAAGATATTGATTCATAGTAGATCTTAAAGTACTCTGGTTTAAGAAAAAGAAATGTGTAATTTAGTAAGCAAGAATTTGACCATGCATTGCCAGAAAGGTTAAAACAGCCATCTTAAATTGAAATCTTGCCTCCATAGGTAACCAATGTAGACGTGACAGAGGAGGAGTAATGTGTTCATATTTATTAGCCACAAAAATTACTCTCACTGCAGCATTCTGTACACATTGCAGTTTGGTCTTCAATATCTTAGAGCAACCATTATATAGAGAGTTGCAATAATCTAATTGCGAGAGTACCAAAGTCTGAATTAACAGCCTAAATACCAGTAGATAAAAATACTTCTGAATAGTTCTTAACTTCTTGTATAAAGGCAGCATATGTATTGGCATTCTATTCTTAGATGTTAATAAGCCATCAGTTTATTTTTCAGCTAATTATGGGGTTAACATAGTAACATAGTAGATGATGGCAGATAAAGATCTGCATGGTCCATCCAGTATGCCCAATAAGATAAACTCATAGCATGTGTTATAATAGTACTACTACTGCTTATCATTTCTATAGTATTACTAGACATACGCAGCGCTGTACACTTGAACATGAAGAGACAGTCCCTGCTTGACAGAGCAATCTAATATGCACAGACAAAGAGGACAAATAAGGGATAAGGGAATTACTAAGGTGGGAATGATGAAATGACCAATTTCCGCAAACTCCTGAAAACTTATCTCTTCGACAAAATATATAATAAAGAACAACACGTGTAACTCTACATTCTTTAAGATATCCAGGAAAGTTCTTTAATGTCTTTTGCTTTCACACTATCATGTATCTAATGTCTATGGCTTTAACACTATCATGTATTTCATCATCATGTACCCAAAACTTCTGCTAAACCAAATGTACATTCTTTGCTATTTCCAGTATCCACGATGAATTGTAAGCCACATTGAGCCTGCAAAAAGGTGGGATAATGTGGGATACAAATGTAATAATAATAATAATAATAATAAAAATAAAACAGACAAGGTACTGAACAAGTGAATAGGGGCTAGGAGTTAAAAGCAGACTGAAAAAGGTGGGTTTTTAGCCTAGATTTTAAGATGGCCAGAGATGGAGCTTGATGTACTAATTCAGAAAGTCTATTCCAGGCATATGGTGAAGCAAGATAAAAGGAACGGAGTCTGGATTTAGCAGTGGAGGAGAAGGATACAGATACTAACTAAGGATACAGATACTAACAGTACTAATCACTCTCCTAACCAAACTCAAACAAGAAATTGCAATGGGCAGAAGTATATTCCTCCTACAATTTGACATGTCTAGCGCGTTTGACATGGTAAACCAAAAAATACTACTAAACATTCTTGAATACTTCGGAATCAGTGGAAATGTACTTAGTTGGATCAAGGGTTTCCTAACAACAAGAACATACCAAGTGATATCAAACTTGAATATATCTTCACCATGGAAACCAGAATGCGGAGTACCCCAAGGATCACCGCTATCACCAACCCTTTTCAACCTAATGATGACCCCACTAGTCAAATCCCTATCCAACCAAGGCCTTAACCCTTACATCTATGCAGATAATGTCATGATATTCATCCCGTTCAAACACGATCCAACAAAAATCACAAACGAAATCCAACTTAGCCTGCAAATCATGAACTCTGGGCGGATACATTTCAACTAAAACTCAATGCAGAGAAAACACATTGTCTTATCCTCTCATCACAATACAATACGAATAAACCCACCAACATATACACCCCAGACTACACCCTTCCTGTTTCTGACAGCCTGAAAATTCTCAGAGTTACAATCGACTGAAACCTCACGCTAGAAGCCAAGCGAAAAATACAACAAGGAAAATGTTCCTAGCAATGTGGAAACTCAAACGAGTAAAATCTTTCTTCCCAAGAGAAATATTCCGCAGCCTGGTACAATCAATGGTGCTAAGCCACCTAGACTACTGCAATGCAATCTATGCCGGATGCAAAGAACAAATTATTAAGAAACTCCAAACTGCCCAAAACACCACAGCCAGACTCATCTTTGGAAGATGACACCCAGCTTTATCTCTCCACACCAGATATCACTGCGGAAACCCAGGCCAAAGTATCGGCCTGCTTATCCGATATTGCTGCCTGGATGTCCAACCGCCACCTGAAACTGAACATGGCCAAGACCGAGCTTATTGTCTTCCCACCCAAACCCACTTCTCCTCTCCCTCCACTCTCTATCTCAGTTGATAACACCCTCATCGTCCCCGTCTCATCAGCCCGCAACCTCGGAGTCATCTTCGACTCCTCCCTCTCCTTCTCTGCGCATATCCAGCAGATAGCCAAGACCTGCCGCTTCTTCCTCTATAACATTAGCAAAATTCGCCCTTTCCTCTCTGAGCACACCACCCGAACTCTCATCCACTCTCTCATTACCTCTCGCCTTGACTACTGCAACCTACTCCTCACTGGCCTCCCACTCAGCCATCTATCCCCCCTTCAGTCCATTCAGAACTCTGCTGCATGTCTTATCTTCTGCCTGGACCGATATACTCATATCACCCCTCTCCTCAAGTCACTTCACTGGCTTCCGATCAGGTACCGCATACAGTTCAAGCTTCTCCTACTAACCTACAAATGCACTCGATCTGCAGCCCCTCCTTACCTCTCTACCCTCATCTCCCCTTACGTTCCTACCTGTAACCTCTGCTCTCAAGACAAATCCCTCCTTTCAGTACCCTTCTCCACCACCGCCAACTCCAGGCTCTGCCCTTTCTGTCTCACCTCACCCCAAGCTTGGAATAAACTCCCTGAGCCCATACGCCAGGCCCCCTCCCTGCCCATCTTCAAATCATTACTCAAAGCCCACCTCTTCAATGTCGCCTTCGGCACCTAACCACTATACCTCTATTCAGGAAATCTAGACTGCCCCAACTTGACATTTCGTCCTTTAGATTGTAAGCTCCTTTGAGCAGGGACTGTCCTTCTTTGTTAAACTTGTACAGCGCTGCGTAACCCTAGTAGCACTCTAGAAATGTTAAGTAGTAGTAGTAGTAATAGAAGAACGAGATACGAAAGCACCAAACCCCTACGTGAAAAACTACATTGGATCCCAATCAAGGAACGAATTGCATTCAAAATCTGCACCCTGGTCATAGGCGGTCGGTGGCTCAGCTGTTTGGGGAGGCTAAAGTGGGTGGGGCTAGATGAAGTTATGGGGCGGGGCCAAGATCAGGGTATGGGACAGATGGAACAGAACAGAGTAGTTAAAATTCTTGCAGTGGGGGGAAACACCTATGTCAGCAGTAAAAGGATAGTGGAGAACTTTTGAACATTGCTAAGAATGAATCCTTTACTGTGTGGTTCTGGTGCAGCCCTACCAGCTGTTTCCCCAGTACCTCTGTAATATGCACACTGAATACATTCCAGGTATTATGTGCCAAAAATGAATATTGTGAACCAAAATAATACAACATATTAAGCAGGACAATATTTGCAGTATTCTGGAAATATATACAGCATGTCTCCCCTTCTCTTTCTCACTGTCCCTCCTACTCCTCCTATGGTCCACCATCTTCCTCCTCTCTTCCTGCTTTCCATCTTAATAACACCAGGCTTCCCAAGGCAGATTACAACTGCTAGCATGAACCCATCAAGAAACAGGATACCCTCACTGAAATTTGGCCATCTGTATTATATAGAACAGTGTAGAAAAATGAGCACAAAATACAGTGTTTATTAGTGATGTTTCTACCAGCTAATTTTTAAGCTGTTTTAGTGATATTCAATTGTCGTTTCATTATATTTATATCTACATATGGGAAGCTTTCAAAAAAATTGAAAAGCTATAAAAAAAATAACAAATCTTTCACCTTTTAAGGCACTGCCTATCCAACTAGAACAGCTTTAGACTTTTTACAGGTGGACCAAGCATAGGCAGTCCCTTATTTCTAATGATCTTTTGGCTATTGTTTTCAATAGCATTTACTATTGTTTTGGGTGAAAGGTCTAGATAGCCTCCCCTGTCTCCTGCTTTATCTAACCTCCTTGCCTGTTGCCTTCACCCCCCCTCGAGTCCAGCACTGCTTTGTTGCCCCCCTCTCCCCCTTCTCTTAGTTCAGCATTGCTTTGTTGCCCCTCTCTCTCTCTCTCCTGCTTGAGTCCAGCACCGCCTTGTTTCAGCCCTCTCTCTGTCCCCCCGAATCTAGCACCATTTTCTCTCCTCTCCCCCCCCCCCCCCCCCGGACCATCAAACCTGCTTCATTTAAGAGCCCCTGCAGCAATAGGATGCTCAAATCCTTCCCTCTACCGCGTCTCGCTGTGTAGCTCGGAGTTGGACACTGTCTTCCTGTCTGCGTGAGGGTGGGACTCGTGATGCAAGCAAAGGGAAGGATCATCCGACGCCGGGCTCAATCAAGCTGTTTGTTGTTGCTGGGGAGAGAAGCGTGCTATGGAAAGGTGCGGTGAGGTGGGAGGGGAGAAAATGCAAATTAAAAAAAATGTGCCAGTCCTGCTGAACGCCGGTTCAAAATTACATAGGCGCCATTTTTTAAAAGAATCTATTTCTGCGCCCCCCCCCCCCCCACCTACGCCACTGCCGGCTCCCGATGTAAACTTCCTGGACCGGCATAGGAAGCAATAGCAGCTGCAGAGTCGGGTCCTGCGCTATTGTATCATTGTTTATGAGCGCCGAGCGTGGGTTCAGTAGCAGCAGTGCAACGGGAGGGAGGCAAACTGTTGAAGACTAGGAGTGCAGGCGAGGAGAGAGGACGTGGGTCCAGCAGGCAGGGAAGGTCGTGGTTCCAAGCCTCTTATACGGGGCGCCTATGACCCTGGTTCATAAAATTATTCACGGCGAAGCCCCGATCTACATGACAGACCTCATACTTACCAACCAGAAACACATCAAGGTCAACATGCACATACCTAAATCTCCACTACCCAAGCTACAAAGAGCTAAAATATAAATCAACATATGCATCCAGCTTCTCCTACATAAGCACGCAAATATGGAACGCGCTATCGAACATCATAAAAACAATGCACGACCTAACAAACTTCCGGAAATCATTAAAAACAAATCTGTTCAAAAAGGCATACCATAAGGATTCAACCTAAACACCTGAACCCTACAACACAACGAAACGTATACCAGAACTGGTCAAATCTTAACTCCTTCTCCTAAACTACCAATTTTCTCTGTTACTCATGAACTTTAACGCAATGCCACTCTGTTAATTTTCATACCCGAATTGGCGATCACCATTACGGTACTATGCAAGCCACATTGAGCCTGCAATTAGGTGGGAAAATATGGGATACAAATGCAACAAATAAATAAATAAGAGATATTTACCTGATGAACGGAGTTCCCGAGGAGGAGTGTAGGGCAAGATAAGAGTGGAGAGGTACTGAGGAGCTGCAGAGTGAATACACTTGTAAGTCAATAAGAGGAGTTTGAATTGTATGCAGAAAATGGATAGGGAGCCAATGAAGTGAATTGAGGAGGGGGCTAAAATGAGCGTAGTGATACTGGCAAAATATTAGTTGTGCAGCAGAATTTTGAACAGATTGAAGGGGAGAGAGATGGCTAAGTGGGAGACCTGTGAGAAGCAAGTTGCAGTAGTCTAAGCATGATGTGATGAGAGAGTGAATAAGGGTTTTGGTAGTGGCTCAGAAAGGAAGGGGTGAATTTTGGTGATATTATACAGAAAGAAACAACAGGTTTTAGCAGTCTGTTGGATACATGCAAAGAGAGAGAGGAGTCAAAGATGACCCCAAGGTTAAGAGCTGAGGAGACAGTGAGGATGAGAGTGCTATCCACAGAGATAGAGAATGGGGGAAAAGGAGAGGTAGGTTTAGGGCAGTGGTGTGCTGGAGCCGGCTCGCAAGAGCCAGTTGTTAAATTTTTTACCGACTTGCGAGCCGGTTGTTCCTAAGAGCAAGCCTGCTCCTTCCTTCCTTCCTTCCTCCCTCCCTCTTACAGGGTCCGGTGGTCCCCCTTGTCAAGCAAATTCTTCAGGGCAGGCAGTCTTGCCTGCCCGCTGCCGGCGCTGACCTTCCCCCACTGCCGGATCGCCCTTTAAAAATGGCCACCGAGACTTCCATCAGCAGCCTCACAAGACTTATGCTGAAGTCTTGGAGGCCACCCTTGTAAGTCTTGGCAGCCATTTTGAATAGTGATCTGGCAGCGGGGGAGAATCAGCGCCGGCAGCGGGCAGGCAAGACTGCCTGCCCGGAAGAATTAGCTGAACAACCTCGGTAGCTGGAGGGGGTGGCAGGGGAGAGAAGGGAGTCGCTGGACATGGGTGGCTGGAGGAGGGTCAGGGGAGAGGGGGCAATCACTGGGTATGGGTGGCTGGAGGGGGGCAGGGGAGAGAAGACAATCGCTGGCATGGGTGGCTGGAGGGGGGCAGGGGAGAGAAGGGATTCGCTGGACATGGGTGGCTGGAGGAGGGGCAGGGGAGAGAAGACAATTGCTGGCATGGGTGGCTGGAGAGGGGGCAGGGGAGAGAAGACAATCGCTGGCATGGGTGGCTGGAGAGGAGCAGGGGAGAGAGGGCAATCGCTGGGTATGGGTGGCTGGAGGAGGGTCAGGGAAGAGAGGACAATCGCTGGGTATGGGTGGCTGGAGGGGGGCAGGGGAGCAAAGAGAATCGCTGGTTATGGGTGGCTGGAGGGGAGGGGACGGCAGTGGGAGAGGAGGGTTGCTGGACATGGGTAGATGGAGGGGAGGGCAGGGGGGAGAGGGGGTGGCTGGAGAGGGGGCTTTTACTTAAGGATGTAGAGCAAGAAATGAAGAAGAAAGGCGGAAAATAAAGAAATAAATGGAAAGGAAGCCCTGGAAACGGAGTTAAGAGGTCAGATAGCAGCAGAATCGGATACTGGGCCAGCATGATCAGAAAAGCAAAGTCACCAGACAACAAAGGTAGAAAAAAAATCATTTTATTTTCATTATAGTGTTTGGAATATGTCAACTTTGAGAATCAGGTGCTCAACATTAAAAGTTTATATTTCTTTACTTATTTATGGCATTTTATCCCACATTAAACATGAATTAGATTGGAACCTGGGATCATTTAATTTTTTTTCCTGGAGTAATGCATTGCCCCCCCCCCCCCAGAGTCTCTCCCAGCTATAGTCAGCTCTGCAATTTGGGGGGGGGGCGCAGAGGTGGACGAGGGGCACAGAAGTGGATGGGGGGGGCGCAGAGGTGGACCGGGGAGAGAGCCTGTTGTTAAACATTTACCAGCACACCGCTGGTTTAGGGGGAAAGATAAGAAGCTCAGTCTTGATCATGTTTAGTTTCAGATGGCAGTGAGACATCCAGGCAGCAATGTCAGACAGGAGGCTGATACTCGGGCCTGGATTCCTGCTGAAATACATATTCTTAATCCTGATCTGTCCTTGCCATTTTCAGGGCACAGACCATAGTAATCTGCCTGGCACTGGACATACTGTTCAACTACTGGAGTTACTATCAAAGCCCACTCCAGCCCATCTAGATTGTTTATCAGTGTTTTTGCACCTTGAGTAGTATTGCTGGGTATATTTTCTAGTGGAATGAAATATGTATATTTATAGAAAAAACTCTAACTTCTATAGGAGAATACAAACTCGATAGAAAATATACCAACCTACCAAGAGGAGTTTGATTAATATAAATGATGGTGGTATGGAGGTGTCCCTTCAAATTGGTGAAAAACAAATTTTATCACCCCTTATATCACTTAAGTCTTAACAAATAGAACCTCAAACCTCCTAGCAAGGAACAATACCAAAGTATTACCAATCCTTTGCATAAACAGGAGTAAGTTAATATCATAGGTTCTGTTTAAGGGAGAAAAAAGAGAAAAAAACCCCAACGCAAAAACTCATGCTACATGAGAAAACCGTATGGGATAAAAAACTCTCTTCCCCTCTTAAAGACTATATATAAATTGTAAATTTAAACGGACACCAAAAAACCCAAACTACCCCAAAACTGACCCCAGCCAGTAAAGGACTACCTAAGAAAGCCCCCTAGGAGGAAAAAAACCTGAAGTTCGATTAAAGATAGCATAACGCATATAGCATAAAGCCTCAAGTAGATATATAAAAAGAAACCTTCTCTATCCTGCCGTAATATGTAGTGAATAAGGTTTACTTAACTTAATCCAGGCATGGCAACTTCAGGAGAACTTTCAATCAAAAAAAATCCCCCCTAAAGGGACTCCGGAGCCCTATAAAATTTCTGCAGCGGCGAAAAAAAACGCCAACCCTTCAACAAGTGTGCCTTGTTTCGCCAACCTCGTGGCTGCTTCAGGAAGGGCGCTTGACATCCATCTGGAAAAACAAAGCCAAATTCACACTGAGAACTAAAGCGTCAGTCGTATGGATCCCAAAGATGGTGCAGGAGCAGGAACTCCGAGTAAAATTAAGCTTTTTTAAAGAAACGTATCAAGACGTCATGACGTCATAACGTAAGAACGTCATAACGTATCCAATCCTGATGTCTAAAAAGCGAAGGAAACCACACCTCCCGAGTAGTACCTCATTAATAATAAGCATTCCACTCGATATTTCTATTTAGCCCTTGAGGAGCAACTGTGTAAATCCAATGTTGTTCCTTACGCCATAGAATTGTTTTTAAATCCCCCCCTCTCTTACCCATACATACTTGATCAATAATCATACATTGTAACTGGTTAAACTGATGTTGAGCTTGTTCACAATGACGAGTCATAGGTGCTTCCATCTTGGCATTAGTAATACAGTGCCTATGTTCTATGACCCTTGTTTTGAACTGACGAGTGGTATGGCCTACATAGAGCAAATTACACGGACACCTAAAAAGATAGACCACGTTTTTTGATTCACACGAGGTTCTGTGTTTTAATTTGTAAGTCTTGCCGTCCGTAGACTTAAATTCTGTACTCTCCACTGTTATAGAGCAAATGGAACAATGTCCACATTTTTGATGGTATCCCTCTGATTGGCTGATATTAGACCATACATCTGCCACACTAAGTTGATCTTGTAAATTTTGATTTCGAACATAAGTAAGCCTAAGATGATGATCCTGAAACGCTTCCTGAGTGAGCATAACATTCCAATGTTTCCTAAGAATAGCAGAAATTTGAGGAGATCTATTTGTAAACTTCAGAACACAAGAGATCACCCTATCCATATTCTTAGTCCTTTTTTGTTGATCATCTTGAATCAAAAGGTCTCTATGTTGAAACAAAGCTCTTTTGTAAGATTGTTTCACAAGCTTATCTGGATATCCCCTATCTTTAAACTTTCTCTGAAGCTCCCCTGCTGATTCTTTAAATAGTTGAGTAGTATCACAGATCCTGCGATACCGCAAGAACTGCGAATAAGGTAAACTGCGTTTAAGATGATAAGGGTGCATACTATCATACTTCAATAAAGAGTTTCTATCCGTTGGCTTCACAAAAACTTCTGTCTTTAACACCCCGCAGTCTTTCTTGACAAGAACATCCAAAAAATTGATACACTCCACATGGAAATTACAATCAAATTTAATGGTGGCATGTCATCTGTTGAGATTAGAGACAAAATCTCTCAATTGTTGTTCAGAACCCTGCCACACTAGGAACACATCATCAATATAGCGGCCCCAATATTGCACCCAAGCAAATCCTGTGTTGGTATAAATATGCTGTTCTTCAAACTGCCCCATAAAAATATTCGCAACAGAAGGGGCAAAGGACGCTCCCATGGCTATCCCAGATATTTGTAGATACAGCTCATCATTAAAGATGAAATGGTTATTATACAGGGCTAGTTGAGTGAGATGAATGAGAAAATCTGTAGGGACCAAATGAGGACGGGAACGTTCATCAAGGACCTTCCTTACTGCTTCTAAAGCTTCCCTTTGTGGTATAGAAGTGTATAAAGAACACACATCAAGGGTTACCAACAGACTAGAGTGACTTACATCTAGTCCACTCAAAATCTGTAAAAAATGAGAAGTGTCTCTAATGTAGGCTGGAATGTTCTGTACTAGGGGCCGCAAAAAATAGTCTACGTACTTACGTTCCAGTAAAGAATTCCTAGAGGATACAATGGGTCTACCGGGAGGAGCTTGCAATCTTTTGTGAATCTTAGGGACTGTATAAAGAATAGGGATAACCGGATATGTAGGACACAAAAATTGACTTTCTTTCTTAGTGAGAAAGCCTTGTTGTAAAGCTTCCTTAGTCACTCCCTGCAAATTCTTAATTAAACAGTAAGTAGGATCCTCAGTGAGCTTACGATAGATGTTACTATCCGCCAATTGTTGCTGAATTTCTGCCACATAGTCGGATTTATCCAAGACCACTATAGCACCCCCTTTATCTGCTTTACGTATCACAATTGACTTTTCTAATTTCAATTTCTGTAAAGCCTGAAATTCTTGACGTGACATATTGGCTCTACCCCAAAACTGAGTATCCTCTAATTGTTGTACCTCATGAAGAACCAATTGTTTAAATATTGTAAGGGCAGAATTAGGTGGACCTGGAGGGATCCAGGTACTTTTAGCTACACAGTTTGAATATGCTCCCCTGGTGTCTTGAGCATTATGAAAAAAGAGTTTCAACTGAAGTACTCTTAAGAATTTTTCAAAGTCCACTCTAAATTGGAATGGAACATGTTTATTGGTGGGGACAAAAGACAACCCACGAGCTAAAACACGCTCTTCAATCGGCGTCAATGAATAACTTGATAGATTGATTACAGCGAGTCGTCTCTCCGTCGAGATCTCGTTCCTCTGTAGCTCGTTTCTCCTCGATTGCGGGATCTCCAATTGCCCCGCCCTCGTTGATTTGCGCGTCTGCTGGAGCCTCCCCGTTGTGGTTCCCCATCTGTTTTGTCTTCTTTATCTTCCTCACCACTGGAAGTATTTGATGACAGTTGAAAACCCACTCGTTTTCCCTTCTCAAGAGTTTTATCCAGATTTGCTGGTTTCTGCCAACTATATACATAGCCCTCACTGTAATCTTTCTGGTCTCTTTGTATTTTTTTGATTTTGACTGATTTAATTTCTTTCTTAAATTTATCTAATTTGTTGTCAAAATCCTCTTTAAATTTATCATAATCCGCTAGGGACTTAAGATGTTCCATCTTTTCTTCAAGGTTAGGTTTATTATGTGACAATTTCGCTTGAATAGTCTGAATTAGCAATAACATCAAGTCCAGTGAACAATGGTTCAAAATGCTATTCCATTGGATAACAAAGTCCGGATCATCTGGAAACAATTTGGGGGCTTTTGTCATACGACTGACGCTTTAGTTCTCAGTGTGAATTTGGCTTTGTTTTTCCAGATGGATGTCAAGCGCCCTTCCTGAAGCAGCCACGAGGTTGGCGAAACAAGGCGCTCTTGTTGAAGGGTTGGCGGTTTTTTTCGCCGCTGCAGAAATTTTATAGGGCTCCGGAGTCCCTTTAGGGGGGATTTTTTGATTGAAAGTTCTCCTGAAGTTGCCATGCCTGGATTAAGTTAAGTAAACCTTATTCACTACATATTACGGCAGGATAGAGAAGGTTTCTTTTTATATATCTACTTGAGGCTTTATGCTATATGCTTTATGCTATCTTTAATCGAACTTCAGGTTTTTTTCCTCCTAGGGGGCTTTCTTAGGTAGTCCTTTACTGGCTGGGGTCAGTTTTGGGGTAGTTTGGGTTTTTTGGTGTCCGTTTAAATTTACAATTTATATATAGTCTTTAAGAGGGGAAGAGAGTTTTTTTATCCCATACGGTTTTCTCATGTAGCATGAGTTTTTGCGTTGGGTTTTTTTTTTCTCTTTTTTCTCCCTTAAACAGAACCTATGATATTAACTTACTCCTGTTTATGCAAAGGATTGGTAATACTTTGGTATTGTTCCTTGCTAGGAGGTTTGAGGTTCTATTTGTTAAGACTTAAGTGATATAAGGGGTGATAAAATTTGTTTTTCACCAATTTGAAGGGACACCTCCATACCACCATCATTTATATTAATCAAACTCCTCTTGGTAGGTTGGTATATGTATATTTATGTCATTAAAGACTCATCAGCAAAGAAGAGGCACAAAAACTGACCAGAGGATATAAGACAAGCCAGGGGAGGGGTGAGAGAGTACCAGGTCCAATCAAACAATTAAGTTACATGCAAAAGGCATTCTATAAAGTGCATGCACAACTGTTTGCGTCATTTGTAGAATTAAAGGGTATGCGCATAAGTGCCAGTCTCACACCTGCGTTTCCTATTCTCTTCCCCCTGGAATGCCTATGCTGACATCCAGTGGCAGCCCTGTGAGGTAGCATCGCCCCCGCCCTTCCCTCCCTATCCCCCTACCCCGAAATTACCTTTTTCTTTTCTTGTTTTTCAAAGGAAGGCGGTGACAGTGACTCTTATAGGCTGCCTTGCCGCCGGCCCATTTCTGAGGAAACAGGAAATTACGTCAGAGAAGTGGGCCACTCACAGTAGAGAGAAGAAGCCGGGACCGGCGGCAGGACAGTCTATGGGAGTCACTGCCGCTGCCTTCTTTTGAAAAACAAGAAAAGAATAGAAAGGTAATTTTGGGGAAGGGGGCTAGGGAGGGAAGGGTGGAGGAGGGGGGTACGGCGGTGAAGGAGCTGGGGTGGCAGCTCATTTTCTGCCCCAGGCAGCAGATTGTCTTGGGCAGCCCCTACTGATATCCTATAAAAATGGCAACTCTGTTTTCTGAGTGCATCCTTTTCTGCACATACCTGATGTCTCTAGGCAATTTTCAAGCACCTCCTTGAGGGTATAATGCTGATCAACAAGCTGAAACTGCTTATAAAATTACTTGCACAGTATTTGCTCACTTTTAATGTGCACACTTTGTAGTTTGTTTTCAAATTTAAAAATTAACTACTGTCCATATGAATTTGCTATTTATGGGGCCCTTTTACTAAGCTGCAGTAAGGCTACTGCTCGCCAAATCGACCCTACTGCTAGGGTAGCTTGGGTGCCCAGCGGTAGTTCTGAAATTAATGCGCAGTTTCCCAGTGTAATCAGCAGCATGGCCACATTGTCAGGCGCTGCCTGATTACCTCACAAGTACTACATGAGCCCTTACCGCCTTATATATAGGTGGTAGTAAGATCCTGGCGGTAAATAGCCGCTCACTAATTTTATTATTCATGTGCAGCCATTTACTGCCCCATTTTAAAAAGGGCCTTTTCCCCACTACGGTAAATGGCCCAGTGTGTGCCAATTTCACATGCCAAAACTAGCGCAGGCCACCTTTTACCGTGGCTTCTTAGTAAAAGGGCCCTTATATGAGAAGTGAAGGAGATGAGGAAATAATGAGCATACTTAAAAAAATGTCAAATATGCACGTAGTTGTCCTCAGACCCAAACACTTTGGGGAACGTTTTCTCGCAATCTTTGGAAGCTTGTCTGTACTTTCATGTCTAATATGCATAAATATGACCACATTACCCCTTATCTTAAAGAAGCTCACGGGCTCCCATTACCCACTCATCCTACTTCTTTTAAAAATCTTGCGTGCTGAACAACCTCTTTATCTTTTTCATTATCTTATTCCTTACAGTCCCGCACGAGTACTTAGGTCCACACAATAAAACAAATTAGTCATACCAACTCATTATGAAGTAACCCATGAGAACACTAGGCATGTTATTTATAATGTGCAGGGGCCTTAACTGTGGAATTCACTTCCTGTAGCTCTCCATCTCCAGACATCACTTGATCAATTTAAAACTGACCTTAAAACATACCTTTTTAAAGATGCATATCAATAAGATTCTGTTCTCCTCAGCAGGCATACAGGAACATAAGAAAATAAGTACATAAGTAATGCCACACTGGGACAGACCAAAGGCCCATCGAGCCCAGCATCCTGTTTCCAACAGTGGCCAATCCAGGTTACAAGCACCTGGCAAGATCCCCAAAAAGTACATTTTATGCTGCTTATCCTAGAAATAAGCAGTGGATTTTCCCCAAGTCTATTTGAATAATGGCTTATGGACTTTTCTTTTAGGAAGCTATCCAAACCTTTTCTAAACCCCACTAAGCTAACTGGTTTTTTTTTTTACCACATTCTCTGGCAACGAATTGCAGAGTATAATTACACATTGAGTGAAAAAATATTTTCTCCAATTTGTTTTAAATTTACTACTTTGTATCTTCATTACGTGCCCCCTAGTCCTAGTATATCTGGAAAGAGTAAACAAGCGATTCACACCCACCTGTTCCACTCCACTCATTATTTTACAGACTTCTATCATATCTCCCCTCAGCCATCTTTTCTCCAAGCTGAAGAGCCCTAGCCACTTTAGCCTTTCCTCATAGGGAAGTCCTCCCATCCCCTTTATCATTTTCATTGCCCTTCTCTGTACCTTTTCTAATTCCACTATATCTTTTTTGAAATGCAGTGACCAGTATTCAAGGTGCAGCTGCAACACGGAGCAATAACAAAGCGTTATTGTACACCGCCTTGAGTGAATTCCTTCAAAAACATTGTAAATAAACTATAATAAATAAACAAATTATAATATCTTCATTTTTGCTTTCCATTCCTTTCCTTATAATACCTAACGTTCTATTTCTAGCCACCGCCGCACACGGAGCAGAGGGTTTCAATGTATCATCAACGATGACACCTAGATCCCTTTCCTGGTCAGTGACTCCTAATTTGGAACCTGCATCACATAGCTATAGTTCGGGTTCCTCTTTCCCACGTGCATCACTTTGCACTTGCTCACCTTAAATGTAATCTGTCATTTGGATGCCCAGTCACCCAGTCTCGTAAGGTCCTCTTGTAATTTTTCACAATCCTCTTGTGATTTAACAACTTTGAATAACTTTGTATTGTCAGCAAATTTAATTACCTCACTAGTTACTCCCATCTCTAGATCATTTATAAATATGCTAAAAAGTAGCGGTCACAGCACAGACCTCTGGGGAACCCCATTATCTACCCTTCTCCATTGAGAATACTGACCATTTAACCCTACTCTTTCTTTTCTACTTTTTAACCAGTTTTTAACCCACAATAGAACACTACCTCCTATCCCATGACTCTCCAATTTCCTCTGGAGTCTTTCATGAGGTACTTTGTCAACTGCCTTTTGAAAATCCAGATACACAATATCAACCGGCTCACCTTTATCCACATGTTTGTTCACCCCTTCAAAGAAATGTAATAGATTGGTGAGGCAAGATTTCCATTCACTAAATCCATGTTGGCTTTGTCTCATTAATCCATGCTTTTGAATATGCTCTGTAATTTTGTTCTTTATAATAGTCTCTACCATTTTACCCAGCACTGACATCAGACTCACCGGTCTATAGTTTCCCAAATCACCTCTGGAACCTTTTTTAAAAGTTGATGTTACATTGGTCACCCTTCAATCTTCTGGTACCATGCTTGATTTTAAAGATAAATTACATATTACTAACAATAGTTCTGCAAGTTCATTTTTCAATTATATCAGTATTCTGGGATGAATACCATCCAGTCCAGGCAATTTGCTGCTCTTCAATTTGTCAAATTGTGTCATTACATCTTCCAGGTTTATAGAGATTTCATTCAGTTTCTCTGACTCGTCAGCTTTGTATACCAATTCTGACACCGGTATCTCTCCCAAACCTTCCTTGGTGAAGACCAAAGCGAAGAATTAATTTAATCTCTCCACTATGGCTTTGTATTTCCTGAGTGCCCCTTTTACCCCTCGGTCATCTAGTGGTCCAACTGACACTTTTGCCAGTGTCTTGCTTTTAATATACTTAAAAAAAGTTTTACAATCGACCTCATTTTCGAAAGAGAAGGACGCCCCTCTTTCAAGATAAATCGGAAGATGGGCGTCCTTCTCACAGGGTCATCCAAATCGGTATAATCGAAAGCCAATTTTGGATGTCCCCAACTGCTTTCCGTCGCAGTGACGGCCAAAGTTCAAGGGGGCATATTGGAGGTGTAGCGAAGGTGGGACTTGGGTGTGCCTAACACTTGGATGTCCTTGACCTATAATCAAAAGAAACAAGGAGATCCCTGATGAATACTTCGATGACTTTATCTGCTCATGCTTTTCTTACAACCAAGGCACAAAAAAGAGCCCAAAATGACCAGATGATCTCCCCTTACTCCCCCAGTGGTCACTAACCCCCTTCCACCCTCAAAAAATATCTTTAAAAATATTGATTGCCAGCCAATATGCCAGACTCAGATGTCATACTCAGGTCCATCACAGCAGTATGCAGGTCCCTGGAGCAGTTTTAGTGGGTGCAGTGCACTTCAGGCAGGCGGACCCAGGCCCACCCCCATCCCCACCTGTTACGTTTGTGGTGGGTTTTCGAGCCCTCCAAAACCCACCAGAAACCCACTGTACTCACATCTAGGTGCCCCCCTTCACTCGTAAGGGCTATTGTAGTGGTGTACAGTTGTGGGTAGTGGGTTTGGGGGGGTTTGGGGGGCTCAGCACACAAGGTAAGGGAGCTATGTACCTGGGAGCAATTTATGAAGTCCACTGCAGTGCCCCCTAGGGTGCCCGGTTGGTGTCCTGGCATGTCAGGGGAACCAGTACACTAAAAATGCTGGCTCCTCCCATGACCAAATGGCTTGCATTTGGTCGTTTCTGAGATGGATATCCTTAGTTTTGATTATCGCCGAAAATCAGACCTGACCAAGTCTAGGGATCTAGGGATGACCAAATCTAGGGATGACCAAATTTAAGGATTTGGACGTCCCTAACCGTGTTATCAAAACGAAAGATGGACGTCCATCTTGTTTCGAAAATAGGTGGATTGGGACATTTTGCGAGGACATCCAAATCGAAACGAGGACATCCCTTTCGAAAATGCCCCTCCACATGTTTTTGCCTCCAACACAATCTTTTTTTCAAAGTCCCTCTTTGCCTTCCTTATCAGTGCTTTGCATTTGACTTTCCATTCCTTAAGGTGTTTCTTATTATTTTCAGTCAGATCCTTCTTCCACTTTCTGAAGGATTTTCTTTTAGTTCTAATAGCTTCCTTCACCTCACTTTTTAACTATGCAGACTGTCTTTTGGTCTTCCTTCCTCGTTTTTTAATACAAGGAATATATTTGGCCTGGGCTTCCAGGATGGTATTTTTGAACGGCATCCATGCCTGATGTAAATTTATGACCTTCATAGCTGCTCCTCTACGTTTTTTTTCCAATGTTCTTCTCATTTTATCATAGTCTCCTTTTTGAAAGTTAAATCCTAACGTATCAGATTTCCTGTGTGTATTTACTCCAAAGTCAATATCAAATCTGTTCGTATTATGATCACTGATATCAAGTGGCCCCAGCACCATTACCTCCTGCACCAGATCATGCACTCCACTAAGGACTAGGTCTAGAATTTTTCCTCCTCTTGTTGGCTCCTGTATCAGCTGCTCCATAAAGCAATCCTTGATTTCATCAAGGAATTTTACCTCCCTAGCATGCCCTGATATTACATTAACGCAGTCAACATCGGGGTAATTGACATCACCAATTATTATTGTGTTCCCCAGTTTGTTAGCCTCCCTAATTTCTGATAACATTTCTACATCTGTCTGTTCATCCTGGCCAAATGGACGGTAGTACATTCCTATCATTATCTTTTTCCCCTTTACATGTGGAATTTCAATCCATATGGATATACCTTGGAAGATATTTGTAGCATTCCCTTTTGTTCTTTTCTCTTTCCTCTCTGTTCTATCAATTATGTAAGTTCTCCCCCTGCACTAATAGTCATGTCTATGGTGGGGGGGGGGGGGGTTGATCATGATTATTTTCTACTATATTTTACATTGAAAGCCACCCTGAAGATACCCCAATAGGGCAGGATAGTAAAACCACATTAAACTTGAAATTTGAATTAGGAGGAGGGGCCCAGAAAGGGTGGGGTCAGGAAATAGAAGCCCCATAAAAGCACTCTCTTGGAGGAAGAAGTCAGAAGGGAAGGGGGCCTGAAGGAGAAGGATGTTACCTGTAACTTGACCAGAGCAGGCTGAGAACCACACGGCACGGACCCCAAAGGAGGAGCCAGGAAAGCTGGACAAGAGGCTTGCCAGGGCAGGCTGAGGTCCTTGGGGCGTGGACCCCTAAGGAGGAGCCAGGGAGGCTGGACATGTAACAAGAGGAAGGTACTTACCTTAATGACGTTAATGAAGAGGAATTTTGAAACAATGAGTTAGTTTGAGACTTGGATTAACAGCTGTGGGATGGAGGACAGGACCGTAAGGTCACAGTGAGATATAGCCCCGTCCAAGGGGAGGTGGCTGTTAGACTGAGACCGCCCATATACCTCCCATGGCCACACCCTTTTTTGAATTGCATGCCATGGGATTTGGGCACACATTGTTATAGAATATCGTGTAGTGAGATGTGCACACAAATCCAAACTGATGCCTGTTAGTGCTGAGTACCACCCACTTATTGGCACTAATTGGCTTGTGATCTAATTTAGTTGGCCACACATCTTGTATCAGCACTCAATTTTGGGTGCTATATATATAGAATTCAGTGGAACGAGGGCAAAATCCCAAGGCTATTTACTCAGCTAAGGGGGAAAGATATCAGCGTGGGCTACTGTTAAGATGTGCTATTTTACTGTTAATCCCAGTTATTAATAACTAGGGGCCCCATTTACTAAACAGCGCTAAGGGAGCGCTATTATTTTTAGCACGTTAAAAATTAGCATATGCTAAACGCTAAAGACACCCATAGGAATATATGGGTGACTCTAGCGTTTAGTGCATGCTAATTTTAGGGGCATGCTAAAAACGGTAGCGCATCTTAGTAAATAGGGACCTAGGTCTCATTGCATAAAATAGAACCTGTGGTAAAATAGCACATCTTAACTTCACCCTTAGATTGGCTATTTCATTGTTTATGCTCTCGATGTTTAGAATCATATTATAGGTCTTAGAATTTGTGAAGCTGTCAGGACATATTGTTTTTGTTTGACTGCATCTACTATTTGTTCTAGGCCAGTGCCTAGTCTGCATAATAGTTAAGCCAGCCCTGAGCAGAATTGGTCTTTATGCTTCCCTGCTGCTGCATGGAATTTCATCAACATTTGGAAGCTGTAGGACCCAGAGAGTCTAATTTGCATGTCAGATTTGGATCGGAAATCTTCCTTTCTAAGCTCTCCAATGTAAAGAGACAAAAACTTGATTCTATTTATTGCTGCTTCCCTCGATGAAATCCGTTTCATCCCACTGAAAAGACTCAGCCCTTTCATTTCTCCTGTTATTAGCTGTCTATTCACCACAGCTGTCCTTGCTTATGAATTTCCTGCCACCCGTAGATTTACTTTTTAGAAGAAACAGTTGCTCTTAGTTTTATTCTTTTGACACTTGGTTAAAAATGACCCTAAGAGAAGGGCTTATAAAACACTGCAGGTCTTGTGAAGTACATGAGGATCTTGATGAAGGAAATGACTTACAAGTACATGATACAAACAAAGTTTTCAGAAAAGAGATTTTTGAAGCAGCATTTAAAATAGAAAAAGTAATCTTTTCTGGGACTAGATGGCTCAGAGGATTGGCATGGGGTACAGAGTCTTCTGAGGACAGTTTTCAAGTGAGCAAATACCATTTTATCTTGACACGGCTGTCTTAAGACTATCTTCTACTCACCTAAAGGTACAGGCAGGCTTTTACAGTGCATTGCATTTTTAGGTGAATTGTAAGAAGGCAATCCTGAGACCATGTAAAGATTTGGTGAGGAAAACAATACATATACAACAAATTTCTAAAAGAAACATGCTATTTTATTCCCTTCACCCCACCCAGACAAATAGATGCATAAACACTTTTAATGTGCATACTTTATGGTAGCTAAATTTCAGAAAGAAAATATCTGGGCAATTTCTCTTTGAAGATTAGCTAGCGTAAAACATTTCTCCCCCTGTGTGCAGGGCTCTGCCACCTGTGTTCTATCGGCAGTGGTCATGCAATCTCACAGTTTCAAAGGAGGCAGGTTCTGTAGGACTCCCATGGGACACTCCTGCCCTGTATGACTGAAACCATCACATTGCAACAACAATCCTGCAAAGCTCAGAGAATATGTTGGCATAAAATCAATACATTATGGTCTAGATTCTGTATATGGTGCAAAAGAAAAGAACACTAAGATATGAGTTGGGTACTGTTTATAGAATAGTGTTTGGCTCTGGAATTCGTGCCCAATTTGGGGCACGAGAATTTACACTGACTGAAACCTTGTGTAAATCTTCACATCTAAATTAGGCATGGATCTGCCTTATTCTGTAACACTGTGCACAAATTCCAGGAATGCCTCTGACCCGCCCATGCCCCTCCTATGGCCATGTCCCCTTTTCGGATCCCTTTATTTCCAAACTGGTTGAATGGGTTGTTTTTAGAGCAACTTTCCCATTTCTCCCACCCAGACTGGCTTCCACCATTGGCATTCCACTGAACCATCTGTTAATATTTTTGGACCTCAGCGCAATGTTTGACCTGGTAAGTCACTCTTTACTCTTAGAGAAGCTAACCTTCCTGGGACTCTCTGGCCCAGTACTCAATTGGTTTTCTTCTTTTCTCCGCGGACGCACTTTTTCTGTAATGCTCCCCGACTCCCATTCTTCCCCACATCTTGTACATTGTGGTGTTCCCCAGGGTTCCCTTCTCTCTCCAGTCTTAATATATTCCAAAGTCCCCTTGCAACCCTGATTCACTCTGATGCTAGTAAATTTTACATATATGTGGATGATATCCTACTCATTTTTCCCCAAAACCCATCCAATCTTGATCTTTCTCCCCTTCAGTCCTGTCTCGATATGATTGCTCACTGAATATCTGCCCACCGGCTATTGTTGAATCCCTCCAAATTGACCGTCCTCTAGATTACAGCCCAGTCTTCTTTCCCCTCTTGCAGGATACTCCACTCCAGCTGGTTCAGACTCTTAAGTACCTTGGCATTACACTGGATCCTTCATTGATATTTAGCTCTCATATGTCTGCCACAGTTAACAGTTATTTCTTTTCTGTCTGATTTATTCAATCCCTCCATAGCTCTCTTGATGACTCCTCCTGTGCCACCTTTCTTTGCTCACTAGTCTCTGCTCAGCTAGACTATTGTAACATATAGTCTGGTCTTCTAAAATTTTCCCTCAAATGTCTTCAAATGCTGCAGAACACCACCATTCATTTGCTTTTAAATGCCCATAAGTCTGATTACATTACCCCTCTGCTCGTTTCTCATCACTGGCTCCCCATATCTTCCGCCTTCTCTACACCTCCGACACGCCCCCGTAAACTTTGGTCGTCCCCGTGACGGAAAGCAGTTGGGGATGGCCAAAATTGGCTTTCAATTATGCCGATTTGGGCGACCCTGTGACAAGGACGCCCATCTTCTGATTTGGGTCAAAAGATGGGCATCCTTCTCTTTCGAAAATGAGCCTGAAAGTGAATCAATACAAATTGAATCTCATATTTCAAAATATTTTTCAAATAGCAAGGTTTTTAAAGCCTTCTTGAGCAACGGATATTCCGAGATACCATGAAGTTCTATTGGAAGCGAATTCCACAATTTAACTGCAGAACAGCCAACGGAACTATCATAATAGCGCTTATAATGAATCTTATTTAGTGGTGGAAGAGTTAAATTCAATTAATAATTGTGTCGGGAAAGCCGATTAGATTATGGATAAGACACCAAAAAAAATATGATCTACAGGACAGTAACCATAGTAAAAGTTATAAACCAAATAAGCCTTAAAACCTACTCTGGCTCTAACCAACAACCAATGGGTAATTCCTTACATAACAGCATAACATGATCATATTTCTTGCTACAAAACATCAATCTGGCTGCACAATTTTGTATTAACTGAAGCCTTTTCTGAAGATTTTGATTAATACCATAATAAAGAGAACTACAGTAGTCTAATTTTGGTAACATCATAGCCTGAACCTAAACTGATCAAGAAAAAATGTTGATCTTATTGCTCTTAACTGCCTCAACTTAAAGAACTGTCTACTTAAATTGTTAACTTGGTGTTCCAAAGTCAGTTGGGAATTGAGTATAAAGCCCAGGACTTGGGATGATGTATCAAAAATCAAACTTTCTCCTGTCCTTACTATTTCCAGCGGAGCACTGGATAAAGAAGTAGTAAAAATATAGCTATTGTTCTTTGTTGTGTTAAGTTTTAACAAATTTTGTGATGCCCAGAGATGGGTCCTATCAATGCATCCTAAAATTGACTTCTCTGTATTAGAAATTGTTTGTAATGATAAAATAAAAACGTCATCTGCATATGATGAAACATAACACAGAAGTGAATTCAGAAAGCTTCCCAGAGAACTCATAAAAATATTAAACAATACAGGTGATAATGGCGAACCCTGAGGGACACCAAAGACTGGGTCCTTCTTTAAATGTATCCATATACTTTGCAACTACACAAGCTACTCAAAACTACCCCCTTGGGTGCAATTTTCTGACTGCACATATTGGCGCAAAATCTGTGGGTACTTTTTACTTGCAGATATTTCGCCAGTTTTAAAATTTCAAAGTGAAAATACACACATGCTTTCTATTTGAAATTTATCTAAGGGAAAACTACCTGTATACACCTGTTAATCTGTGCACATAGGGGCCGTTTTACAAAGGTGAGCTAGCATTTTTAGCACATTCTAAAAATAAGCATTCGCTAAACATTAGAGATGCCCATATATTTCTATGGGTGTCTGTAGTGTTTAGCGCACGCTAATCATTAGTGTGCATTAAAGCCGCTAGTGCGCCTTTGTAAAAGACCTCCATAAGGATCAATAGTCAGCCGGTGGTGGTCTGTATTTTTTTAAACACTGACTGCTGCTGGGCAAATCAGGCTCAGATATGCAATGCCAGGTCATATCCAGGCAACAGACTGGGTCAGTCGCAGACTCACAAGTCATTCAGGTGCTGGCTGATATTCAGTGCAGGCACTTGAATAACTAACCACACAAAGATATGGCTGCATAAAAAGCTGTCCTATCTACCCAGTTAGGTATGCAGGCACTGACCCTGAATATCACTGGATGCCCAAATATGGGTGCAGAGCCCAGATCCGTGTTGAAAGTAATTAGTCAAATGGATGCTAACAACCAATATTTGGCGTTAATTGGAGATGATTGGCACTAATTTGGATTTGTGCATGCACCTATCCTATAATGCTACATGCCAAAAATGTCTTGCACACAATCCAAAAGGGGGCATACTCATGGGAGGAGCATGGGCAGGTCAAGGGCATTCCAAATATTGAGGTATGGTGTTATAGAATACCAGGGTTATGCATACAACTTGCACCCCAGGATTTACACCAGGTTTCAGCTGACATAAGTTCTTGCACCCAAAGTTGGGCATGGGAATCTGCTCTAAGCGCTATTCTATAAAGGGCGCTTAGCCCAAAGTGCCACATATAGAATAGCACTTATAGTAGATTTTCCCTTGCACCTAAACTTGAGTGCCATTTACAGAATTTAGCCTCTAGTTCACATGACTAATAGCTGTGCAGATTTCTTGAAGAGTAATTTCCTAAGAAGTTATAGTAGCACTTCCTTCTGGTCTCCTGTGGCCTGCTTCTACAAACACACTCACTTGAAGGACCTCCAGTTTCTAACAGTCACTCCAGCTGATATCACAGTTCCCAGAGCTGTGCTCAGAGATGATCTCATGGGTGTACCATGGAAAATGAAAGCTAGGTCAATTGTTCCATTTCCTTCTATCTACGGCCGAGCCATCTACTGCTCGCCCCATAATACTGCTTTCTGCTGCTGAAAGTAGTATTGGATATATTAATAGATCCAAGCTTAAAGAGATCTCCAAGTCCAAGGGGCTTTCTTCAGGGACCTCAATAGCCCCAGAGCACTGCAAGGACACAGCTGGAGTTCATGGACTACTACTACTACTACTTATCATTTCTATAGCGCTACTAGATGTACAGAGCTTACAATCTAATTAGGACAGACAAACAGGACAAACAAGAGATAAGGGAATATTAAAGTGAGGATGATAAAATAAGGGTTCTCAACAAGTGAATAAGGGTTTGGAGTTAAAAGTAACATCAAAAAGGTGGGCTTTTAGCTTAGATTTGAAGACGGCCAGAGATGGAGCTTGATGTACCGGCTCAGGAAGTCTATTCCAGGCATATGGTGCAGCAAGATAAAAGGAACGGAGTCAGGAGTTAGCGGTGGAGAAGGGTGCAGATAACAGAGATTTACCCAGTGAACGGAGTTCCCGGGGAGGAATGTAGGGAGAGATGAGAGTGGAGAGGTACTGAGGAGCTACAGAGTGAATGCACTTATAGGTCAATAAGAGGAGTTGGAACTGTATGCGGAAACAGATAGGAAGCCAGTGAAGTGACTTGAGGAGAGGGCTAATATGAGCATAACGACACTGGCGGAATATTAGTCGTGCAGCAGAATTTTGAACAGATTGAAGAGGAGAGAGATGGCTAAGTGGGAGACCTGTGAGAAGCAAGTTGCAATAGTCTAAGTGAGAGGTGATAAGAGTGTGGATGAGGGTTCTGGTAGTGTGCTCAGAAAGGAAAGGGCGAATTTTGGTGATATTATAGAGAAAGAAATGACAGGTTTTAGCAGTCTGCTGAATATGTGCAGAGAAGGAGAGGGAGGAGTCGAAGATGACCCCAAAGTTACGAGCTGATGAGACAGGAAGGATGAGAGTGTTATCCACAGAAATAGAGAATGGGGGAGGAGGAGAGGGTGGTTTAGGGGGAAAGATAAGAAGTTCGGTCTTGGTCATGTTTAGTTTCAGATGGCACTGAGACATCCAGGCAGCAATGTCAGACAAGCAGACTGATACTTTGGTCTGGATTTCGGCTGAGATTTCTCGAGTGGAGAGGTAGATCTGGGAGTCATCAGCGTAAAGATGATACTGAAAACCATGAGATGAGATCAGAGTACCAAGGGAAGAAGTATAAATGGAGAAAAGAAGAGGTCCCAGGACAGATCCCTGAGGTACACCAACTGACAGTGAGATAGAAGTAGAGGAGAATCCACTAGCGTATACACTAAAGGTACGCTGGGAGAGATAAGAAGAAAACCAGGAATCAACAGAGCCCTGAAATCCAAGTGAAGACAGCGTATCAAGGAGTAGGCTGTGATCAACAGTGTCAAAAGCAGCAGATAGATCGAGAAGGATGATGTTAGAATAGAGACCTTTGGATCTGGCCAGGAACAGATCATTGGAGACTTTAGCAAGTGCTGTTTCAGTTGAATGAAGGGGGCAAAAGCCAGATTGAAGTGGATCAAGAATAGCTTGAGGTGAAAGAAAGTCAAGGCAACGGTGGTGAACAGCATGTTCAAGTATCTTGGATAGGAAAGGGAGGAGGAAGATGGGGCGAGAGTTGGAAGGACAGGTAGGGTCCAATGAAGGTTTTTTAAGGAGTGGTGTGACTACGGCATGTTTGAAGGCATCAGGAACAGATGCAGTGGAAAGTGAAAGATTGAGGATATGATAGATAAAAGGGATGACAATAGGAGAGATAGTGTTAAGTAGATGGGTAGGAATAGGATCAGAGGAACAGGTAGTTCATTTTGAGGAGGAAAGAAGATGTGTAGTTTCCTCGTCAGTGATTTTAGAAAAGAAGAAAAGGAGGCAGGGGTTGGAGGGTTGAAAGAATGGACTAAGGGAAGGAGAAGTGGAGGTGACCTGGTTGAGAATTCAAGTTTAATCTTGTGAACCTTATCATGAAAGTACTCAGCCAGAGTCTGGGGAGAAAGTGAAGGGGGAGTTGGAGGTTTGAGGAGAGAGTTCAGTGTGGACTAGCTGACATTGTTCCAGAGAGGCATGGTATATTGGGGGAGGGGGTGTAGAAGATTATTTCTGCCACTCCTTCTACCCATAAGAAAGTTGACCCACTTATTTTAGAGGACAATATAAACACAGGAACACAGGGGGCCCCTTTTCAAGTCCTATCATTCTGCTTGTTGTTCACTACAAACTGATTATCTGCATTTCTGAGGAAGGCTATAATCCAGACTGTTTGAATAGGTATTTACCTGGGGAGGATGTACTTCATATTTGTTATATGGTCTGTGTGATTATAGATGAAGAATCAAGATTTCATGTTATACACCTTGTTTGCAGCTCACACTGCGGTGCAAAAAACAAATTATAATTAATTAAATTTTTATAACTTCTAACAACTGGCAGAAAGATTTAGAGAAGCTTATGTATTGAGTCAAATACAGACACATTGATTTGAAAAGACCAAGACACTAGAAAAATGTCATTAGATCATGTGTTTGACAAGCTGGGTGTGGCATGAGACTTGTCTTAGCTGACGTCTTCGTGGCTATTGAGTTCAACAGATAGTTGTGGATTATGGGTGACCCAGAATATGAAGATCCTAAAATGCAGCCATTCGAAGACTCTCCTTTGCTCAGCTAGGTGGGTTCCCTGCTACCATACTCTTCCTCCTCATAATAGGGATGTCATATGCAACATGGTAACAACATATTCCACATTGTCTCATGTTAAGAAATAAAAACAAGCAGAAAAACATGACAGTTTGCCAATAATAGTGCAAATTCTTCTCAAAGAGTGCATACTATTTGCAAAGAAAACACTCTTTTCTGTATAGGGCACACATTTGTGAACCATCATGAAGACATGAACCACCACACACGTACACACTATTGGGAAAGCATGGTCCTTTTTTGCAAATGTATTGTTTGCGAAGAGTGTGAACTCAGCAACCATAGCTCTTCTATCAAACAAATGCCTGGAAAAAAACTGACCAAAAATGAATATTCCTGTATACAGCATGAAACAAAAATGTTTTGGCTGCTCATCTCTACTTGGTAATCCTCCTACAGCTTCTCGTTTTCCCTGTGGCTTTCTCTTTCCTCATCCAACAGTGCTGTCACGTCCCCCTACCCTCTCTATAAACCTGGAGGATGTAATGGTGCAATTTGACAAATTGAAAAGTACCAAATCACCGGGACCGGATGGTAATCATCCCAGAGTACTGACAGAATTAAAAATGAACTTGCGGAACTATTGTTAGTAATATATAATTTATTTTGAAAATCAAGCATGGTACCAGAAGATTGGAGGGTGGCCAATGTAATGTTGATTTTAAAAAAGGTTCCAGAGGTGATCAGGGAAATTATAGACTGGTTAGCCTGATGTCGCTGCCGGGCAAAATGGTAGAGACTATTATAAAGAACAAAATTAAAGAGCATATTCAAAAGCATGGATTAAAGAGACAAAGCCAACATGGATTTAGTGAAGGGAAATCTTGCCTCACCAATCTATTACATTTCTTTGAAGGGGTGAACAAATATGTGGATAAAGGTGAGCCGGTTGATATTGTGTATCTGGATTTTCAAAAGGCAGTTGACAAAGTACCTCATGAAAGACTCCAGAGGAACCTGGAGAGTCATGGGATAGGAGGTAGTGTTCTATTGTGGATTAAAAACTGGTTAAAAGAAAACAGAGAGTAGGATTAAATGGTCAGCATTCTTAATGAAATGTAGATAGTAGGGGGTTCCCCAGGAGTCTGTGCTAGGACCGCTGCTTTTTAACATATACATAAAAGATCTAGAGATGGAAGTAATTAGTGAGGTAAAAGTAATTAGTGAGGTAATTACATTTGCTGATGACACAAAGTTATTCAAAGTTGTTAAATTGCAAGAAGATTGTGAAAAATTACAAGAGGACCTTATGAGACTGGGAGACTGGGTATCCATATGACAGATGACATTTAACGTGTGCAAGTGCAAAGTGATGTATGTTTGAAAGAGGAACCCAAACTATAGCTATGTAGCGCAAGGACCCACATTAGGAGTCATCAACCAGGAAAGGGATCTAGGCGTCATCATTGATGATATGTTGAAATCTTCTGCTCAGTGTGGCAGCAGATAAGAAAGCAAATAGAATGTTAGGTATAATTAGGAAAGGAATGGAAAACAAAAATGAGGATGTTATAATGCCTTTGTGTCACTCCATGGTGTGACTGCACCTCGAATACTGTGTGCAATTCTGGTCACCACATCTCAAAGAAGATATAGTGGAATTAAAAAAGGCACAGAGAAGGGTGACAAAAATGATAAAGGGGATGGGACAACTTCCCTATGAGGAAAGGCTAAAGTGGTTGGGCTCTTCAGCTTGGAGAAAAGATGGCTGAGGGGAGATATGATATAGGTCTATAAAATAATGAATTTAGTGGAATGGGTAGATGTAAATCGATTGCTTACTCTGTCCAAAAATACTAGGACTAGGGGGCATGCAATGAAGGTACAAAGTAGTAAATTTAAAACAAATCACTCTACGTGTAATTAAAGTCTGGAATTTGTTGCCAGAGAATGTAGTAAAAGCAGTTAGCGGGGTTTAAAAAAGGTTTGGATAGCTTCCTAACAGAAAAGTCCATAAGCCATTATTAAAATGGACTAGGGGAAAATCCACTGCTTATTTCTAAGATAAGCAGTATAAAATGTACTGTTTTAGGATCTTGCCAGTTACTTGTAACCTGGATTGGCCACTGCTGGAAACAGGATGCTGAGATTAATGGACCTTCGATCCTAGTATGGCAATACCTATGCACTTAGGTACTTATGTATATGTAGACGTACAAAAGCAGTTGACAGCAGCTTCCTCAGATTTTGTTTCACATTGACCAGTTTTCCTTTGGACAGCTGACTATAACAAAGTGGCCTTTCTGCACTGACACAAGCTGAGATGGAGCTATTTGTTGGGGAGTATGTGAATATGCATGTTTATATACTTCAGCAAATAGCATAACACTTTTTATGGTGCACAAAAACACTAATTTGTCTAATTAATTCCTCATTAATATAAGCAGGCACAGCTCATTTTACTTTGGCACATCTGCGTGTGATTAATTAGGGGTCCTTTTATGAAAAATGGACTGCTCTAGTGTATGTGTGTGTTTTCGGTGCGCGCAGATCCATTTTTAGTGTGCCTGTAAAAATGGCCTTTTAAAAAGTTTTGCCGAAAATTGATGTGCAGCAAAATAAAAATCGGCGCTTGTCCATTTTGGTTCTGAGACCTTACCACCACCCATTGACTTAGCAGTAAGGTCTCATGCGATAACCATGTGGTAATCGTCTACGCATGTAGAATGACAATTACTGCCCAGTTTCCCCACGCACAGGAAATTAAAAATGATTTTCCGGCACATGTAGTGGACATACGTAAAAAAACAAAATTACCACCTGGGCCACGCAGTAGCCGGGCAGTAACTCCAAACTGACGTGCATAGGACACGCGTACGCGCCTACGCAGTTTAGTAAAAGGGCCCCAGTGTGATTAGCATGATATAAACCAGTGGTTCCCAAACTGTCCTGGTCCTCAGTCATTTGGGAAATCCACAATGAATATACATGAGAATAATTTACATGCAATGGAGGCGGTGCATGCACATCAATCTTGTGACTATTCATTGCAGATATCCTGAAAACTTTCTGGTTGGGGTTTCCCCAGGACAATTTTTGGAGATACTGGTATAAACAGTTATTTGCACCAGCACAAAAACCACAAAGGTTAGTGAACTGGCCCCTAAATTCACTAGGAAAAACTTTTTTTCCCAAAAGTTACCTTCTATGACTTTGAATTTTATTTTTCTTTCAAAAATATTGCCCTGCCTTTTCAGATATCAAAATCCAAATCCATATATAAGGTTTATAGTACAAACTGTACTGTGCTGATGATAGCTCTTTGCTCTTATACCTCTACAAGTATGATGGCTTAGTTTGAAGCTTTTTCTCTTATCAGAATATTGCCCATCTACAGTATTTATTTATTTATTTATTTGTTGCTTATATCCCACATTTTCCCACTTGTGCAGGCTCAATGTGGCTTACAGTAAGTTAAATAAGAGTACAAACTTAAAGATTAGTGCATTAGTGGGTGAAATGCTCCATGAATATAAATAAGGAGCTGTATATTAGTAAAAAGTAAAATACTAGGAAAAGGTTAGAAGATGAATTTATAAAACAGAGAATCTTATCAGCAATATGGGGAAATATGCATCTTCAAATCAAAAAAAATTAAGTTTAGTTGATACTAATACATTTGAAGATAAAAGTTGAAAAGGCCATAAGACAATTTAAAGCTAAAGGTTCTGGCTTTAATACCGTCCCTTTTTCAAAGAATTATCAAGCATGATGAGCTTGAGTAACAGATAGGGATTACAGATAAAAGCTAAAACAATGACCCTAACATACCTGGATCTTATTTCCTTTTCAGTTCTTCTTTAGAAGCAGAAGTGATCCCAGAGGACTGGTGACAGGCTGGTTAGTCTGACCTAAGTGATGAATAAATTAATGGGAGTGCTGGTAAAATAGTGGATTAAGAAGTTTCTAGAATCCAGTGAATTACAGAATCTCAGGCAGCATGGTCTTACCAATTTCTGGGGGTAGTCCAAGATGGTGACTGCATGAGGTGTGCATTAGGGTGCTTACTCTTTCCTTGCTAAATTTCTGAATGGCGGAAACAAAATCAAGACCTTCCCGGCTGAGGTTTTGCAGCAGGGCCCGATGGACACACATGTAGTGAGAGCTGCAGTCTTTCTCTAAAGGCTTATCAGAGTGGAGGGGTTCATTGTTTAATGCTGGGAGAAGGTGTGCCAATGTGATCTCTAGGCCCAGATGTTTCCCTGTTCCCAAAAGAGTACATATCCCCTCCTTTCTCAATTCTGTTTGGAATACCCATTGAGTCTTCAATAGCACTAGTAGTGCAGGATGGAGCTGGGGCAGCAGAGATGTGTGAAAATGGTTAGATGAGAGTGGTGATCTCTACTCTCACGCTTGCTATCAGTGATGATGATCTAGGGAGACGAGAGGAGAAATTGGATGGTGGAGAGCGCCCTGGACTCTTGGCAAATCCAATACTCCTAGTTATTTATTTATTTATTTATTGCATTTGTATCCCACATTTTCCCACCTCTTTGCGGGTTCAGTGTGGCTTACAATATAAGTTAAATGTTGGAAATACAATTTGTTACAGATTGGTTATGGATTACATTTTGCATAATTATGCGAAACAATTGAGGTGTCATTGGGAGTGTAACAATGGAGCACAAACATTGAAACATTGGGAGGAAACAATGGGAGCTTAGAGGGCGATAAGAAGGCATAGAGACATATGATATATATCTTTCTGTGATTGAGGGTATGAATGATGTGATATTACAGGAATGAGATTTCCGAGGTGAATTTGTGATGCATTCGTGAATCGTAGGTATGGACTTTATGTGTTTTGGTTCTTTCCGTAAATTTTTGAAAAGATGAGTCTTCAATGATCTGCGGAAGGAAGCTTGCTCGTTGATTGTTAGGAAAGGCCTCTGGAGATGAGGTAACTCCCACTGTTCCCAATGTGGTGGCTGTACAGGCCTTGGGTATTAAGCTTAAAATTGTTAATTTGGAATCAATATGGAAGCTGTGTCTTTGCTTTCATGACAGATAATGCAACTTTCTTTACACATTTATTTATTGGGATGTATTAACTGCCTTTATGAAGAGATTCATCCATAAAACTTACAATTTTGCTAACAAGTTGCATGCTCAAATTTAAGCACTAGTCAGAAATTTGGGCCTGCAACTTTCTAGAATTAGGGGGGGTATTCTGTAATGGCAGTTGCGTGCACAACTGCTATTATAGAATCCACGCTTACCGCGCATAATCCTAGTGCAACTTTAAGCGAGCTATAGAGTATTACCCAAAGAGATTTCTCTTATAAAGACCAGGATTTTTACAGCTCGTCTTTTATTGGCTCACTTTCCCTTGCAAACGTGTTGTGAAGTATAAAGTGTATTTTTTATGAGGCAGCTCAGCTTATCAGGTTTCTGTCCTCTAGAATTGCTGGGACTCGAGTGTTGCTACTTCATCTAATGCTTCCTCTCTGTTTAATGTGTGCTGTAAACTAATAGAATATTCCCATTCATGCAACTATGTGTTCTCTATAGTGCTTGGTAGTTCTCTAAACTAAGGCGAAAGAGGGCAGGGCTCTTCAGCTTGGAAAAGAGATGGTTGAGGGGGGATATGATTAAGATCTACAAAATCCTGAGTGGTGTAGAACGAGTAGAAGTGAATCAATTTTTTTACTCTTTCAAAAAGTACAAAGACTAGGGGACATTCAAAAAGTACAAAACTAAGGGACACTCAATGAAGTTACATGGAAACGCTTTTAAAACAAATATGAGAAAATATTTTTTTTCACTCAATGAATAGTTAATTGGTTAGTGAATCTGGGTTTTCAAAAGGTTTGGACAAGTTCCTGGAGGAAAAGTCTATAGTCTGCTATTGAGACAGACATAAGGGAAGCCACTGTTTGCCCTGGGATTGGTAACAGGGAATGTTGCTGCTATTTGGGTTTCTGCCAGGTACTTGTGACCTGGATTGGCCGCTGTTGGAAACAGGATACTGGGCTAGATGGACCATCTGTTTGATCCAGTATGGCTATTCTTATGCCCTTATAGTATTTGGAGATTTCGCTCCCTTTATTATGACTGTTAAGAATTAGCCTATATGGGCTTTCTTTGTGTTTTATATTTCATGTGCTTATTAATTCCTTATATATGCTGTGCTGACACAAGAAATTTCTTGTTGAGGACTTAACTGCAAATAAAAATAGAATTTAAAAAATATGATCAATATGATTGGTTAACCAAAGAATTGGATTGGGGAAGAAGAGATAAGTGTCACTCTGCTCTGCTTATAATTCCTTTGAAACACATTTGTGGACAATATGGAACTGTTTTGAGTGATGTATTATGAACTGTCATTGCATGCACTAAACAAAAAAATTAGTACATTAAAAAAAATGTGGTTACAGAATTCAAAGAAGATTTTTTGTTACACTGGAGAGTTTTGACCGATGATTGAATTGTCTAAAGAGTAATTTCCTTACCTGGTAACCATAAGGGTAGGGTTGGTGTTTCTTGCAACATCTGAAGTCTTTTCCTCTCAGTTAATATAGATTGTGAATAGGGTCTGTCCATTTTGAGTTGAACTTTAAAATAGCTCTACATAGGCAATTTAAGAATAATCTGAGCATCCATGATAAGGGCCCAAAAGTGAGTGACTGGGTTAGAAACTGGTTGAGTAGGAGGTGATAAAGAGTAGTGGTAAATGGAGTTCGCTGAAAGAAGGGGCAAAACGGGATAGGTCCTTAGATTGGCTCTTTTCAAAAGGTTTGTCTCTTTGCAGATGATACCGAAATCTGCAACAAGGTGTGGTGTCCTGTTTGTCTGTTCTAATTAGATTGTAAACTCTGTCGAGCAGGGACTGTCTCTTTATGTCCAGTGTACACTGCTGTGCACGTATAGTAGCACTATAGAAATCATAAGTAGTAGTAGAAAATAAAAGGAAGCATCTAGCATAGCTTCAGGAATGGTCTACAGCTGTGCAGCTAAGATTTAATCTAAAATATGCAAAGTCATCTGCTTAGAAATCAAAAAGGAAGCAGCACAGTATAGTGGGTGAAGTACTTCTGTGCACATAAAAAAAAAAGCAAGACCTAAGTACATAAGTATTGCCATACTGGGTCAGACCGAAGGTCCATCAAGCTCAGCATCCTGTTTCCAACAGTGGCCAATCCAGGTCACAAGTACCCGACAAGATTCCAAAACAGTACAATACATTTTCTGCTGGTTATCCTATAAATAAGCAGTGGATTTTCCCCAAGTCCATTCTAATAATGGTCTATGGACTTTTCCTTTAAGAAGCTATCCAAATCTTTTTTAAACCCTTCTAAGCTAACTGCTTTTACCACATTCTCTGGCAACAAATTCTAGAGCTTATTTACACATTGAGTGAAGAAAACCTTTCTCCAATTCATTTTAAATTTACTACTTTGTAGCTTCATTTCATGCCCCCTAGTCCTAGTATTTTTGGAAACAGTAAACAACAGAATCACGTCTACCTGTTCCACTCCACTCATTATTTTATAGACTTTTATCATATCTCCCCTCAGCTGTCTTTTCTCCAAGCAGAAGAGCCCTAGCTGCTTTAGCCTTTCCTCATAGGGAAGTCATCCAATCCCTTTTATCATTTTCGTTGCCCTTCTCTGTGCCTTTTCTAATTCCGCTATATCTTTTCTGAGATGCGGTGACCAGAATTGAACATAATATTCAAGGTGCAATCACACCATGGAGCGATACAAAGGCATTATAACGTCCTCAGTTTTGTGTGCTGATTGGGTCTCAATAGTCCAGTATCAGGGTGGATCTGGCTCTTCCTTTCTGGAGAGGCCATCAGCGTTACTATGTTCACTGCCTTTCCAATACTTAGAAGCTCTTACCATTTCTTGAATAGTGAGGAGTATCTTCTGACAGAAGCTTTTACCACACTTAGCACATGTAAATGGTTTTACTCCTGTGTGGAATTTCTGGTGCTTTGTTAGCTGTGATTTATGTATAAAGCTTTTCCTACACTCAGTGCATGCAATCAGTTTCACTCCTGAATGGATTCTATGCTGCTTTGACAATAATTTCTGGCAACTGAAACTTTTCTTACACTCTGTACTTGAAACTGCTCTCTCTCCTGGGGTGAAATTTTGCATTTCTTGTCAAGCTTTCTTCCTGGTTGAAACTACTGTCATAACCAGGACATGAAGATATTCTATTATCAGTGTTTTTCTGATATTCTATAATGTTTGCTTTATTGCTTGCTATTAGGTAGTAGGTCAGCCATAGTGTGTGACACATTTCCATGATTTGGTGAGTGGGGTAGTGTAGAGAAGTGAATGTGTTTGTAGTTGATGATGATTTGGTTGGTGTTTGTTGAGTGTAGGAGTTTCTGAATAGTTTGTTCAGCAATAATATTGTGATAGAGATCTCAGCAAGGGTCACAATAGCTAGACATATGTCGTAAAAGGTTTATGCTGGTGCTTCACCTCTTCCTTCCACAAACCTCCTTGTTATTTCTGCATTCCCAATCCTGCTTCTACTCTGTTGAAACCTCTTCAGTCCAATATCATTCCTCTGCAGTGATCCAGCTGAACTCCTCTGCTGAGTCATCTCAGTGTTCCCATGTGCTCTTGCTCTGTCTTCTTGCCAGCTTTCCTAGTATCAACCCCAGTCTCTGGGTTTTGTGCATCAAAGACCTGGCATCTGTCAGCACCAGAAAGCTCAACCTGACGGGAAGGCAGCTGCTAGAGGTAGAAGACCACACCCAATTACCTGTGGCCCCAGGATGCCAGATCCAGTGAAGAACCTTTCTGCGGACCTCAGCCTGCTTGCTATTCATGGGTCTTCTTTACTGGAAAGATTTAGTACACTAGCTTCTTTCACCTGTGCTCCCAGTACCATATAGTCCCTCCTTATCTGCTCAGTGTTATATTTTGCAGTAGCATTTGTGCCTACATACTGTTGATGAGAAGCGAAGGGTAGTATTCAGATGATCTAATGTGTTTTGGTAACCTTTCCATGTCTTGGCTGTGGGTTCCTGGCAAGAAGCATATTTCCCTGGACAGCATGTCTTTTCTGCAGATGGATCCTTCAGTGGTACATGGAAGAAAGTCACCAAGAACTACGCTTCTCTTTTTTTCTGTTGTGGTTTCAGTTCCCCTCTTCAGCCTGTTACATGTCTTTCTCTTCCATTACATTTATACCCCACATTAGCCCGAAATAGACTGAAGTTCAATGTGGATTACAAACAATAAAGTGAATAAAACTTTTCTAGTCTCTATTTAAAAGACATGAACTCTTCTCCTTCTCTTTATTTTCAGTCATGCTTTCTGGCTGGCTCTTAATCACATCATACAAAAACTGTGGCACAGATGTAAAGAACACACTCAACCCTGAACTGTGCACAAACTTTCTTGAATTCTTGTGATACCAGCACAATGAATGTACTGAAAACATTTCTCACTATATGAGGAAAAAAGCTATTAATTTTAAATTTTTAAATTGTATCGAATTTTTAATCTTTTAGGAGGAAAGACCTCAGAAGCCTAACATGCTCAGTGCCACAGCACAGACAGTTATAAGCGCTTCATAGGCAACCTGCTCAATCATTGGTCAAAAACCTCCATTTTCTACTTTTTTTTCAATTTGCAAGTAAAACGTCAAAATTTTAGAGCATAATAAAATCTCTAAGCATTGAGTTTATTATGGCACTCATTTTCAAAAGAGAAAAATGTCAATGTTACAATTTTTAAAACGCTGAATTGGGACGTTTTATTCCACAGTTCATCTAAATCGCAAGGGGGTGTATTGGAGGCGTGCTCTGGGCAGGACTTGGGCAAGCTTAAAATCTGGATGTTTTTTCAGTGATAATGGAACAGAAAAAAAGGTCCAGAGCAAAAAAAGAAGTATGTTTTTATCTAGACCTATTTCACTCACAACTAAGTCACAAAACAAAGTGCCCTAACTGACGGGATTAAGGCATGACTCTCCCCCTCCTCCAGTAGTCAGTGATCTTCTGCCATCCCCCAAAGCTGTGAAAGTGACAGTAGATACCAGGCTGTATGACAGTTCCAGATATTACGGCCATTCCAAAGAAAGAAGCAAGTGGATGGAATAGCCTTGTGTTCAGTGCTCTTTAAGTTCAGTATAAATACGTGAACCTTCCTGGAACACAGAAATATCTCCTGTACCTAAATATATAAGTGACCTGCAAACTTGAGGGCTATTGCAGTAGTGGACCTTTAGGTACAGTAGGTTTTCTCTGTTCCTGGAAGCAGAGGCGTAGCTAGACCTCAAAGGGGGGGGGGGGGGGAGAGCCCAAGGTGGGATCACATTTTGGCCAGCTTCCCTGGGGACCCCGGCAGCCAAACCAGGGGCCCTGGAGCCAGTTTGACGGGGCCCAGGCCCCCGTAGCTACGCCACTGCCTGTAAGGCTCACAAATACCCAATGTACCTGAATGTAACTCACCTTGAGCTACTACTGAAAATGGTGCGAGCAAATCTAAGGGCCCTGTTTACTAAGCTGTGCTGTAGGCGCGCAAACCTTTTAGCGTATGCTAAAAATTATAGTGTGCTAATGCTAGACATCCATAGGAATGTAATGGGTGTCCGTATCATTAGTGTGCGCTAATAGCGTGCCTACAGCGCGGCTTAATAAACAGGGTCCTAAATAACTAACTAAAATTATGAAGGGATTTAGGTGGGATTTGTACCTGGGTCCCTTTATGCGAAGCCCACTACACTGACCACTAGGCTGCCCCTCTGCATTGCTGGGATGTCTGTGTGGCCAATTTACTAGGAATGTTGTCAGATAGAGATTCCTATGGCTTGTTTTTCTACTTTTTCCCCTGGAACTTTTTTTCCCCCAAAAAAGGAACTTACAGATGGACGTGTTGAGCGTGGAGGAGTGGCCTAGTGGTTAGGGTGGTGGACTTTGGTCCTGAGGAACTGAGTTTGAATCCCGGCACAGGCAGCTCCTTGTGACTCTGGGCAAGTCACTTAACCCTCCATTCCCCACCGCATTGAGCCTGCCATGAGTGGGAAAGCGCGGGGTACAAATGTAAAAAAAAAAAAAAACCCATCTAGCTCAAAGCCATAATAAAACCAAAAATTTGGACATTTTTCTGGTTCGATTATGGCTGTGAGCTATATGTTTGTGACAAAACATCTCAATTTGAACTTCGATGTCATATCAAAAATACCACTCTATCAGGGGCATTTTCAAAAGAGAAGGGCGCCCATCTTCCGACACAAATCGGGAGATGGGCGTCCTTCTCTCAGGGTCGCCCAAACCGGCATAATCGAAAGCCGATTTTGGGCGCCCTCAACTGCAGTCCGTCGTGGGGGCGTGTCAGAGGCGTAGCGAAGGCCGAGATGGGTGTCCTCGGCTGACAATGGAAAAAAGAAGGGCATCCATGACGAGCATTTGGTCGACTTTACTTGGTCCATTTCTTTTCACGACCAAGCCTCAAAAAAGGTGCCCAAACTGACTAGATGACCACCGGAGGGAATCGGGGATGACCTCCCCTTACTCCCCCAGTGGTCCCCAACCCCCTCCCACCCTAAAAAAAATGTAAAAATTATTTTTTGCCAGCCTCAAATTTCATACCCAGCTCCATGACAGCAGTATGCAGGTCCCTGGAACAGTTTTAGTGGGTGCAGTGCACTTCAGGCAGGTGGACCCAGGCCCACCCCCCCCTACCTGTTACACTTGTGCTAGTAAATGTGAGCCCTTCAAAACCCACCCGAAACCCACTGTACCCACATGTAGGTGCCCCCTTCACCCCTTAGGGCTATGGTAGTGGTGTACAGTTGTGGGGAGTGGGTTTTGGGGGGGGGGGTTGGGGGGCTCAGCACACAAGGTAAGGGAGCTATGCACCTTGGAGCAATTTGTGAAGTCCACTGCAGTGCCCCCTAGGGTTCCCAGTTGGTGTCCTGTCATGTCAGGGGGACCAGTGCACTACGAATGCTGGCTCCTCCCATGACCAAATGCCTTGGATTTGGTCGTTTTTGAGATGGGCGTCCTTGGTTTCCATTATGGCCGAAAACCGGGGACGACCATCTCAACATTTAGTTCGACCATCTCTAAGGTCGATCTAAATGTTGAGATTTGGGCGTCCCCGACCGTATTATTGAAACGAAAGATGGACGCCTATCTTGTTTTGATAATACGGGTTTCCCCGCCCCTTCGCCGGGACGTCCCTAGAGATGGACATCCCCGTTCAATTAGGCCCCTCCACGTATAATCTCTCTATATAAAAGGCAAAACCAACGTTCTATGAAGCCTCCAGCCGGAAGTGTGAAGGGGGCGAGATATCCGGTTTCCCTATGAGTGTCTGCCCCGCCCTCTCTGTAACACAGTCAGTGAAGGAAAACAGCAGAGCACGAAATCAAATCGCTGGCTCTGTAACAGTGAAGGACTCAGAGGGGGGAGGGGAGAGAGGCCCAGAGGGCAGGGACACACACACTCCCACATGCACAGAGAAGAAAACATTGCTAGTCCCCTTTTCATTTGCATCAGAAATGGGGCTTTTTTACTAGTCTATCAATAAATCCTTCATTTTTCCTGATGATCATCAGCCTGGCTACCTTCTCCTGCAGATCACTCATCTGCTCTTTGAGGAATTTCACCAGCTGGCACATTTCACACTGGACCCCATCCATGGTTGAAACTATTTGGCTGAAAAGAGTGTCACATTCCCAGAAAATTGAGATTAGAGAGAGGGGACGCCAAGATGGCGGCACGCACTGATCACGCTTGAGCTCTCCCGTGTTCAGTTGCAAACAAACTGATTCTTCCATAACAATTATGCCCCATACTAAAAGAAAAGGACTAGTCAAGGCTGGAGCCTCTGCGACCAGAACCTCTTCACCATCGCAACTGACCATTGAAAAGTTCACGGTGAGAACGCCTGATCAAAAGCCCGGGAGGAGCCCCGCTGTCCCAGAAGGAGGAGACCCCTGTGACCAGGGGCTAGATGTTACACTTTCACCCCCCCCCCCCCGAAATCAATCCACCGCCTCCGCCCGCAGAGGTCCCATCCCAGCTGAGGTCGTCTGAATCGGAAGACGGCGAAGATAGGCCCCAGATAAGAGGCCCTGTTAATGGGAATGTCTGCGGAGGGCTGGGGCTTTTGAATCCCCAGTTACTGGATAGATCTTTGTCTTTGCCGGTTACTTTGGAGAGCATTTGGCAAGCTCTCCAAAACCTTGACATTAAACTGACTAAATCTATACAAGGGATTTCTACTCTGGTAACTACTGTTGATACTCTTTCTAAATCTTTTGAAAAAATTAAAACAGACTCCGCTAATCAAATGACTGAAATAAAACAAGACGTGAGAAAGCTACAAGATTTTTCTTTGGTGACAATAAAAGATAAAAACTTAATTTTATTTTATTTTATTTATTTATTTATTGTATTTGTATACCACGTTTTCCCACCTCTTTGCAGGCTCAATGTGGCTTACAATATATCATGGATACTGGAAATAGCAAAAGATATACATTTGGTTTTACAGAAGGATTTTGGGTTACATGGTCATGAAGTACAAGATAGTGGCATTACAGAAGACAGAAGAATTGAACAAATTGAAAATTACAACTGTAGACTGAACCTTCGTTTCTTAAATTTCCCCCAAACCCTGGGATACACTCCTCTTGAAGTCTTTAAAAAATATTTGGTAGAAGTTTTGAACTATTCTTCAGATCTTATCCCTCCAATTAATCGAATATATTATATTCCAACTAAAAAGATTCAAGGAGGAGAAAACTCGGATACTATATTACAACAACCTTTACAAAAAGAACAAGAGAAACATAACCTTAACGGAAATTCTAGAATCATCTATAACCGAGGAATCCGAAAGAATGACTTTGTTAGTTTCATTTATACTTGAACAAGATATGGAAGCAGTAAAACGTATGTTTTTCAGGAAATCACAATCTTTATTTTATGGGGAAAAGATATGGATATACCCTGATATTACCAGACACAGGAAAGGAGATGATATTACCAGACACAGGAAAGGAGAAAAGCTTTTTTTTTAGCTTTAAGGAAAGAGACCCTAGCACTAGGGGCCTCTTTTTATTTAAACTACCCATGTAATGTGTGATAAAATATCAAGGATTAAAATATATTTTTTTCTTACTAGAACATTTAACAGCTTTTGTAACTCAAAAAAAAATTATGTAAAGTTTAATGTCAGACATAGAGAGATTGAGATATAGTAAAGAATAGGCGCAGCGTGCAATGCTAAAGTGATTTTCACTTATTTCCTAATTTCTCTCCTGAATTTGTGGCCCCCTCCCAAATTTGTGGTGGTCAAAAGAGGATATAACTGTTTTTCTTTGTTACATTATTGTTATAATTGTGATGGAAAATTTCTTAGCCTGTATTACCTAATTCAAGTATTGTACTTGGTGAAAACTTGTTATAAAAAAAAAAAGAAAATTGATATTAGTGCATAGGTGGAAACGGTTTCAACAGCAATCCAGGAAGTGCAAGCCACGGGTGCATTTCAACCATCTTCACACGTCCCTTTGCTAATGTATCAGATCTGATGTAGTTACTTACAGATATGTTATACACCTTCTGCTCCTTTACAGGAGTGTGAGGCTGGTAGATTGGTAGAAGCTGAAACCCCTCTTGCCTGGGATTGCTAGAAATATGTTTTAAAACTTTACTTTATAGACTATATAAAATGGATTACAATAAACCAAAAATAAAATATTTAATAACATGGAAAAATAATTAAAAACACAAAAATATAGCACCTTAACACAAAATGCAAGATCATCCAATTTGCTCACACAATAAGATGGCAAAACAGTTAATGAATTTACTTATGCACACTTGCTATATTGCACTTTGAAGAACAAAGCAATCAGAAGATTAAAAACAAATCTTTAAAAATGGAGTGAGAAGCTGGACAATCAAGAAAGGAAGGAGATAAAGAGGGAAAAGCAAAAAGAACTTAACAGGCTGCACCCCACCTTCACTTTTCCAAATCTATCACAAAAAAACCTCTGGAAGACATAAGTTTTTATTGCTCTCTTAAATTTAGAGAAGTTTCCAGGCAAATGAAGAGAGCAAAACAGAGTAGGGATAGTGCGTGCCGATCCCAAAACAACAGTAGAGCCTTTTTAATCTGTGGCAAGCACAGCTTAGTAAAAGAACCCCTAAGATTCTTCACAGAAGAAATTGCATTCTAAAATAGTCTGTACCAATAGCTTTTTCAACGTAAGCAAACGGGCGTAGATAGTTTCTGGTGTCAATTTAGAAGTACAGATAGTAACTGGAGGCTCTGATCCTTGTCTGTTACCAGTGTGTTCCAAACTTGTAAATGCCACATCAAATATACTACTGTATGCAAATCTCAATTATATCTGTTGTGGCAATCCTGAAAACTCAGCTAGTTAAATCTGCCTCCAGAACAGGACTGGCGGCCAAGACTGGCAAACACTTCTATACAACCTTTAGGATTTCCTCAATTCTCTCTTGAAATTTAGACTCTTGGATGTATAGCCAACTTCCAAGATTTTACCACGCCTCTAGGAAGGGCCATAGCAAATCTCTCACCAACTTTCAAGTGTCCTCTAGTGCAGTGGTTCTCAACCTAGACAGTCAGGTTTTCAGGATATCTGCAATAAATATGCATGAAACAGATTTGCATACAAAGGAGGCAGTACATGCAAATGTATCTCATGCACATTTATTGTGGATATCTTGAAAACCTGACTGGCTAGGTGTGTCCCAAGGACTGAGTTGAGAACCAATGCTCTAGTGTGAGGCACACAGTTCTTAGGAAAGGGACTATAGGCCCTTTTATATAGAGAGGAGAGCATTTTAGAAAGGACATGCAGATCAGAATTGAGACTTCCAGGTTCTTCTGATGTACAGCCTGTTCTACGATACTGGTGAAATGGTTGTTTGTGCTCTGATTACATGCTCCAAACATATCCTGACCAAAACCCTTTGCTAGATGCATATTTTCTGAAATTTAGTTGTGTATATCCTGGCATTGTAAAATTGGGATTTAGATGTTTATGTATAGACATCTAAATGTCAGGTTATGCATGTCAAAAACATACACCGGACTTCTAAAAGCAGCTCTACTTAAGTTTTGTACTGAAGGTGTCAGGATGTACTAATATATGCTAGGGCTATACTGAATATTCGTATTCAATTTCCAATTTGATTGGGCCCCGAATAGTGCACTAAATACATCATTCGAATGAATAGTGATTTAAATTTGAATACAAATAAGCTGGGGTTCAACTGTGCTAAATCCTACTGAAATAAACACTTGATCGCTGATTTCATGTTGCTTTGTTTATTATTTGCTAAGTTAAAGCTAAATACCCATTATTTGTATTCGATATTCGACTGAATAATATTTTTTATTATTTGTATTCGGCCAAATAATATTTTTCATTATTTGTATTCGGCTGATTAGTAAAATATGCTATTTGGTACAGCTCTAATTTATATACAACTTTCTCCCACAGCCTGTCAGCATCTAAACTTCAAAACTGCTCTTGGCATTCCATTTCTCACTGAAGTTGTCAGGAGATACTATATTCACATCTGTCTCCCTCACAATCTGTCAGCAAAACAGAATGTCTAAGTGCTTCCTCAGT